>NC_090448.1:5506473-5812389 GCF_031143425.1 Pleurodeles waltl | reverse complement strand
TATCCGGCCTCATGGAGCCCTCACTGGCCACAATATCCGGCCTCATGGAGCCCTCACTGGCCACTATATCCGGCCTCAGGGAGCCCTCACTGGCCACAATATCCATCCTCATGGAGCCCTCACGGGCCACAATATCAGGCCTCATGGAGCTCTCACGGGCCACAATATCTGGCCTCATGGAGCCCTCACGGGCCACAATATCCGGCCTCACAGAGCCCTCACTGGCCACTATATCCGGCCTCACGGAGCCCTCACTGGCCACAATATCCATCATCATGGAGCCCTCATGGTCCACAATATCTGGAGCCCTCACGGGCCAAATATCTGGAGCCCTCACGGGCCACTATATCCGGCCTCATGGAGCCTTCACTGCTCACAATATCCAGCCTCATGGAGCCCTCACTGGCCACAATATCCAACCTCATGGAGCCCTCACTGCTCACAATATCCATCCTCATGGAGCCCTCACGGGCCACAATATCCAGATTCATGGAGCCCTCACTGGCCCCAATATCCAGCCTCATGGAGCCCTCACTGGCCACAATATCCAGCCTCATGGAGCCCTCACTGGCCCCAATATCCAGCCTCATGGAGCCCTCACTGGCCCCAATATCCAGCCTCATGGAGCCCTCACTGGCCCCAATATCCAGCCTCATGGAGCCCTCACTGGCCACAATATCCAGCCTCATGGAGCCCTCACTGGTCACAATATCCAGCCTCATGGGAGCCCTCACGGGCCACAAAATCCAGCTTCATGGAGCCCTCACGGGCCACAATATCCAGCCTCATGGAGCCCTGACTGGCCACAATATACAGCCTCATGGAGCCCTCACTGGCCACAATATCCAGCCTCATGGAGCCCTCACTGGCCACAATATCCAGCCTCATGGAGCCCTCACTGGCCACAATATCCAGCCTCATGGAGCCCTCACTGGACACAATATCCAGCCTCATGGAGCCCTCACTGCTCACAATATCCAGCGTCATGGAGCCCTCACTGGCCACAATATCCAGCCTCATGGAGCCCTCACTGGCCACAATATCCGGCCTCATGGAGCCCTCACTGGCCACAATATCCGGCCTCATGGAGCCCTCATTGGCCACAATATCCAGCCTCATGGAGCCCTCACGGCCACACAGTCTGGCTGTATCACTTGCCACACTGTCCCGCCTGAAGGAGCCCTCACGGGCCACAAAATCCAGCTTCATGGAGCCCTCATTGGCCACAAAATCCAGCTTCATGGAGCCCTCATTGGCCACAATATCCAGCCTCATGGAGCCCTCACTGGCCACAATATCCAGCCTCATGGAGCCCTCACTGCTCACAATATCACAATATCCAGCCTCATGGAGCCCTCGCGGGTCACAATATCCAGCCTCATGGGAGCCCACACTGGCCACAATATCCAGCCTCATGGGAGCCCTCGCGGGCCACAAAATCCAGCCTCATGGAGCCCTCCCGGGCCACAAAATCCAGCCTCATGGAGCCCTCCCGGACCACAAAATCCAGCCTCATGGAGCCCTCACTGGCCACAATATCCAGCCTCATGGAGCCCTCGCAGGCCACAAAATCCAGCCTCATGGAGCCCTCGCAGGCCACAATATCGAGCCCTCACTGGCCACAATATCCAGCCTCATGGAGCCCTCACTGGCCACAATATCCAGCCTCATGGAGCCCTCACTGGCCACAATATCCAGCCTCATGGAGCCCTTACTGCTCACAATATCCAGCCTCATGGAGCCTTCACTGGCCACAATATCCAGCCTCATAGAGCCCTCACGGGCCACAATATCCGGCCTCATGGAGCCCTCACGGGCCACAATATCCGGCTTAATGGAGCCCTCACGGGCCACAATATCCAGCCTCATGGAGCCCTCACTGGCCACAATATCCAGCCTCATGGAGCCCTTACTGCTCACAATATCCAGCCTCATGGAGCCTTCACTGGCCACAATATCCAGCCTCATAGAGCCCTCACGGGCCACAATATCCAGCCTCATGGAGCCCTCACGGGCCACAATATCCTGCCTCATGGAGCCCTCACGGGCCACAATATCCGGCCTCATGGAGCCCTCAACGGCCACAATATCCGGCCTCATGGAGCCCTCACTGCTCACAATATCCGGCCTCATGGAGCCCTCACTGGCCACAATATCCGGCCTCATGGAGCCCTCACTGGCCACTATATCCGGCCTCAGGGAGCCCTCACTGGCCACAATATCCATCCTCATGGAGCCCTCACGGGCCACAATACCAGGCCTCATGGAGCTCTCACAGGCCACAATATCTGGCCTCATGGAGCCCTCACGGGCCACAATATCCGGCCTCACGGAGCCCTCACTGGCCACTATATCTGGCCTCACGGAGCCCTCACTGGCCACAATATCCATCATCATGGAGCCCTCATGGGCCACAATATCTGGAGCCCTCATGGGCCAAATATCTGGAGCCCTCACGGGCCACTATATCCGGCCTCATGGAGCCCTCACTGCTCACAATATCCAGCCTCATGGAGCCCTCACTGGCCACAATATCCAACCTCATGGAGCCCTCACTGCTCACAATATCCATCCTCATGGAGCCCTCACGGGCCACAATATCCAGATTCATGGAGCCCTCACTGGCCCCAATATCCAGCCTCATGGAGCCCTCACTGGCCACAATATCCAGCCTCATGGAGCCCTCACTGGCCACAATATCCAGCTCATGGAGCCCTCACTGGCCACAATATCCAGCCTCATGGAGCCCTCACTGGCCACAATATCCAGCCTCATGGAGCCCTCACTGGCCACAATATCCAGCCTCATGGGAGCCCTCATTGGCCACAAAATCCAGCTTCATGGAGCCCTCACGAGCCACAATATCCAGATTCATGGAGCCCTGACTGGCCACAATATACAGCCTCATGGAGCCCTCACTTGGCCACAATATCCAGCCTCATGGAACCCTCACTGGCCACAATATCCAGCCTCATGGAGCCCTCACTGCTCACAATATCCAGCGTCATGGAGCCCTCACTGGCCACAATATCCAGCCTCATGGAGCCCTCACTGGCCACAATATCCGGCCTCATGGAGCCCTCACTGGCCACAATATCCGGCGTCATGGAGCCCTCATTGGCCACAATATCCAGCCTCATGGAGCCCTCGCGGGTCACAATATCCAGCCTCATGGGAGCCCTCACGGGCCACAAAATCCAGCCTCATGGAGCCCTCAATGGCCACAATAAACAGCCTCATGGGAGCCCTCTCGGGCCACAATATCCAGCCTCATGGAGCCCTCACTCGCCACAATATCCGGCCTCATGGAGCACTCACGGGCCACAATATCCAGCCTCATGGAGCCCTCACTGGCCACAATATCCAGCCTCATGGAGCCCTCACTGGCCACAATATCCAGCCTCATGGAGCCCTCACTAGCCACAATATCCAGCGTCATGGGAGCCCTCACGGGCCACAAAATCCAGCTTCATGGAGCCCTCACTGCTCACAATATCCAGCTTTATGGAGCCCTCACTGGCCACAATATCCGGCCTCATGGAGCCCTCACTGGCCACAATATCCAGATTCATGGAGCCCTCACTGGCCACAATATACAGCCTCATGGAACCCTCACGGGCCACAATATCCAGCCTCATGGAGCCCTCACTCGCCACAATATCCGGCCTCATGGAGCCCTCACGGGCCACAATATCCAGCCTCATGGAGCCCTCACTGCTCACAATATCCAGGCTCATGGAGCCCTCACTGCTCACAATATCCAGCCTCACGGAGCCCTCACTGCTCACAATATCCAGCCTCATGGAGCCCTCATTGGCCACAATATCCAGCCTCATGGAGCCCTCACTTATAGCCCTGACTGCTCACAATATCCAGCCTCATGGAGCCCTCACTGCTCACAATATCCAGCTCATGGAGCCCTCACTGCTCACAATATCCAGCCCATGGAGCCCTCACGAGCCACAATATCCAGCCTCATGGAGCCCTTACTGGCCACAATATCCGGCCTCGTGGAGCCCTCATTGGCCACAATATCCAGCCTCATGGAGCCCTCACGTGCCACAATATCCAGCCTCATGGAGCCCTCACGTGCCACAATATCCAGCCTCATGGAGCACTCACGGGCCACAATATCCGGCCTCATGGAGCCCTCATTGGCCACAATATCCAGCCTCATGGAGCCCTCGCGGGTCACAATATCCAGCCTCATGGAGCACTCAAGGGCCACAATATCCGGCCTCATGGAGCCCTCACTGGCCACAATATCCGGCCTCATGGAGCCCTCAATGGCCACAATATCCGGCCTCATGGAGCCCTCACGGGCCACAATATCCAGCCTCATGGAGCACTCGCGGGCCACAATATCCAGCCTCATGGAGCCCTCGCGGGTCACAATATCCAGCCTCATGGAGCACTCAAGGGCCACAATATCCGGCCTCATGGAGCCCTCACTGGCCACAATATCCAGCCTCATGGAGCCCTCACTGGCCACAATATCCAGCCTCATGGAGCCCTCACGGGCCACAATATCCAGCCTCATGGAGCCCTCACTGGCCACAATATCCAGCCTCATGGAGCCCTCACAGGCCACAATATCCGGCCTCATGGAGCCCTCACTGGCCACAATATCTGGCCTCATAGAGCCCTCATTGGCCACAATATCCAGCCTCATGGAGCCCTCGTGGGTCACACTGTCCGGCCTCATGGAGCCCTCGCGGGTCACACTGTCCGGCCTCATGGAGCCCTCGCGAGTCACACTGTTCGGCCTCATGGATCCCTCGCGGGTCACACTGTCCGGCCTCATGGAGCCCTTGCGAGTCACACTGTCCGGCCTCATGGATCCCTCGCGAGTCACACTGTCCGGCCTCATGGATCCCTCGCAAGTCACACTGTCCGGCCTCATGGATCCCTCGTGGGTCACACTCTCCGGCCTCATGGATCCCTCGCTGGCCACACTGACTGGCCTCATGGATCCCTCGCTGGCCACGCTGACTGGCCTCATGGATCCCTCGCTGGCCACACTGACTGGCCTCATGGATCCCTCGCTGGCCACACTGACTGGCCTCAGGGATCCCTCGCTGGCCACACTGTCCAGCCTTGCCCCGCTGGAGGTTTTCAAATTTCTCCTTTGTGAGTTTTTGAGAGAGTAACTTTGTTAAAGGGGGGACGGGTCTGCCAGGCCTCCATAACCTGCGCTGCATCAGGGTCAGCCAGAAAAGGTGCGCTGGACCCCGTCTTCTGTTACCAGAGCGGAGGCTTGCAGTGCCTGTGGTCGCCCGGTCAGTGTGGTGCTCGAGTGTACCAGTTCCACCCAGTACCCAGGGGTGGAATCTACTCAGTTGTGGCTTTTCGGCTCTTTATTGCAATAGGTGGATAATTAACGCTATGCTGATTCTCTGTAGCGGTGCCTCCTTGGTCGGACCATTATTTCTAAGTGACAGGAGTTATGGGGGGGGGGAAGGGGCAGGGCTGGCTGAACATCTGGAGCTTTTAATAGAAATGGATGATTGCATAACTATGATATCAGTAATTGACTTGCTACATGTATTTTTCACTGTTTTGCATCTTTGTTGATACAAACTCTGCTCCTTTTTGCACAGAGGTGCTGCCCCTGTGCTCCCCGGCCTGTCACATCAACGCCACGTGTAGGTCAGATAATCTCTGCGCGTGTCACCCCTACTACGAGGGCGATGGATGGTCGTGCACAGGTAGGCTAAGAGGTGTGATGGGGCTCATCATGTGTGCTGCTCTCATTTTATTGAACTTTTGTGGTATTATGTAGTGCTGAGTGAGTCACTGACAACGCGCTTTGTGTATTCATTAAGTCCCTGGAATGACCCGCTCTTCATGCAGCTGTACAGGCAGACACGAGCTACCTCCAGATGTGCTGCACCACCTTCTTGTAATGACCACCAGCCCGTAAGAGAAGCTCCCAGGACGTTGTAGATTACATGGACTTAGGGCGATGATTATCAATGACCATTAGGGAATCATAGGGCCCAGAATCTCCCCTCCTTACAGTGCCTGTGACTTTAATCTCTCTGCAAACCATGCCCCAGCACTGGCACGGACACCTGCACCCCACAACCCACCCCCAGGCCCTGAGGCACTAACACTTCCAGGAGGTTTCCCTAAAACAGGGTACAGAAGTGGAAAGGGGCCAGACAGAGTAAGTATGGAGAGGGACTTCAGACATGCATCTTCCTGCAGGTCCCTCATCTCATGAATTCTCTCGCCGGACTTCAGGCTGCTTTGCTAAACCTGCCCCAGCGGTGGCTCTGCAGCACCTCCAGGTGCCACCTCGCGGCGCCTCTCACGACTCCTCCTCTGGGAGCCACAGCGCCGGAGTACATTAGATGCCCACCCGTGCCCTGTCTGGAGCTCTCTCAGGATCTCTCTTCTGAATGTCTGATAACAAGGATGGTGAATCAAAGGATGATAATCTTATTCCCAGTTATAATCTTATTTCTGAGTTTACAAGATTGGAGAGGCTTAGATACTTCTCCAGAAGACACATCCCTCACCCCGGGCCCTGCTTCAGAGGAAGATTCTGCATTTGCTACTGTGGGATGAAAAGCAGCTGGAGCTTTGGAACAGACCTCACCCTCTGTAGAGACGAAGGCTAACATTTTGACAGATTTTGTACAGCCCCCCTCAGAGCCCTTGTGCCTGTTCATTGACACCCTTCTTGGATCAGTCTATGGCCGAAGCCCTTTTTGGTCCAGACTCTGGACACTAGCTCTGGGTGACCACACTTCTAGGGCCTGAGACATCTTTGCTTCTCCTAGCAGTCCTGTTACTCGCATGCTGGGCTGGAATTTCTGTGGCTTGGAGATCTGAAGACCCAAGTGTAAAGACGGAGACCGGCAGTAATAGGTAATATTTTATTCTAAAATATGCGGGGACTTTACAGGAGCAATGTCGGAACCGCTCCGTTCATTCTGATCCTTTCCTTCCTAACCGCCACCTTCCGAACCCCCGTCTCGTAGATCGAATGCGAATGTCAACCTTTCACATTCGATCTACGCACCACACATCTTCCCCTCTTATCAACAACAACAAAACAAATAACATACTTAAAATTTGGAAAATACATATAAGAGAAAATACATAATACATGTACCTCTAAAGGAAATTATTTTTTTACATTGAATTGGAAGCATTCCCATTTAGTTAACTTCCCATCACAAATTCATTGAAATGCCTTGGTAATTTCCTTTCTCTCAAACTTTTACGAATAGGTATCACGTCATCCTCCCGATTCCTAGATTCAAGACCACGGAATTCACCGCCTCCTTCACCTCTGTCTGGCCGCGCATCCTCGTATCCCCACAAATATCCACTCTCTTCATCAAAATCTTCACACCCAAATTCCTGGGGAATGTTACTTGCTTTAAACAAACTCACATGCCGCAAATTACGTACTCTTCCATCCTCAAGCTGAACTGCACCATTCAATACCTTCACCACTTTCATAGGGCGTGACCATCTCGCATTCCCTTTATTTATTAGCCCAAAATTCTTCACACGTACGTACTGTCCAACTGCCAAGTTTGGCATATTTTTTCCACTATTGATTTTGCTTAAAACTTTGTTTTGATACTCTTGCACCCGATTTCTCACAGAGCTAAAGTCTACCCCACCAAAACTTCCTTGCCTTCTGTTCATCAACCACCAAGGGATTAGTTTAGAAGATGGTTTCCGACCCCTCAGTAACTCAAAAGGTGTTTTTCCAGTGACTGAATGTGGCGTAATTCTGTATGATAACAACATATTTTGGATGGCCTCCTTCCAAGACAAATTAGATTCTAAAGCTAATTGTATAGTGTCCTTAATAACCTTGTTGAACCTTTCAACCTGACCATTGCCTTCAGGATGGTATAATGACACCCTCACATGATTTACCCCACAGCTCTTCAAAAAGGAACTAATCTTAACAGAAGTAAGTTGTACACCATTGTCCGAAACAATAGTTTCAGGAATTCCTTCCCTCGCAAATACATCTTTTAAGAATTGGATCACAGTATCAGTAGTTATATTGCCAACCATACGAACCTCTAGCCATTTGGAAAAATAATCAACTAGGACAATCGCATACCCTTCCTTAGCAGGTAAGTTAACAAACGGACCCATAAAATCAATTGCAACTTTGCGCCACGGGCCATCAGGCAACTCAACCAACTGTGATGGTACCACTAATGGTTTCACAGACTTATCACTCAGTACACACTTACCACACTCTCTTACCCAACGATCTACCATACCATCTAACCCCGGCCACCAAAAAACTTCTTTGATCTTCCTCCTGGTACTTGCCATGCCACCATGACCTTCATGTCCCAACTTAACAATGGTATCACGCATACCATAGGGAGGCACAATTTTATCACCTCTTAATATAATATCATTCGACACAGACAATTCCTCTTTAATCTTCCAAAATGTACTGCTCTCACCTCGTAAACTACGTTCTGATGGCCATCCTCTCAAAATAAACTCCTTCACTTTCAACAAAACCTCATCCTTCTGCATTTCTCTCATCCACACGCATTCAGATAAATTGTCATGCACATTCCCATTTTGCAGAAACATAGCATCCCTATAAGTGAACGCAACATCACACTCTCCATCATCAATTTCCTCGGCACTACTATGCGATAGTGGTAACCGAGACAACCCATCTGCTACACAATTACTTTTCCCTGGAAGATGCAAAATCTCAAAGTGATACATTTGTAATTTGGAAGCCAACCTTGCCAACCTAGGAGTGAGGTTCCTTCCCCCTCCCGCGCTCAAAATATTAATCAAAGGTTTAAATTTGCGCCCCCATATGTACATCCTAAATCGTTGCACAGCCCACGTAGCGGCCAATAACTCCTTCTCAATTACAGAATAGTTCCTCTCTGCTTGAGACAGAGTACGAGAAGCATATGCAACCACCCATGTGTCTCCTTTCTTCTTCTGAGACAAAACCGCACCAATACCATATGCGGAAGCATCTACTGCTATAATACATTCAGCAGTTTCATCAAACGATTTGAGACAAGAGGCATTGACAATTTCTTTCTTTATAGTCAAAAACTCCTTGGAATGTATCTCTGTCCAGCAGAACGTCGCATTTTTCCTCAGCAAGGCACGGAGGTTCTCCACCTTGGATGCAAAGTTTTCCACAAAGCGAGAATAAAACTCTGCTAGGCCTAAAAATGATAACAATTGTTCCTTGCACCTTGGTTCTGGAGCCTCACTAATAGCTTTGATGTGACTAACCTTAGGTCGAATACCATCCTTAGAAATAATATGACCTAAATATTCCACGTGGCTCTCTCCAAATTTGCACTTTTGATCCTTAGCAGTTAATCCATAGTCACTCAGTGCTTGCAATACTATTTTTAAGTTCCGGTCATGCTCACTTCTGTCGCGACCATATACTAAAATGTCATCCTGGAATACCTTTGCCCCCTTAACATTCGAAAGTATTTTGGACAATTCCCTCTGAAAAACTGCAGACGCACTAGCCAATCCAAACGGCATCCTTTTGTACTGGAACATCCCCTCCGGTGTAATAAAAGCTGTACAATGTTTAGACTCAGGACTTAAATGTATCTGGTGATACGCACTTGCCAAGTCGATGGTTGAAAATACAGTAGCATCTCCAATAGACGACATCAATTCCTGCAAATTTGGTAAAGGAAATGTATCTATCCAAATTGCATCATTGAGTGCCCGCAGGTCAACACACAACCTGAGGTCCCCACTGGATTTTACCGAAATTACAATCGGAGAAACCCAATCGGAGCACTCAATGGGTTCAATAATATCATTATCACACAAATCCTTTAACATCTCCTTCAATTTTTCTCTATAATTCAAGGGAACATTCCTCAACTTCTGCCTTATGGGAACAGCATTCTCCTTTAATACAATTGTATGTCTAAAATTTTTCATACTTCCCAAACAACCACTAAACACGGTGGGAAATAGTCCCTTTATATCATGATACAAATCATCCTGTGACGTATCCATACTCACAATGTACACTGGCGGAGTAGCATTAGGGTCCACCCTCAACCCCAATTGACATATATGTGGCCAACCCAGAATAGTTGCCCCTCCTTCTGCCACAAGAACTTCACCTGAACACTTCTTTCCAGCATATTCGATTTCTGCCTGTATTTTTCCTACAATAGCAATTTTATGACCAGAATAACTGCAAGGACTGTTTTTTGTTTTTTGTAAACTCCTTCCAGGCCACAACTGATTAAATAGAGACTTGCCTATTATAGTGTACCACGCACACAAGTCCACCATAACTTCCAGTCGTGCACCGTCAATATTTATATAACACTTCGGAAATTGAAGCTCTTTTCCCTTAATGTTACGCTCTTGAATACTTAGTACCAAATTCTGAATTCCTCCCTCAACCTCATCATCATCCACATTCTCCACAACACAACTCACTTTTTTCTCGAAACTTCTGCAGACGCGTGCAAAATGTCCCTTTTTTTTTACATGCACTGCAATTTTTCCCAATCGCCGGACAACCATTAAAATTTGCAAAATGCGAACTGGCGCCGCATCTAAAGCACACTCTAGTATTGTTATTCATGCCAGACTTGTTATCCCCACTACCAGACCAGGAAACCATTTTTTTCTTTTTATCCTTGCAATCCCTGTCTTTGCTTACGGTACAAACGTTGTCACAATCTTTAACTTCCCTCCTCATAGTTTGTATGCAATCTTCGGTAATCTCAATGCTCCTCGCCACTTCAACAGCCGTTTTTAAAGATATTTCCCCAGAAGACCAAAGTTTCTCCTGTATTTTTTTAGATTTAGTCTTCATTAATAATTGGTCCCTTAAAACTTGGTCATATGTCATATTGTCAAAAGCACACGTAACCGCTAAGCCTCTTAACACTGCCATATACTGGTCAATAGACTCATCAACCTTCTGTTCCCTGGAATAAAATGTATATCTTTCCATAACTACATTTATTTTCCGGCCATACCTATCCTGTAACTGTTGTAAAGCACATTTATACACATCTACCCCATGCACATTATCTACAGGTGGTAAATTTTTAAATTCCCTTAACCCTACAGCGCCCAAACGATGTTTAAGCAATGACAGGTGCCTATCAGGTGAACATTCGCCCTCTTCCAACACATCAACATATGCCTCAAATAAATCCAACCACAATTCCCACTGAATGGGCGGATCTCCTGGTTCATTCAAAAAAAATGGTGGAGGTTGAATACTAGACATTCTGTAATTAATAATGTCCTATATCAATAATTACTGAATGCAGTTGTATTTTTTTTTTTTTTTTAAAACAGAGTCCAGTCACAATAAATTCCGGCACATCCAACAAGTCAAATGTATAGATAAAGGTTCTTTTTGTAATTATAAGCACAAGGTGTGCCTATCACCGTATTCCAAATTAAACGTACCAAATTCCTTGTAATTGTATTTATAGCACACTAAACGTGCCTAGTTCCTTGTAATTGTAGACAATATTTGCAGGTACGAAGTCTACTCCTTAAAGATGGCTGCCAATTTTCTATTTGTAGGCACACAGGTGTGCCTATCACCGTGTTCCTTAATAAAGATTGAAAAGATCTCCAAACCACTTCAAAATGGCTGCTTCAACTGTGTTGTTCACTCTCTAGAGTAATTTGGGCACACTCCAACCCATAATTCCTGGCGTAGTTGCAGATATTTTTCCGAAACAGGAATCTTGCCAATACAGGACATCAAGAAGTACTTCATGCGCCGCCCCTCAAGTTATGGAAACACCAGCAGCCAGAAATTCGCCGAAAATAAAAGCACGATCCTCACCTCCGACATCGCTCCTGCCCGCCTCGTCGCCACTGTAAAGACGGAGACCGGCAGTAACAGGTAATATTTTATTCTAAAATATGCGGGGACTTTACAGGAGCAATGTCGGAACCGCTCCGTTCATTCTGATCCTTTCCTTCCTAACCGCCACCTTCCGAACCCCCGTCTCGTAGATCGAATGCGAATGTCAACCTTTCACATTCGATCTACGCACCACACCAAGGAGTGCTGTAGGATGATCAGTCTGGATGAGCTCAGTTGAGGCCAACATACGGTGGCCAGATTGCTTTAGATAAATATACTTTGTGGAAGATAAGTTGCAAAAGTAGCTGCCTAAAGTTTAGAGTGTGTTTTTGTAGTTGCAAATCGAGGTTGTGGAAAGTGTTTTTCGGATGAGACGGCTGCACGAGGCAAGGTCATGTTTGTAGACTAGTTTAGCTGAGTCAAGCACAGCCAGGCGACCATGGATCATCAGCATTTGTGCTTTCTAATAGCCCTGCGATTCCCACTCCAAATTTGAGCAGTTTCTCAGCGAGCCTGCTGAGGGCTCAGCTGATGCCTGTCTGCGCACAGCAGAGATGGTACTTGCCTTGTTAAACATTAGCAACACAAAAGGATGATGGACGGAGTGCTGACAATGCAAACACTCACCCGAGTCACAGATCTGGGTTTAATCCATTGTTTTTTTGCTGCCCATGCCATTCCAGTTTGGACCCAGCCATATGCAAATCAGTCTTGACCCTGTTCCCCATTGGGACAGTCCAGCCCGAACTGCCAGGCCAAGACATCCCTGTACTGGAAACAAGCATCCTGGGAACGGTTTCGGGGTTTCACCCCTCATCAGCCAGGCTAGCTTGAACCCAGTGGCATGGGAAGCACGGGACCCACGTCTGGGCATACCTTTCCCACTTAGGGCGACATTAGCAACACAAAAGGATGATGGACGGAGTGCTGACAATGCAAACACTCACCCCCAGTCACAGATCTGGGTTTAATCCATCGTTTTTTTGCTGCCCATGCCATTCCAGTTTGGACCCAGCCATATGCAAATCAGTCTTGACCCTGTTCCCCATGGGGACAGTCCAGCCCGAACTGCCAGGCCAGGTGCTGGGTATGCTCAGACGTGGGTCCCGGGCTCACTGTGCCACTGGATTCAAGCTAACCTGTCTGATGAGGGATGAAACCCTGAAACCGGTCCCAGGATGCTTGTTTCCGGTCCAGGGAGAACCTGGCCTGGCAGTTCGGGCTGTACTGTTCCCATGAGGAACAGGGTCAAGACTGATTTGCATATGTCTGGGTTCAAACTGGGGTGGCATGGTGAGCAAAATAATGGATGGATTAAACCCAGATCTGTGACTGGGGGTGAATGTTTGATTGGTTCCGCATTCCGTCCACCCAGTTATGCTATCCCACAGCATTTGTGTTTTGCTTTGCACTTGCCTTGTTAAAACCTCAGGCTTCATCCAGGGTTGTTGCCCAGGCCGCTGGCGGCCTCAACATTTCGCGCCAGTGTAGCACTGACGCTGGTCTTGCACAGTCCCTGTGGAGCCCACAGTCAACCCTTTGGAAGAGGCCGGCACTTGTTTGACTACTTAGAGCTTAGTTAGACTGCGGTGTGGATGCTCCAAGTAGCAATGACCTGTTAGGTGATGTCTATTTGCACATGAAACACAACAGATTCAACACAAACAGCAGGTCTACAACTAGAGGCATTAGGACTCCCAGATGCTTACTTTGGATATCACCTAAGCGAGGGCGTTCTGAAAACCTGTATATTAACTCATTCTGCCACCTATACAACCAGTGACCAGTACTACTTGTGAATGCCTCCCAGTGCCAGATGCGGAACCCACTGATAACGCATTGTCACTAGGAGGGAGAGTCCTCCTCATCCTATACGAGTATAGGAATGTATGGTAATTCCAGGAGCTTGTGCTTCTTGTATGCTTATGGAAATCACACAACAGTCCTTTAAACACCTCCCACTCACTCTTTAGTGTGCTAGCTACCTGTGTTGTATCTGTCCTGCATGAGTGGGAGATGCGTGTTATGCTCCTTCTGCTATGGCCACATGTCCTTAACAATGGAGGATGCTCCTTCTCCTACCTCACTGCGATGTCCTGGAACAACCTCCCTCTCTACCTCCAGACCTCACCTTCTACTGCCAGACCTCACCTTCTAACTCCAGATCGCACTTTCTACCTCCAGACCTCCCCCTCTACCTCCAGACCTGCCCCTTTACCTCTGGACCTCACCTTCTACCTCCGGACCTCATCTTCTACCTCCAGACCGCACCTTCTACCTCCAGACCGCACCTTCTACCTCCAGACCGCACCTTCTACCTCCAGACCGCACCTTCTACCTCCAGACCTCCCCCTCTAACTCCAGACCTCCCCCTCTAACTCCAGACCTCCCCTTCTACCTCCAGACCTCACCTTCTACCTCCGGACCTCACCTTCTACCTCCGGACCTCCCCTTCCACCTCCGGACCTCACCTTCTACTTCCGGACATCCCCCTCTACCTCCGGACATCCCCCTCTACCTCCGGACATCCCCCTCTACCTCCGGACCTCACCTTCTACCTCCAGACCTCGTTCTCTTCCTCCAGACCTCGTCCTCTTCCTCCAGACCTCGTCCTCTTCCTCCAGACCTCGTCCTCTTCCTCCAGACATCCCCCTCTACCTCCAGACCTCGTCCTCTTCCTCCAGACCTCGTCCTCTTCCTCCAGACATCCCCCTCTACCTCCAGACCTCGTCCTCTACCTCCAGACATCCCCCTCTACCTCCAGACCTCGTCCTCTTCCTCCAGACCTCGTCCTCTTCCTCCAGACATCCCCCTCTACCTCCAGACATCCCCCTCTACCTCCGGACCTCACCTTCTTCCTCCGGACCTCACCCTCTACTTCTGGACGTCACTTTCTACTCTGGACCTCCCCCTCTACCTCCGGACCTCCCCCTCTACCTCCGGACCTCACCTTCTACCTCCGGACCACATCCTCTTCCTCCGGACTTCACCCTCTACCTCTGGACCTCCCCTACTACCTCTGGACCCTCCCGTCTTCCTCCGGACCCTCCCCTCTTCCTCCAGACTTCACCCTCTACCTCTGTACCTACCTTCTACCTCCAGACCTCACCCTCTACCGCTGGACCTTCTCCTCTACCGCTGGACCTTCTCCTCTACCGCTGGACCTTCTCCTCTACCTCCGGACCGCACCTTCTACCTCCAGACCTCCCCCTCTACCTTCGGACCTCCCCTTTTACCTCCGGACCCTCCCCTCTTCCTCCAGACTTCACCCTCTACCTCTGTACCTACCTTCTACCTCCAGACCTCGCCCTCTACCGCTGGACCTTCTCCTCTACCGCTGGACCTTCTCCTCTACCGCTGGACCTTCTCCTCTACCTCCGGACCGCACCTTCTACCTCCAGACCTCCCCCTCTACCTTCGGACCTCCCCTTTTACCTCCGGACCCTCCCCTCTTCCTCCAGACTTCACCCTCTACCTCTGGACCTACCTCCAGACCTCACCCTCTACCGCTGGACCTTCTCCTCTACCGCTGGACCTTCTCCTCTACCTCCGGACCGCACCTTCTACCTCCAGACCTCCCCCTCTACCTTCGGACCTCCCCTTTTACCTCCGGACCCTCCCCTCTTCCTCCAGACTTCACCCTCTACCTCTGTACCTACCTTCTACCTCCAGACCTCACCCTCTACCGCTGGACCTTCTCCTCTACCGCTGGACCTTCTCCTGTACCGCTGGACCTTCTCCTCTACCTCCGGACCGCACCTTCTACCTCCAGACCTCCCCCTCTACCTTCGGACCTCCCCTTTTACCTCCGGACCCTCCCCTCTTCCTCCAGACTTCACCCTCTACCTCTGGACCTACCTCCAGACCTCACCCTCTACCTCTGGACCTTCTCCTCTACCTCTGGACCTTCTCCTCTTCCTCTGGACTTCACCCTCTTCCTCTAGAGCTCATCCTCTTCCTCTGGACTTCACCCTCTTCCTCTGGACTTCACCCTCTTCCTCCAGAGCTCATCCTCTTCCTCTGGACTTCACCCTCTTCCTCCAGAGCTCATCCTCTTCCTCCAGAGCTCACCCTCTTCCTCCAGAGCTCATCCTCTTCCTCCGGACTTCCCCCTCTTCCTCCAGAGCTCATCCTCTCCCTCCAGAGCTCATCCTCTTCCTCCAGACTTCCCCCTCTTCCTCCAGAGCTCATCCTCTTCCTCCGGACTTCCCCCTCTTCCTCCAGACTTCCCCCTCTTCCTCCAGAGCTCATCCTCTTCCTCCAGAGCTCATCCTCTCCCTCCAGAGCTCATCCTCTTCCTCTGGACTTCACCCTCTCCCTCCAGAGCTCATCCTCTTCCTCTGGACTTCACCCTCTTCCTCCAGAGCTCATCCTCTCCCTCCAGAGCTCATACTCTTTCCAGGAATTCAGAGGGAGACTTGACCTGGTTGTTCAACTGCTGCCAGCTTGGCTGTCAGCCCCTGGATGCCCTCGCGGGTGATAAATCCTGATTGATTATTTTCTGTTAGGGAAGGTTGCGCTGCTGCTAACCATGTTGTACCTTTATCAAGTTACGAAGCGCAGTGTAAAACCTTCCACTATACATGTGAAAAAACTATTCCATAGGCTAATGCTTGCTTTAATGCAGGACGAGGGTGAATGCTCACAAATGACAAAAAACGCTTTACTTTTGCATGTACGTGTGAATCAGGAATTTTCTAAAATGGACTTAGTCAATTTTGTAAAATTTTAAAACAGCTGGTAAGGCAACTATGTAAAATTTTTAAAAGTAGCTGAGAAGTGGCCAGGTCTGGCATGTCAGCCAACCACACTTTGAATGCTGGCGTTATGAGGAAGAACTGTTAAAACACTAGCCCACAAACTCCCCAACGCAACACACCATTGGTTGAAAAAAACAAAAATAGATGATGGTATCCCATGTCCTAGAGCCAAAGCGCAGAGTTGTGAAAAGTAAACTGAAGTTTAGTTCCAGGATTTCTCCTTTTTACTTGTAGATTATGTATTAAACGGCCCAGTGGGTGAGGGGGCAGAGCTCCTTCTTCAGAGGCACCATGGGCATCTGGGTGCTAATGATCTGCCAGTCACACTCCTTTGAAAACCTGCCAAAGGCGTCGTTCGCCCAACATTGCAAGCAGCAAGAGTGAAGTGTCAAGAGACACTGAGAAAGTAAACATAATGTCCTGTCGCCACCATTGACTAACACATCCTGGATCAGGAGCCTGAAGGGGAGCGGTGGTCCAAGCGTCCCTCAGCCCTCCTCAACCAGTATCCCCACTGCATGGCATTTGTGGCGTTGAGTGGAAGGCTTGTCTACTGCAGCACAGTCTACCATGGAGCCAAAGGCTTCAGAGGGTTCAAACCCTGGCCTGGGCCAGCAGCAGCGCGGATGGCTTGAGATCCAGGGTCTTCACGCTGTCACCTGAAGTGGGTTCGCCAGGTGCTGGTGGAGGTGAAGAGAGCACTGGGTGAATCTGGTGAAGAGGAGCTTTTAAACTTTGGCATGAGTTTTCCAAAGGACCTCTGCAACCTGGTGTTGAGTCCCTGAGACATGCCAGGATGCATTCCACCATCTTTGTGGGCAACATTAATAGACAATGACTTTAAACCGATGAATTCTTCAACTTTTACTTTGAGCTTTCCATTTTTCAGAGTTTTGGTTCAAGAAATTTGATGATAATGAGAATTAAGCTCAAACTGATAGCTACCACATCACTCTGCCGTGGGTCTTTGCCAGAATACTACCAGGATGCGAACACTTCTGGAAGGTGAATTCCCCGTATTTGCTGGGCCTCCCCTTTAAGAATAGTCTTTCTTTGCCAGACTAGTTAGAACTAGAATCCAGCTTAACCTCCAATTCAAATGTGTTTCCAAAGGTTCTTGCCTACAGGACTCAGCGTTCAGAGGCTGTTTTTCCCCAGGAGATTCCTTTGTAGAAACAGCTACAGCCACTTTGTAAACTCGCCCATCGATGTCCACCGCTAAAATGTAGGATGCCCGGAAGAACAGGCCAGCACCAAAAGAAGCAAAATGTATTTTTTCTCAGCATATGCCACAGAAACTGGAGGTCAAGGCCACATTGGCAAATACTTTTCCTTAAGCACCTCTGACTGCAAATTAAGAAGACATTGTGAGTCGAAAAGTTTTTGCTTTAATAATAGCCTTTGAAGCCTGCTATGTCTCGCGGCATGGTACTCCAAGGAGTGCGCTGATCCGGTTAAGGGGCATGTACCAGAGCACCAGCAATGACCTTTCTCACAACTTCTACAAGATGGACAGAGGTGAACAAGTCTTATGAATGGAAGTGGATATGTTTGGGGCCTCAGCCAAATCAATGGGCTCAGGTCTTGTGCCAGGGAGATGAGCTAAACAACATTTTGGCCTAGTTATTAGTTATACCATTGGTCAACAAACAGTCTTTTAGGAGAAAGCTGGCAGTGCTCTGGAGAAAGCAGACACATCACTGTCATTGGTCCCACCAGCTCCCTCTGACCAACGATTTTGCAGATTTTGTGGCTGTAAATGATTGTCTTTTCAGCAACCTACCGAGCCTTGACAACCACAACACCAACAACTCCATTTTCCTCCATCTAGGTGTAGAACTGTAAGCAGAACATACTTGGAGCAGATGCTCCTTGTACTCTGCTCCGGCTGCAGTAAAACCACTGCAGTGGCATTATCCAACACCGTATGCCCTCCGGTGGGGTGAGAGGGTCGAATGCCAAGATTCCTGTTGAATAAGGGAGATTATGTCTAATCAGAAGGATTGTAAAATCACAACGCTCCCTACTGTACCCTAAGGAGTCAGCTTCCACACACATCATGGTGACAGAGGTTCTCTATATGCAGTACTTAATTTGGGCCGGTGGTTTCTGGTGCTCGGCACGGTACGTAAGTGTCAACACCGGCACTTGTGACGGTCTGCCACAAGGTGGGGCTGCCTAATTTAAAGATGAGCACAACAACAGTTAATTATTAATTCATGGAACATCAACAATGAGTATTTTCTGCCTCCCAAGCCATTCATCCAGCTTTGGGGGCCTGGAATAGTCTGGACAGTCACACTTGTAGGGGTGCGATGTTTAGGAGCCCTGTTGGTGCTATATTTGGCAGCGCTGGCAGGGGCAATGGGTCTTATTTATTTATTTATTTTTATTATTATTATTATTATTATTTTACAAATTAAGCACTGCTTTATGCTCATTGACAGGAGCGTACAGAGCAGGTCCCTTTTTTTGAAGTGAGGTTTTATTGCAGATGCCTCCCTGACCCAAGAAGGGAGGTGATCTGCATAATATTTTAGATTCTTTTTAAATTTACAGCTTTGCCTTTGATCTCACCTTGGTGTTTGAGCTTTTACAAAGGCGGCGGTGAGAGCCACTCTTCCCAACCAGAAGATCTGTGCCCTCCGCAGGACACGGAATGATGAGAGTGGAGGTGGGAGCTGCAGAACATCTTAAAACCTGCAGTTCTTACTCCAGCTGTGGTCCTCTGAATACAGAGACCCACAGTCCCTCATCCTGTCGCAGCGCATCCAGTTCCTGCTGGGAGGAGCACCGTCCCTCATCCTGTCGCAGCGCATCCAGTTCCTGCTGGGAGGAGCACCGTCCCTCATCCTGTCGCAGCGCATCCAGTTCCTGCTGGTAGGAGCACCGTCCCTCATCCTGTCGCAGCGCATCCAGTTACTGCTGGGAGGAGCACCGTCCCTCATCCTGTCGCAGCGCATCCAGTTCCTGCTGGGAGGAGCACCGTCCCTCATCCTGTCGCAGCGCATCCAGTTCCTGCTGGGAGGAGCACCGTCCCTCATCCTGTCGCAGCGCATCCAGTTCCTGCTGGGAGGAGCACCGTCCCTCATCCTGTCGCAGCGCATGTCCCTCATCCTGTCGCAGCGCATCCAGTTCCTGCTGGTAGGACCACCGTCCCTCATCCTGTCGCAGCGCATGTCCCTCATCCTGTCGCAGCGCATCCAGTTCCTGCTGGTAGGACCACCGTCCCTCATCCTGTCGCAGCGCATCCAGTTCCTGCTGGTAGGACCACCGTCCCTCATCCTGTCGCAGCGCATCCAGTTCCTGCTGGTAGGACTGGGACAATGGTAGAGAAGATCTTCCACATCTGGAAGGAGTGGTTCTTATCCAAGAAATGATGCCCCAAATTTCACACAGGATATTTATCTAAAGATGATTTCCCTTCTGAAGTTATTGGGGTAAGATGGCTTCATGTATTTTTCTGGTTCCACAAGATTGGCTTGTGAAGACCTCACTGTGGTTGATCTAACAATGCTGTGCAACCACGTCCGCACCAGCTCATTGCCCTGTTCACGTGCTGCCTCTCTTGAGTTTACAGTAGTAAAGCAGTGAGGAGAACTTGTTAAGAGGTCCAATACAGATAGATTGGACCCAAGTGGTGACAATGATATATTCACGTGTTGTTTGAGGGTGTCTTAATGACCAAGAAATGTATCAGCTATCTGTGGATTTGGAGAAGGAAAAGCATATATAAATGTTTCAATTTGATGGTCATATGGTTGACATTGTTTACGTATCTTCTCTGGTGCAACGTGCTCATGTGACTCCCCGTCGTGTACCATGGAAATGAGAGGAGGCGCCTGCACAAAGCTCTGTGCATTGAATCTCTCAAATGCTGATGTAGGATGAGTCAGACAATCCAGAGCACAAGCAGCACATCTAGCTGATCTAGACTAAGAGCTGATGCTCTCAAGAGCTTATTCACAAATGGGAACTTTATCCCAAGATTGTGGAAAGAATCACTGCCAGGGGCAGCTCTTCTGCAGGGGAGCCATTCCTACCTATGCTAATGAAAAGCAACCTATTTCTTGTTTCCTGTATCTATCACAACATAGCTCAACAAGAGATGCACCTTGTCTCAACTGGACTTATCCGCAACACAGTGCCTTTTCACTATTCCCTATTTTGGTGAATCTAATTAATGTACGTTTGTGCTATTTATATAGCTCAGACCCAGCCAAGAGGCAGCAGAGCACTGTACAGGGCCAGGGCTACCACATACCTCTCTTTCCACATTCAGCTGAATAAACTCTTGGGCAGTTTTCAATCTGGATTCAGAGAGGATTCTACCGCTAAGTCTGCAATCCTGCAAGTTGTGGACATCAAACTCCTCTTTATTGGTTCAGGTCACTGCTGCTTACGTGTCCTACTGGAACGATCATCTGCCTTTGTGACGGTCTGCCACATCTCGCTGATGAACAGCTACAAGGATCGAAAGGACACTGAAGATGTGGTGTTAAATTGCATCTCCTCTGATTTGACACAACATAATCAAGATCCTGCAGCGCCAGCCTGCAAAAGAGGCTCCTTGAGGCTTCTTCCTTTGATATCTCTTCTCGGTCTGTATATCAAACCTCTTGAGTCTGTGTTAGAAACTCTGGGATGCTGTACCTTGAACACAATGATGATACCCAGAACTATCTGAAGATCGCATCCCCGAGTGACATGTCTGTGCTCTCTACAACCCCTGTGAATGTCCAAAGTAGAAGTTGCTTTATCACATGAAACGTAACTCCTCAAAATCAGAGTTTCAGTTACTCACCAGAAAACGTAACCTACCCAAACAATCATGGATGGGAGTCACGGATTTGTGTCGGTTGCAAGCCTCATACTGTGGTAAGCACAAATCTTGGGCTTCGTTGTCAACAAACTCAACCCACAGAACAAATTTCTGCCATTGCCAAAGGTGTATTCCATAAGCATGAACTGCTTTGGGGAGGCAGACATTGTATTCTTTCCCAGATTTCAAGACCTTGGTCCAGGCACCTGCACTCTCCAGACTGGACTAGGGGAATCTTTCTTCAATGGCCTTCCTAGAGGTCACGTGCCCCATCCCATCCCCCACCCTTAGAACAGTGCCACGAGCCGACGCTTTTCTCTCTGGTTGAAACACCCCGACCCTCACAATACCTGCAATATCCCCATCCCCACATAATCCCGATCCCCACAATATCCCAATTCCGGCAATACCCTGATCCCTACAGTATCCTGATCCCAGCAATACCCTAATCCCTACAATATCCCGATCCCAGCAATACCCCGATCCCAGCAATACTCCGATCCCCACAATACCCCGATCTCTATAATACCCCGATCCCTAAAATTCATCAGAATCCTGTTGAAGTAAGAACACAATTTAAAACAGGCTCCGTAATTTATAAAGTTCTTTGCAGATCTACTCTTTTTTATTTAAAAAGAAACTGAAACTGTCCAGTGGCGTCAGAGTTCAAGAAATGCAAACCCCCTTCTGCTTCAGACTCCCACATATAAACAAGAACTTTGTATGAAACAATCTTTATCTGGCAGGTACTGGCACATCTGGAGTCCCTTCCATCAGATCTTGGTACTGTCCCCTGCTTTACAAGTTTCAGAAAGGGAACGAAAATCCTCCTGTTCCACAGACAACTGGGTGCATAAGAGGCAGTTGTTACCTGATTTCACTGGGCTCCTTGTTAGTTGCCCCTAAACCCCCTGCGCTGTTGTGCTTACTTTTGTCTAACTTTTTACTACAACATATTTTATTCTGTTCTGACCCTGACACATTTCCATGTAGGTTTAACTTATTTAAAATTTAAGCTCAGTTTTTATGTTTCTACATGGGTTCTTCTGTCAAGCTCTCTTACAGGTTTACGCTACACAAAACCACGTAAATAAACAGAATACATTTAAAGTCCATGTCATTGATATTTTGAGAGTGTGGATTAATTTATGGACTCCCAATGAGGTTCACGAAAGACTTTGAAACCCCAGTTTTTTTGTAACGACTTCAACCGTCAGAATGGAATCTCATGAAATGTAATTTAGAGACATCGCTCTAAAAACGTTGCTTGATTTCAAGAACCATTTTCAGGACACCAACATTAGTTGCACTGCTTTTTCTTTTAAACATATCATACATTACTCTGTTGTGTGTTTAAAGTGTTAAAATGTTTGTGATGTCATGTATGTCAATGTGTCTATGTTGATGCTACCATTATAAATAGGTGAACATCACCATTAAAGTAACCCAATCCCAATAGAACACATTGAATAATTATTGTCTGTTTATGAAAAACAAAGTGTTTCTTCATGTATGTCCAGTGGGCGCTAATATATATATATTTTTTTTAAACCTGAGCCTTCCACTCTTCCTAAGTTGGAGCACCCTTGGGCTGGTCCTGGTGGATACCTGGATGCCCTTCCATACCCATAAATGGAGAAGGGCAGATCCCTTGTTTTCCGTCTTGCCCTTCTTTAGTGCGATGGTTTCCTGGCTATGGGTGCGCCTTGAGCCCCCGGGAATGATGGTGTAAGTGCACAAACTAGAGGTCAGTTTGATCTTAGTTTAGTAGACTTCAGCATCAACTTTCATGGCTGCTTGGCCTCTGGGAAAACCTGCCACGGTGAAGGTATCAGTTGTTTTCTAAAAATGGAGGCCCTTGGTCACCACAACTGGAAACTGAGAAGAAAACACACTCTCGTCCACCACCTGATTAAGGAATGAAGGTGATTTCAGCGACAATTCACCTATCTACAAACCAGCAGACTCTAAGAATAGGCACAGGTGTATCCAGAAGGAGAGGACTATGATACAGAGTTTTCCATCCATCCTACTGTTTACATTCTGCTTGTCTAAGGGCTAACTCCTGGTCCTGCTAAGGCTACTTAGTAGTACTTTCCTCTTTTCTTACAACCCAGAGGACGGTGTCTTCAACACCCTTGATGTACCTGTCTTTGGTGAAGTTCAGCCCGGTATATCATTCAGAGGGTTTGTGCACATTAAAGAAGATAGAACTGCTGATCTCGAGACTTGTGGAGTGACAGCCGGCCACACTAACGAAAGGTCAGCCTGCTAAATCACAAAACACACTGCGCTGGCCTACAGGCCTGCAAGCTGACCATAGATGTCCACTCTCAGCCTAATACAAGGAGACTGAACGTGGTGTAGGCTCCACCCTATCAGTCACACCGAGAGTGTGTGAACAAGGAGCAGGTAAAGGAGTGTCAGCGGTAGCCAGAGTCACCTCGGTATGGCCGGCAGGTGCAGTGAGAAAGTGTGTGAGTTGACGCTTGATAGGGCCAGAGGCTGAGGAGAATAGGGGTACTACCAGAGCCGACATCCAAGTCTGAGCCTCACTGTGCATACACCTTCATGTGTGCAGGCTTGTGTGCACATTTCTAAGTGTGTCTGTCACTGTGTGTTTGGCATTGTGTTTATCACGGATAAACAGTTTTCATCCCTGGAAACTAAATTGGCATCAAGGACCACCAATAGTATATGCTGATTCCCATGATACTGGGTTCATCTCCAACACAGTTGTGTTCCTGGCATGGTAGTCGTCCTGGCATATCAATTGTCATCCTTGACATGTTTAATATTTTGGGCATTCTTGGTCTAGTTGTGCATACCAGCAGCCATCACTGACATATTGGGATCATGACTGACCTACACTTGCCCACACCTCACATAATGCTGGCTGCTCCCGGCACAGTAATGGCCAAGACTGAAGTGGGCATCCAAGCCAATATGATGTACAGCCATGGCACAGTGGTGAGTATTACTGGCATACGCTACTCATCCTTGAGACTATGGTGACCATCTATGACGACTTCATAAAGCCTGACAATTTCAAGCAGATTCTGCCCTTGGGAAGCATTTCTACATGTGAGGACTTGATGAAAATAACTAGCTGATGCATGAAAACTGGTATTTTGAAGGCAAAAATTATGTTAATTTCAGAAAACAAATTTGAAAAATTTAGTTAGTTTGCCCAAAATGGGAGATGTATTTGGTAGAAAATATTTTTATTTTTAGAAACTGATATTCTGATGACGACAAAATGGTTACATTTCCAAAAGAAATTTAAAGCCGATAGTTGAATGGTAATTCAGGTGAAGTTGGGGAGGCTTCTGGTTGCCATCATTTCATAAGTGCCAGAAGGCACCTGCTTCTGCTGTTATTTCATTAGTCATATTGAAGATCTGTGTATTGATAATGATTTTCCTGACATTTCTGCTCCTAAACCCGCCTGACATGTTTGGGTGATCACTAGTGCACTGTTAACAGATGTCTGCCCACTATTGCACAGTGATAACAATCGTTAGTAGCTCAGGATCATTTTCCTTGATCAGAAGTAGCTCTCAGTATAGACAAGGTTGGAGACCTCTGAGTCCTAGAGATTGTGATACAGGTTTTGAAGGGCATCCACAACCTTTTACCCAGAGCCCCTGCCTTTGCATTTCTCAGGTCTTAATCCAGTGCTCGTCTTCATGTATGGGCCCCTCTTTCAAGCATTGTGCTTACCACACCTTCTAAAGCTGAGAGCAATGTTTCTTCCGGCCATTACACACACTAGCAGAATGGTTTCTGTAGGACCTTTCAGTAAAACCTCTGTTCAACATATCATGACCAAACCACTGCAATACTTTATCTGATAGACTGGTACCCCTGAGACCGGTCTTATTCTGGTGTTGAGGCATGCGGACCAGGGCGATGTCGCTGTACCTCTGACCAGCCCAACTAAAATTGTATTGTGAAATATTGCAGGTCTAGCCGCTAAATTGGACTGCCCAAGTTGGGAATTGTTCATTGATTGATTTGACGTATGCTTGTTCCAAGAGTCTTGGTCTGTATTAGAGCAGCATTGTGCGGAGTTTGGAAAGTTTTGTATTCCCGCCTGGGAGAGGTAGACCATCTGGAGGGCTAGCAACCTGGATCAAGACCACTTTATGTTGCATCTCTAAGGTGATTGACATGGCCTTCCCTGATGTCCTCTGTTAATTTTTCCTTCTGTGAGGGCACTTTACATTTATATTGTGTATTATAGAACCCCAGCTAGGGGTGCCGAACCGCACGCTATTAATTTAATCAGCAGGCATATCACCGAGCTTCCACTTGGCTCTTACAAAATTGTGGGGGGTGATTTCAATTGTAGATTTGAGCCACTGTCCATTACGCAGGCTTCTTCCGCTGGGGAAGATCATCAGCTCTCTCCCTCCTGTCCAGAGGTGGTCTCTTGCTCTCCAGCTAAACATGTTTACTCTTAGGCATAGTTTGCGGGCATGCGATGGGAGATCCAGGTCTAACCAGGAGGGGCTCCACACTTACCATCAATGACATTGTTCCAGTCTTATTACAAACTTCTTGTCATTAGGCTTTGGCAGCTCTTGGTTGATGTGACCGTAGTCCCCGGGCAGGACAGTGATCACAATGCTCCCGTCCTTGCTGTGGCAGCGTTAGGCGGCACCTTGCCGAATTCTGACGCACCTCTTGATCGTAGGTTGATCCCTAAAGTGGCGTACCATGATAAGCTCAGTCTTTGAAGTCATTGTTAATGGTCTCACTGCTGTGGTACATGAAGTTATGCCCTTTGACGTTCCAGACCCTGTGCTGAGGTTGAGTAGTATTCACAATACTATGTTTTCCTCTTTAAAACAGCTTTTATTTGATTGAATCGAGGCCCATACCCAAAAGGAATATAGAGGTTCCTCGGTTCACAAGTGCTTGTTGTGCTGCCATGCTAGCTCTCTCCCGAGCGATTAAACCTAGCTATAGAGAAGCAATACGGGGGACCAGGCTTCATTACAATGTGGCATAGGCTCGCATTATTATTATTGAGTCAACAGCGACTAGGATATATTTGTATGCACTATCCGGTGTTAGGGGACCACAATGGTCCAAGTACACACATTGTAAAGGTTTGTTAGAAATTAGGAGGGGTGTCTGCGGTGGGCGTTTAGAAGTGGAAACTTTGATTTGTTGGCAGATGTCACAGCTAAGGACATACTGCTTGGCCTTCTTGTATAGGCCCAGCCACCAAAAACGGGCCTGTAGCAATGATATTGTAGCCGCCATATCAGCATGAGCAGATGCTGCCCCCTCTTGCGCTGCTTTAATGAACTCTGGTCTTATATCTTTATTGGGAATTTCTCGAACCCCTACGCCTGGTATCTTCACTTCAGCGTTTAGGCAGCCTCCCATTCAGTAGGAATATTTAGCAGGAAATGCTTTTGGATAGGGCGTATCATCAGCCGTAGCTTTTACGGCAGCCCATATGTCTGCGTCCGGTTTCGCTCCTAAGCGGGTTCCTGCAGCAACAGTAGCCGTAGCAACTGCTGACTATGCGGCTTCATCAGCCAGTGTATTCCCAGCCACGTGAATTCCAACGCGCTGGTGTCCAAGTGTATGCACAACATGGACATTTGGTAGCGTCTCCTTCAGATCCGCTACTTTCCCCTACAGTAATCTGTGTTTGATGGTGTTCCCTTTAGAATCTCTGCACTCATTCTGCCGCTATTTAATGCAGGTATTCATTGAAGGACTGGACACAGTAGTACGAATCACAATCAGCGTGTGCTGTGCAGGATCCGTATGTTCCATTGCCATCATCGGAGCTTTCAGCTCTGCTAGCTGTGCTGTGCAGTTCCCTAGGGTTTGCGTAAATGTATGTAGGGGACAGAATTTATTATCCTCCATGTAGCCACTTACGACTGGGCAAGCAGCAAAGTATTGATGCTTTGTGCCAATTGCAGGTTGTGCAGAGCCATCGGTGTGCATGGCTCTGATATTGTTCAACAGGCAGTGTGTTTGCTGGAACTGGGTATTCTAGTTCGTATTGGGTCAAAAATGTAATCTACATCAGTGGCTGTCAAAGACGTGGCCCATTGGATCCAACGTGGATGTAATGCTTTTGCGATCGGAACACTGGCTTTTGTGACAGCCTCGAGGGCTGGGAAGGGAGAAACAACAATAATGCGTTTGCCTGTGCTACAGGTCTTTCTTTAATGACAGCCATCTGAACAGCAGTGAGAATTTTCTCAGTGGGAGCAAAACCTTGTTCTACTGCTGAGTATAAATGTGATTTGTATGCTATCGGGACGGTCTCACCCTCATTAAAGGGTACATAGGTGAAACCGATGGCCCCAGCAATTACTCTGATGACCAAGTGTGTTTTGTTGTCCCTTGTGTGTAGATGTTGTGCTGCAAGCATGTCTGTCTTCAAGTCTCTGAGAATGCGTGTGTTCAATTTCCAAAATTACTTGTAAAGTCAGGATGTATTAAGTGATATAAAGGTTTTATGTGTGACGTCTAATCTGGAATGTAAATTCTGCCAAAATTTAGGAAACCCAATAGAGATTGGACTTTTTTAATCGTATTTGGAGGTTGTAGTTATGGGCATTTTTCTAAGAATTGTGGCGCTAGACTGTTTCCTTCACTCCATAGCTCATATCCCAGAAACAGGACACTAAAGAAGGCTATTTTTGTTTTATTTTTAAGTTGAATTTGTAGCCAAATTCAGCAAATCCCACAAGAATGCAGGCTACCCGTCTTAAATGTTGTAGCAATTCATCATCTGTGAGATAGATATCGTCTACATAGGACAATGCTTCAGGGTCAATGTTGTGCAAAATTGCAGTCACACAAGCTGTGAAGAGTCCTGGACTGTTCTTGTAGCCCTGAGGTAAACAACAGAATTTTTTCTGAGAACCTAGTGCACTGAAACTTGTTGAGTCTCTGCTCTCATGCGCTATATTCTGGCAGAAGAAACCATTGGAAATGTCCAGTGTTGTTTTGTATTTTTTGCGCACTATGTTGTTCATTAGTGCTGTGCTATGTGAGTTTTGTATAGCATATGTGCGTGTATGACTGTTTAAGTGTCTGTAGGCTAAGACTATTCTGTATGAATGGTCCGGTTTAGCTACAGGGAATAAAGGATTATTCATTGGCGAGACACTGGGTTCAATCACGCCCTGGTACTCTAAGTGCGTAAGTGTTTCTCTCACTGGTGCTTTTGCATCATGTTTTATTGGATATTGAGGTTGAGGTTCATTTTTAATAGGTATTACGTGGTAGGGGGATTCTTTATCCCAGCCTACATGGTTGCATATATAACGCGGGTGCCTGAGCCAGTGCCGAATCGATGGCATAGGATTCAGCGAGTTCCTCCGGAACAAGGGGCGAGAAGGAAGGTTTAATAACCTTTTCCCCATATGGGCAGTTACGGACAAATTCAGGTGGCCAATCTTGTTCGGCCAATAAGATATCATGTATATTTACTATGCGATCCCAAAAGATTGTGTCTATTGTGCGTTCAATGTCTCCTTCTAACTGTAATGTTACTTTATACACCCTATCAGGCGTGGAGACTCACATGTCCGCTGTTTCTACTTGTAGAAAGTCATCAGTTGCTTTCACATCCAGATGCTCTAGAAGAATCCTGGAAACTATTGTGACCTCTGCTGCGCTGTCTAGCAGACATAGTGCCCACTTCCTGTTCTTCAAGAGGACCCTCTTCTTGAGCGGAATGTTGTATTGCAACTGCTTCCACTTTTTTCTTTTTAAATTGGGGTTTTTGTTGGGGAGGTTTCTCTTCCCTTTTTACGGAAACCTCTAATGAGCGTTGTGATTCCTGTCTCGGTTTCACGTACTCTGTTCTCTGCTCTGACCGCCCAGCTCTCTCACTGCGTTTTTCTGATGAGTCCTGAAAGGAACGAGATTGGCGTGTATAAGTATATTGATATCTATCAGGCGTTTTTATATTATCTCTATTTCAGAGATTATATCTATTTTGTGAGGACTTCGTACGCGGATATTCTCTCCTTTCTTTTTTAGGTGTTTTTTTTTTTTTATCCCAGCGTTTCTTGTTACCCTCAGGAGTTTGCTTGGAAAAATCTTTATTAGATTTACCCTGAAATTGTGGTTCAGTTGGTCTGGCCTGTAGACTATCTCAACCAATACTAGAATAGGTCTCTGCGATAATCTTGGGCAGCTCGTGTTCTTGACCCTGTTGAGGAACATCACGGAGCCGCATGCGCACCGCTAGTACGACTGCTTCCCCTTTAAGATTGCTTAAAACAATGGAGGATACTGTGGCAAATTTGCCCATTAATTGCATCCCCAAGTCTAAGGCCGGGGCAGCCCCGTATTCATCTTGAATTTGCTTCAACACTTCCGGCAAATTGGCAAGTGTCGGTGTATTGTGTGCGGTAGTATAGAGCGCGGCAAATACCGTGCCCCAAGTATTACAGTTATCTACTATGTGGATCATCCTAAATAGCAAGTACATCGTTAGAATTCTATGTTTATCCTTAGGTCCCGTATGGGGAAATACTGCTTCCAGCGCATTTATTTTTTGGGCTACCCAAAATGTAGTTTCCTCTTGTTTGGCGGGTACTTTACCCATGATCGAATGTACAGTTGCAGGGTTTATACCTGGTGTCACTGCATGTGGTTGTGCTGGAGCAGCACGTGCTGGGTTTGTATTTAATGTTTGCATCACAAACTGTACTAATCGTCTATATGTCGCTGTTAGTTCAGTATATAAGCGATGAACCTCAGCTACTGCCAAAGTCACTACTGCAGGGTGAGGTGTATAACTGGCCAACAAAGGTGAGGTGTATAACTGGCCAACAAAGGCCAGGTAGGACCATCATTACTTAGCGGACCTAACCTAACTGGTAAAATCGTGTGCGGTAGGGTGCCATCAAGCCAATTATTATGTTCTTGATAAGATAGAGGTATTTCTAAATATGCATATGTTCTGTATTGTCCAGGTGTGTTTGCAAGTGTATAGTGATGAAATGTGTTTGTATTCCCATCAACGGCTGGAAATGTGAACAAAGAGTAGAAAAGTTCTGTTCTATATGCTGCATCTGCGTCAACAACAAATGTGGCTGGACCTCCCCCTGGGATGTTAGGCCATTTGAAAGGAAATGTGCAGTAAGGGGTTGTCTCATATTGACAGCAATCGCTACCTGTTGCGGAGTCGCCATAATGAACGGTAAGTTTGTTCAGAGATAAGCAGACCAAATGAGGATTATCCTTTTAGAGTTCAAACGTGAACAACCTCCAGCATCAGATAGGATGACCTACTTAGCCGAGGAGGAAATCCTCAATACCACGGACGTCTCCGTATATAGAGTACTGAGGTGTCTTTGTATATAGTGAGACAAGGATACTCAGGAGGACCCGAAAATTAGAGCCTGACCAAATGTTGGCAGCACCATGTCGCGTGGGCTCTCATTATTCTAATGAGACTACTGGATTTCGAGTGGCAGAATCGCCTGCGGCGTGGGAGACTGAGTCTGACCCACTGCAGGTGACATCTGTTGCTCCAATCCGGGTTCTCCGCCGGCTACCTAGCAGTGCCTCACCTCTACCCAACGGCAGGGATGATTGGGCAGCCGAGCGCATGACATAACTGTTTTCTCAGGGAAGCCGTGGTCACTCAGGTCTCATTTGTTTCTCTCGGTTACATTAGTCACACATACAAAGTGACAAACAGAGGCAGTATATATTTCCATAATGCTTTAATAAAGCAACTGCATCTTAGATAGCAAAGCGTGGACTGCAATAACCAGGACGATACAGCATGACAAGTTTAAAAATTGTGACAAGAAGAGTAAAACATAAAAATAAGGCTACCATATTGTCACTACAGTCAATAGACTAATTCCCACCTAGGCTATGATAGAGCACAGCATGTTAAGCTCTAATTCTGCCCTTCAGGTTCCACTTGGAAGACATCATCCCCCATACCTGAGCAAAGGCCTGAAGTCTGTAATACAGCTGTAGCGAAGCATTCAGCAATCAGCATACAGCCGTGGTTCTCTAGCTGGAATCTCCCTCTAACGTGTAAGGGACAGGAAAGTGTTTTTATAATAAAACAGCTGGTGTTCTAAGAAAACGTCCCTACGTAAGGATGTGTATTTTCTATGAATGTCAGAGACTAAATTTATACCACGTTCACCGGCAACCTATCTTACTGCAGCCTTGGAAGAAGCACAGAGTGAGCAAGAATGTCTTGTTTGAGAACAGAGTGCTGGCCTAGGCAAAAACAGTCCGATAGAGAGAAAATAAAACAAGACTGTTAAAGTGGCTACTGTAACAATAATAAAGCGAAGACAATTAAAATATATCTTGGTTAAAGTGCACAGCGGCAGGCCTAGTGTGTTAAAATAACGTGCATGGAGCTATAACTAAAATGGCTACACAACAACAAAACTACTATTGCTACGCGAACCTGGGAGTACACCAAGTGGAGTTCTATGCTGGGTGCCATAAAAGATAAGAATTATCGATCCTTTTGCTGGATCATAGCCAGCGGAGCTGCCATTCCTGCTGCAGCTTAGGTGGAGCATTTTTCCAAGCTGTACTCTGGTGTGGAGGTCCAGGGTTTGATGCTGGCAGCTCCTCTCAATGAGGCCCCAGGGACAGTTAGCAACTATTTACCTTCTAACCAAACTGTGAAAGTGACACCTGGAACCCACCAAATCACCAGCTCCGAAATCTCCTACTCCCAGTAAAGCTCCGGGATTGGACAAGGTGCATGGTGACCTATTTAGATCATACAAAGATATATGGTCCCCTTATCTTGCCTTGTCTTTTTAGTGCCATTTTGAGCAGTGCACCTATTCCCCCCCCCCCCACTTGGGCAGGGGCTGAAATTGTTCCCATCTATAAAAAGTGTTCCAGATCCATACCATCTAATTATAGACCAAACTGTCTCATTGACACTCTGCAAAAATGTTGTCACATTGTTCTGAACAGGCTAACCGAGTGGACTGCTGACAAGAATATTTTATCCCTGCTTCAGGTTGGGTTTGGAGAGCGCGTTGGAACAGTTGACCAGGTTTTTTGGCTGCAACTGTTATACTGGAGATTTGTAACACTGGGGAGTGCAGACTGTTATTTTTGTGAACCTCAAATCTGTTTTTGATCTTATCCCCTGAGACACTTTGTGGACAGTTTTAGAAGAGCTGGGAGGTCCCGGGCTATCTAATGAGCATTATTGCCAGATTACATTCTTGTAATTTTGCTCAAGTTAGATGTGGGCCAAGTGGTAAATTGACTGAACCCATCTTGGTAAATAGGGGACTAAGGCCGGGATGTGTGCTTTCCCCAACACTTTTTCTTTTGTAAATTAGTTAATAAGGGGAGAATTGTTTTTATAGGGCAGGCGCTAACGATATGTCCATCAAACAACCTAGAACTGAACAGAAAGTTCCAATGACACAGCGCTGCGGGAAGGAGGATTCTTCCCAGTCTCTCCACACCTCTCTAAGAAAGAGAGAAGGCCATGTTCAAAGTATCCAAGGCACTCATGTGAGTCTAAATGTAAATGCTCGATAGTAGTAAATCCAGTCGTATTCTTATCACAAGATAAACCCAATACATAACAGTCCACAGCCAATGGTTTGGATCAAATCTTCTTGTTGTTTATTCAAAGATGAAGCACATATAAAGAATCAAGAGTCAACAGCCAACACATGTTTCGTCATGCGATAATTGTCGCAAATGACTTCATCAGGGCTGTAAATATAATTATATATATTGGTACATTTAAGTAAATCAGATCCATCATTTAGCTAATTGAATATAATTAATTTTAGAACCCATCACATATATCCAAAAAATGTGATGTGATAGAATATTTGGTGGACTCAAGCTTGATTATTGAGTAGATACCACAGTTACCAAAGTGAGTTTGTCACGAAAAAAGATACCTGCATTGTTGTAACTAAAGTGATAGTGGAAACTGATTAGAAAAAGGGGTGAAAATAAAGCCAGAAAGCGTACCATCACCACACAATCGTGAAGTCCATAAGAAAATGGTAGTGAAAATAACAATAAAAAACAATTGCGAAATTATCCGTGAAGTGGACCCCCATTCACTAAGAGGTCGAAAAAGATTTGTAATTATGTTGAGCCCAAAATGGTTATAAAATGCATACCTTTAACAACAAGTTCCAAAATCTAGTAATTCAAAATTACTAAAAGACCTTTTGCCCAATCGCGGCCTACAAACCACTGCCGAATATCTAGAAAAATATTGAGGTATGTTTGTTTTACCAACATTTGTAATGTTAATAAATAATTTACAAGACGTCTAAAGAAAACTATATGCAGCATATCACCCACCTTCACGTGTAGTATCAAACAGTCTGTCCGAAGGGGGAGTATTCCTTAATACTCCTTCCACACGTGTACGCGAGGGTCGGTCCTTCCACGCGTGTAAGCGACGGTCGGTAAACCCGAGCTGACGCTGAGACTCATATTATAAAGACCGAAACTAACAAAATGGATAGAGGACTAGCCGCCCCTGTGTACGGGCGCCATGTTAGTAGTGTTCCTGTTCAGCAATTCGTAAACTAGTGTATGTAGGAAAGTACCATCTTGCCTGGCATGTTACCCTCATTTTTCACTGTATATATGTTGTTTTAGTTGTATGTGTCACTGGGACCCTGTTCACCAGGGCCCCAGTGCTCATAAGTGTGCCTGAATGTGTTACCTGTGTAGTGACTAACTGTCTCACTGAGGCTCTGCTAATCAGAACCTCAGTGGTTATGCTCTCTCATTTCTTTCCAAATTGTCACTAACAGGCTAGTGACCAATTTTACCAATTTACATTGGCTTACTGGAACACCCTTATAATTCCCTAGTATATGGTACTGAGGTACCCAGGGTATTGGGGTTCCAGGAGATCCCTATGGGCTGCAGCATTTCTTTTGCCACCCATAGGGAGCTCTGACAATTCTTACACAGGCCTGCCACTGCAGCCTGAGTGAAATAACGTCCACGTTATTTCACAGCCATTTTACACTGCACTTAAGTAACTTATAAGTCACCTATATGTCTAACCTTTACCTGGTAAAGGTTAGGTGCAAAGTTACTTAGTGTGAGGGCACCCTGGCACTAGCCAAGGTGCCCCCACATTGTTCAGGGCCAATTCCCTGAACTTTGTGAGTGCGGGGACACCATTACATGCGTGCACTACATATAGGTCACTACCTATATGTAGCTTCACAATGGTAACTCCGAATATGGCCATGTAACATGTCTAAGATCATGGAATTGCCCCCTCTATGCCATCCTGGCATTGTTGGCACAATTCGATGATCCCAGTGGTCTGTAGCACAGACCCTGGTACTGCCAAACTGCCTTTCCTGGGGTTTCACTGCAGCTGCTGCTGCTGCCAACCCCTCAGACAGGTTTCTGCCCTCCTGGGGTCAAGCCAGGCTTGTCCCAGGATGGCAGAACAAAGGACTTCCTCTGAGAGAGGGTGTTACACCCTCTCCCTTTGGAAAATGGTGTGAAGGCAGGGGAGGAGTAGCCTCCCCCAGCCTCTGGAAATGCTTTCTTGGGCACAGATGTGCCCAATTCTGCATAAGCCAGTCTACACCGGTTCAGGGACCCATTAGCCCCTGCTCTGGCGCGAAACTGGACAAAGGAAAGGGTAGTGACCACTCCCCTGACCTGCACCTCCCCTGGGAGGTGTCCAGAGCTCCTCCAGTGTGCTCCAGACCTCTGCCATCTTGGAAACAAAGGTGCTGCTGGCACACTGGACTGCTCTGAGTGGCCAGTGCCACAGGTGACGTCAGAGACTCCTTGTGATAGGCTCCTTCAGGTGTTGCTAGCCTATCCTCTCTCCTAAGTAGCCAAACCCTCTTTTCTAGCTATTTAGGGTCTCTGTCTCTGGGGAAACTTTAGATAACGAATGCAAGAGCTCATCCGAGTTCCTCTGCATCTCTCTCTTCACCTTCTGCCAAGGAATCGACTGCTGACCGTGCTGGAAGCCTGCAAACACTGCAACAAAGTAGCAAAGACAACTACTGCAACTCTGTAACGCTGATCCTGCCGCCTTCTCGACTGTTTTCCTGGTGGTGCATGCTGTTGGGGTAGTCTGCCTCCTCTCTGCACTAGAAGCTCCGAAGAAATCTCCTGTGGGTCGACGGAATCTTCCCCCTGCAACCGCAGGCACCAAAAAGCTGCATTACCGGTCCCTTGGGTCTCCTCTCAGCACGACGAGCAAGGTCCCTCGAATCCAGCAACTCTGTCCAAGTGGCTCCCACAGTCCAGTGACTCTTCAGTCCAAGTTTGGTGGAGGTAAGTCCTTGCCTCACCTCGCTAGACTGCATTGCTGGGAAACGCGACTTTTGCAGCTTCTCCGGCCTCCGTGCACTTCCGGCGGAAATCCTTTGTGCACAGTCCAGCCTGGGTCCACGGCACTCTAACCTGCATTGCACGACCTCCTAAGTTGTTCTCCGGCGACGTGGGACTTCTTTGTGCGACTTCGGGTGAGCACTGTTTCACGCATCCTCGTAGTGCCTGTTTCTGGCACTTCTCCGGGTGCTACCTGCTGCTGAGAGGGCTCCTTGTCTTGCTCGACGTCCCCTCTCTCTCCTGGTCCAATTTACGACCTCCTGGTCCCTCCAGGGCCACAGCAGCGTCCAAAAACGCTAACCGCACGATTTGCAGCTAGCAAGGCTTGTTGGCGTTCTTTCGGCGGGAAAACACTTCTGCACGACTCTCCACGGCGAGAGGGATCCGTCCACCAAAGGGGAAGTCTCTAGCCCTTTTCGTTCCTGCAGAAACTGCAGCTTCTTCTGTCCAGTAGAAGCTTCTTTGCATCCACAGCTGGCATTTCCTGGGCATATGCCCATCTCCGACTTGCTTGTGACTTTTGGACTTGGTCCCCTTGTTCCACAGGTACCCTAGATTGGAAATCCACAGTTGTTGCATTGTTGGTTTGTGTCTTTCCTGCATTATTCCTCTAACACGACTTCTTTGTCCTTAGGGGAACTTTAGTGCACTTTGCACTCACTTTTCAGGGTCTTGGGGAGGGCTAATTTTCTAACCCTCACTATTTTCTAATAGTCCCAGCGACCCTCTACAAGGTCACATAGGGTTGGGGTCCATTCGTGGTTCGCATTCCACTTTTGGAGTATATGGTTTGTGTTGCCCCTATGTGTCCCCATTGCATCCTATTGTAACTATACATTGTTTGCACTGTTTTCTAAGACTATACTGCATATTTTTGCTATTGTGTATATATATCTTGTGTATATTTCCTATCCTCTCACTGAGGGTACACTCTAAGATACTTTGGCATATTGTCATAAAAATAAAGTACCTTTATTTTTAGTATAACTGTGTATTGTGTTTTCTTATGGTATTGTGCAAGTGACACTTGTGGTACTGTAGTAGCTTCACACGTCTCCTAGTTCAGCCTAAGCTGCTCTGCTAAGCTACCATTTTCTATCAGCCTATGCTGCTAGACACCCTATACACTAATAAGGGATAACTGGGCCTGGTGCAAGGTGCAAGTACCCCTTGGTACTCACTACAAGCCAGTCCAGCCTCCTACAGTGTATACGGACCCAAACATTAATAGTAAAAAAAGGATGTATTGGATATCTAAAGCGCTATAAATATCCCAAAGATTTAATGGCACAGGTTTATTAATTAAGACTAGATAGTAGCTCGAAAATGATGCCGGAACTCACAATTTAAAGAGACAGACTGGAAAACTAAACAAAACAAAAGGAGGACTACCAATCCCAGTAACGAGCGCCATTTTAGTTGTGTTGTTAGTCAACGAGATGTATAACCAGTGTAATAATTGATTACATGATTAGATAGAAGCCTTCAAGCCCAAGACATAGGGGGTCATTCTGACCCTGGCGGTCGGTGACCGCCAGGGTCACTGACCACGGGAGCACCGCCAACAGGCTGGCGGTGCTCCGTCGAGCATTCTGACCGCGGCGGTTCAGCCGCGGTCAGAAACGGAAAGTCGGCGGTCTCCGGCCGACTTTCCGCTGCTCGGGAGAATCCTCCATGGCGGCGGAGCGCGCTCCGCCGCCATGGGGATTCTGACACCCCCTACCGCCATCCTGTTCCTGGCGGGTCTCCCGCCAGGAACAGGATGGCGGTAGGGGGTGCCGCGGGCCCCCGTAAGAGGGCCCCACAAAGTATTTCAGTGTCTGCAAAGCAGACACTGAAATACGCGACGGGTGCAACTGCACCCGTCGCACCTTCCTACTACGCCAGCTCCATTCGGAGCCGGCGTCCTCGTGGGAAGGTAGATTTGCCCTGGGCTGGCGGGCGGCCTTTTGTCGGCCGCCCGCCAGCCCAGGGCAAATCTCAAAATACCCTCAGCGGTCTTGCGACCACGGAGCGGTATTTTGTCGGGGGAAGACTGGCGGGCGGCCTCCGCTGCCCGCCAGTCTCAGAATCACCCCCATAGTACTGAACAAGTTAGTAAGAGTATAATAAATAGAAAGAAAGCAGTAGTGACATATCTAATCAGAAAGAAGTAGTTGATGAGCCTCACATTCCAGTTGCTGTACATTCTGAATTTCTCTTATTTCACGACACTATTAGCTTGTAGCATGTGAATGGACATAGTAAATATCAACGCGCTGAAACTTTCTTGCCGGGATTCGAGGAGGAGGAGGTGGGCAGCAGCTGTGTGCTGCCATCAATCAGGGCAGGAGCCCTTTAAAAACTCGCAAGCGCTCCCGCTCCGCGGGACGCGCTGAAACTTTCTTGCCGGGATTCGAGGAGGAGGAGGTGGGCAGCAGCTGTGTGCTGCCATCAATCAGGGCAGGAGCCCTTTAAAAACACGCAAGCGCTCCCGCTCCGCGGGACGCGCTGAAACTTTCTTGCCGGGATTCGAGGAGGAGGAGGTGGGCAGCAGCTGTGTGCTGCCATCAATCAGGGCAGGAGCCCTTTAAAAACTCGCAAGCGCTCCCGCTCCGCGGGACGCGCTGAAACTTTCTTGCCGGGATTCGAGGAGGAGGAGGTGGGCAGCAGCTGTGTGCTGCCATCAATCAGGGCAGGAGCCCTTTAAAAACACGCAAGCGCTCCCGCTCCGCGGGACGCGCTGAAACTTTCTTGCCGGGATTCGAGGAGGAGGAGGTGGGCAGCAGCTGTGTGCTGCCATCAATCAGGGCAGGAGCCCTTTAAAAACTCGCAAGCGCTCCCGCTCCGCGGGACGCGCTGAAACTTTCTTGCCGGGATTCGAGGAGGAGGAGGTGGGCAGCAGCTGTGTGCTGCCATCAATCAGGGCAGGAGCCCTTTAAAAACACGCAAGCGCTCCCGCTCCGCGGGACGCGCTGAAACTTTCTTGCCGGGATTCGAGGAGGAGGAGGTGGGCAGCAGCTGTGTGCTGCCATCAATCAGGGCAGGAGCCCTTTAAAAACTCGCAAGCGCTCCCGCTCCGCGGGACGCGCTGAAACTTTCTTGCCGGGATTCGAGGAGGAGGAGGTGGGCAGCAGCTGTGTGCTGCCATCAATCAGGGCAGGAGCCCTTTAAAAACACGCAAGCGCTCCCGCTCCGCGGGACGCGCTGAAACTTTCTTGCCGGGATTCGAGGAGGAGGAGGTGGGCAGCAGCTGTGTGCTGCCATCAATCAGGGCAGGAGCCCTTTAAAAACACGCAAGCGCTCCCGCTCCGCGGGACGCGCTGAAACTTTCTTGCCGGGATTCGAGGAGGAGGAGGTGGGCAGCAGCTGTGTGCTGCCATCAATCAGGGCAGGAGCCCTTTAAAAACACGCAAGCGCTCCCGCTCCGCGGGACGCGCTGAAACTTTCTTGCCGGGATTCGAAGAGAAGGAGGTGGGCAGCAGCTGTGTGCTGCCATCAATCAGGGCAGGAGCCCTTTAAAAACTCGCAAGCGCTCCCGCTCCGCGGGACGCGCTGAAACTTTCTTGCCGGGATTCGAGGAGGAGGAGGTGGGCAGCAGCTGTGTGCTGCCATCAATCAGGGCAGGAGCCCTTTAAAAACACGCAAGCGCTCCCGCTCCGCGGGACGCGCTGAAACTTTCTTGCCGGGATTCGAGGAGGAGGAGGTGGGCAGCAGCTGTGTGCTGCCATCAATCAGGGCAGGAGCCCTTTAAAAACTCGCAAGCGCTCCCGCTCCGCGGGACGAGCTGAAACTTTCTTGCCGGGATTCGAGGAGGAGGAGGTGGGCAGCAGCTGTGTGCTGCCATCAATCAGGGCAGGAGCCCTTTAAAAACACGCAAGCGCTCCCGCTCCGCGGGACGCGCTGAAACTTTCTTGCCGGGATTCGAGGAGGAGGAGGTGGGCAGCAGCTGTGTGCTGCCATCAATCAGGGCAGGAGCCCTTTAAAAACACGCAAGCGCTCCCGCTCCGCGGGACGCGCTGAAACTTTCTTGCCGGGATTCGAGGAGGAGGAGGTGGGCAGCAGCTGTGTGCTGCCATCAATCAGGGCAGGAGCCCTTTAAAAACTCGCAAGCGCTCCCGCTCCGCGGGACGCGCTGAAACTTTCTTGCCGGGATTCGAGGAGGAGGAGGTGGGCAGCAGCTGTGTGCTGCCATCAATCAGGGCAGGAGCCCTTTAAAAACACGCAAGCGCTCCCGCTCCGCGGGACGCGCTGAAACTTTCTTGCCGGGATTCGAGGAGGAGGAGGTGGGCAGCAGCTGTGTGCTGCCATCAATCAGGGCAGGAGCCCTTTAAAAACACGCAAGCGCTTCTGCCAGGAAGAGGCAGGGCAGGGCCACCCCCCTGACATTTACTTTAAACTGTGGTCCCAGATAACCACTTTCTATTTGTCTGCCCGAAGGTCAAACTTAAGCCTATTTACACTGTGGTGGGGTAGCTTTCCCCCAAAGCTCTAGGCCTCTACCTAGTTAGTGGTCAATTTCCAATATTAACCTGCCTTTGCTCTCCCCGCTGTGATTTTACTTGATTCTCCCACTAAATCCAAGACCCCTGGTTCTTAGCAAAATGGGTCGACGACGCGGGGGGGGTTGGATGGGAAATTGCACTCTAACCAAACCCTGGACGGCTTTTTACAAAAAGCCGTTGGGGAACTTGAAAGAGAAATAGAACTAGTACAACGTCGTCTTGCTGTCCCTCCTTCTGCATCCATTAGCTCAGCCCATGATAGCCCAGTCTCACAGCCCCACCCGCGACTAGAGCTCCAGTCTGCCCCGATTATCCATTCCCCTTCCCCGTCCAAAATTTTTCAAGAGATCCAAGATGATACTCCAATTGCACCTGCCATTTGTGCCGCATCAACTTCATTGGCCCAGTGTCCCCCTATAGAAGGTTCCCTTACTTTAACTGAATCTAATACCAAAGGGAAAAGGAAGCGTAGGGAACCTGTCCTCAAAAATAAACGATCTAGAACCTTGAGTCCCTCCAATCTGGCCCAATCTTCTATTAATGAAATGGCATCAATCTCCTTACACAATACCAATAACTCCCATGCAAACGAGTTTATTAGGGATCTCATAAGAGATGAGCTCTCTAAACTACTTCTTCCTATCTCCAACCGTCTCCAAAGAATTGAGGACAAACTTGAAAGTCTTACGAGCAGTCAGCTACCAACAATTTCTTTACCTGTAGAAATTCATCCTAATCATGACTCTACTGTTGCCATTAGTCACACAGGCCAAATTCCCAAAACTTTTCCTCCTACTCTAAATTACGTCTGGCCTAGTTCTGCTAAAACCCCCAGCATCCTGACGAACAAACCCCATATGGCCTTAGCTCCCTTATTAAAAGGAACCGCCTCATGGAACAATCCAGCAACTAATTCAGGAGACGGCCCCCCCTTTAGGGAATCCTCACAGCCAGCATACCAGAAGAAGAATAAGAGTTGGGACTCTCATGAACCCAAAGTGCTTCATTTACCACCTGAATCATGCCCTTATGTTCTTATTATATCAAATGTTCCTGAACTCAAACCTTATTTTTCCGAATCCTTCACCGAACTCAAAAATAAGGTTATCCACTGGTTGCATGTGAATGCGGGGTTTGCTTTTTCCATGTCATCTTCAATACTGATGGTGAGAAGGGTAGGGTGGGTGGGCCCTCTAGCGAAGATCGGTTTTGGGGATTGTATTGTCATTAATTTTAATTCTCCCGATCTAGTCCAACGACTTTCTCTTAATGCCAACAGACTTTACCCTACAACTGGCAAAACTTCTCTTTGCAGGTTACAAGTGTTCTATCCTCCTTCTATGTCGTCCCGGAGTACTCAATCACCACCATTACACGGGGCCGGCTCGGCCTCTCACACACTGCCTACCCCTGTAATTGGTTCTAGACGTCCTCTACCCTCCCTCTCCGAGGCAGACTGACTAGGAGATGCCTTTCAGGATGCGGTTTTGTCTAACTGCGAAGCTGAGTCCATTTGCCCTATTGGTCTTAACATCTCGGCCGATTCTGTTGTCCCGGGTTCACCCAATAGTTTAATATGCCAAGCATCTGAGGAATGCATTTCTAATCAGTCAAACGCTCCCTATACCTTGGGTCACATCTGCATGGCCAACCCATCAAATCCTAACACTATTGAGGATATACCCAGCGAGGTTTTAAAGACTCAGAGTGAGAAACCTTCTGATCTTAATCCACCCGAGGGAAGCACCATGGTCCTTGACAGTCCCTCCCCTAGTACTCCATATGCCCAGAATAGAGTTGGGTCCTCATGCCCAGAGGATCTCGATAAGGTGCTCAGCTGGAATATAGCTGGATTGGAAAGTAAATTACACAGCCCAGGTTGGGGTAACCTTATTGATGATCACTTGATTTGTCTTTTTCAAGAAACATGGGCATTAGAACCCAAATACAGACTCGGTTTTAAAAGCTTCTGGGTTCCGGCCCGTAAGTCATCTTCTGGGAGACCTTCGGGAGGGTTGCTCGTCTGGCTAAATATTTCTCTCAGGTGCAAGATAGAAGAATTAGACACTGGTTGCCCGGACTTGCAAGCCCTATTGTTAATGATTTCTGAAGAAAAACCCCTCCTTTTAATTAATATCTATAACAGGAATGTGAGTCCCCACTTTGAGTCTGACGTTCTGTCAAACTTGGACTATGTTCTTAAAAGTAATTCCCCCTCTTTTGTTTTAATTGGTGGAGATTTTAATGTTACCTTCGAACCTAATCCTTTAGTCCAAGGAATCTGTAAAGAAGAGGATGCCCATTGGGGCATCCCCCAGTTAGTCTCCAACAAAAAACCAAGATTGAACAAATCTGCACGCTTTTTGGCTGACATCGCACTAGCTCATGGCCTCCGAGCCTGTAATGGCCGCTCACACTCGGATGCTATTTTGCGACCCACTTTTAGGCGCCGAGTACATAGCAGTCGCATTGACTACATACTTCTTGATATCCGTCTTTGGTGTTACATGGTAGATATGAGGGTAGATGAGCAGCCTGTGAGCGACCACGATCCCCTGATTCTATCAACCAGAGGTCTTTTTCCTTCGTTTATAGTGCCTCACTCTAGGTCCAACGTGTCCCAACTGGCCCTAACCAATAATAGACGCAATCTAAAATGGGAATCTGTTATCTCCTCCCCTAATCATTTAGCATCTATCTACAGTTTGCTTGCGAATCAAATGGAGTGTATGATCCGGTTAGATGAGTCCGAGGAGGGCGATAGCCTTCTTACAGCCCACACTGATCTGTTCCAATCTTTAAAACAATTTTTCACAAAAGAGTCTGTTAACAACTCCAATAAAAAACACAATGCCCCTTGGTTCAATAATTCCTGCAGATCAGCACAACTAGCTCTCCTGGATGCAATTAAAGAAGGCCATGCTGCGACGTTGAGAATAGCCAGGGCTGCTTATAAGAAGGAATGCTCAAAGGCACGCAGAAGTTGGGAGGAGGCCAGATGGGCCACTATCCTGGTTTCAGCCTCATCTAATAATACTTCCAAGTTTTGGAAACTAATAGCTGATAATGACAGTGACTCTCCAGCCGCGCCTGGCTCTACAATCCTCTCAGCAACTTGGGTAGAGCATTTTGGGCAACTTTATGGAGGTCCACCAGATGCTTCTCTGTGGCCCCCCAATGATTCATCAAACCAAGAGATCATTCCAATTTCTTTTTCTCTTTCCGAAACTAGAGCTGCAATAGACTCCCTGAAATGGGGGAAGGCTCCTGGCCCAGATAAAATTCCAGGTGATCTATATAAATCTAGACCTGATATATGGGCTCCCTACCTCAATTTTATCTGCAATACTATTGCAGCAGGCGCTCCAGTTCCATCTACTTGGAAAGGGGCAGAAATTGTACCGATCTTCAAAAAAGGAAATCCAAACATTCCGGCTAACTACTGTCCAATTAGTCTCCTCGATAACTTCCAAAAAATTTACGCTAAACATCTTCTGTCCCACCTTGAGGAATGGATTATTGAGTCTAAAGCCCTTTCTGATTTACAAGCGGGCTTCAGACCCGCTGTGAGCACAGTTGACCAAGCTCTAAGATTTATGTCAATAAAATGGAAGAATGTTGACCTGGGGGGGGGCAACCTTTACGTGGTCTTTATAGACCTAAGAGCTGCATTTGACCTGATCCCCAGGAATCTGCTGTGGTCAACATTATTAAACATGGGAGTGCCATTTGGCCTCCTGAAACTCATAGCCCAGTTGCACCAAAATACCTTTGCCCAAATCAGGTGTGGACAAGGGGGCGAGCTGACTGACCCTGTAGCTATCAAAAAAGGAGTTAGACAAGGTTGTGTTTTGGCACCTACTCTTTTTCTGCTCTACATCAATAATTGCATCCACTACCTAGAGAACTGCATAAATGATTCTCCAAAACTAGGTGGGAAAAAAATCCCCTGCCTGCTTTATGCAGATGATACGATCCTACTATCAAAATCACCAATGGGAATTCAACACCTAATTAACCAGTTCTGTGCTTACTGTAGTGATTATGGTTTAGATGTAAATATTAAGAAAACTAAATTTATGATATTCACTACCTCTAAAAAACGACTGCGTACTAATATTGAGAAGAATTCGACCCCATTGGAGAAAGTTGAAGAGTTTGATTATTTGGGTTTCAGATTATCTACATCGGGCAAATGGAAGGCAGCTATTGACAAGGGGGCTCTGATCATAAGCCAAAGAGGTGGGGCCTTAGTCCGCAGATCTAGAAAGGCACCGAGCCCCCCTCTGAACATTCTTGCGGAGATTTATAATGTTCAAATCAGAGCAGCAGCCCTATATGGAGCGGAACTTTGGGGGTCCCACAAAAACCTGGACATTCTGCAAACTAAGGAAAATATCTTCCTTAGGCAGGTGTCCAGGCTAGGTACGGGCACTCCAATGACCCCTTTAAGGCTTGACCTTGGTTTAAATGGCATTAAAACTATAGCGGCCTTAAGACCCCTTTCCTACTGGATTCGTCTATGGAAATCTGCTGAACTAGAACCATATAGGCTGGCTGTAAGAGAGTTGATAGCCGCCCCTAAGGCATTGGAGAGAATCCCTTGGCTGAAAGAGATGAAAACTGCCTGGGACAAAATGGGTCTTCCCCATTATTGGAATCACCCGGATCAAATCCCTGACAAGGCTAGGAGATTTGTTACGAACAGATATTGGGAGAAAGTTAACGAAGATTCCCTGCACCAAAAGAGGGCGGGTAGGTTAACTATGGATTTTCTCCAAATTAAGCATGAACCCTGGGCTGAGATTTTCCTGAACCTCCCTATCCCTCCGTATGCCCGTGCTCTATACCTGCAGTTAAGATATGGCACATTGCCTACCAATGGTTTCACGGCCCATTGGCCATCTAACATCGCTACAAATGATAGGTGTATCTTCTGTCAACTTTGCAAAGAAACATCAGAGCATGTATTATTCTTCTGCCCTTTGTACAAGACACCAAGAAAGAGGTGGATTATTCCCCTCTGTAAAAACATGTCATTTCAGGACAGAGTAACAGCCATTAGAATCTGTACGCATGATTCTTCTCCCAGGGTTGCCATTCCAGTTACCAAATATTTATCGGAGGCCTGGTACATCCGTCGCAAGTTCATAGCACCCAAAGGCTCCTGAGCCATTTCTATATTTGTTTTCAGAAGGATTTTAATCTTCTTTTTTTTATCCTTTTTGTATTGTTTTTAGTTGGAAATTTCCATTATGAATTTGTTGCTTTCCCTATGACTACCAAGACTGCACAAGCCCATATAGCCTTCTCATATAGTTATCCTGTTGTTTTCTTTGATTGGTACTCTGATAATGTCGTCTTTTAGTCCAATCAGACTATCTTCTGTCTTTTTTGTCTTTTGGTTGTGCATACTGGTCCTCCAGACAAAAAAGTATTATACTTCAGTTTTTAGCCCTGTCCCCTTTTTTACTATATTTATTCATGTTTTATTTTATTGTATTTATATATTTGATGAAATGCTTTGTTTTGTTATTCTTATTGTTACACTGTTTTGATGTCTATTGGTTTTACATTGTTACCATGTTTTTATTACATCCCTTTTTAAGTATGATTGTTATTATTATTTTAAATGGTCTAGATTTCTAGACCGAATGAACTTAATAAAAATAGTAAATATCAAATGTGTACAATATTACCATCTTAGTGTGATGAACTCCATCAATGGCTCTGGGGTACTTTAACCCTGAATACAAATTTCTTATTTTTGGCAACGATCACAATTTCACAGTCCCTAATATACATAAAGAACAAACGTTTATAACAGAACAAACAAAATTATTCCCCCAAAAAATATTCCATTTCATGGTCTGTGTTCATTTTTTGGGGAATAATTTTGTTTGTTCTGTTATAAACGGTAATATTGTTCACATTTGATATTTACTCTGTCCATTCACATGTTACAAGCTAATAGTGTCGTGAAATAAGAGAAATTCAGAATGTACAGCTACTGGAATGTTAGGCTCATCAACTACTTTTTTCTGATTAGATATGTCACTACTGCTTTCTTTCTATTTATTATACTCTTACTAACATGTTCAGTGCTATGTCTTGGGCTTGAAGGCTTCTATCTAATCATGTAATCAATTATTACACTGGTTATACGTCTCGTTGACTAACAACACAACTAAAATGGCGCTCGTTACTGGGATTGGTAGTCCTCCTTTTGTTTTGTTTAGTTTTCCAGTCTGTCTCTTTAAATTGTGAGTTCCAGCATAATTTCCGAGCTACTATCTAGTCTTAATTAATAAACCTGGGCCATTAAATCTTTGGGATATTTATAGCGCTTTAGATATCCAATACATCCTTTTTTTACTATTAATGTTTGGGTCCGTATACGCTAGTTTACGAATTGCTGAAGAGGAATACTACTAACTTGGTGCCCGTATACAGGGGCGGTTAGTCCTCTTTCCATTTTGTTAGTTTCGGTCTTTATAATATGAGTCTCAGCGTCAGCTCGGGTTTACCGACCGTCGCTTACACGCGTGGAAGGACCGACCCTCGCGTACACGTGTGGAAGGAGTATTAAGGAATACTCCCCCTTCGGACAGACTGTTTGATACTACACGTGAAGGTGGGTGATATGCTGCATATAGTTTTCTTTAGACGTCTTGTAAATTATTTATTAACATCACAAATGTTGGAAAAAGAAACATACCTTAATATTTTTCCAGATATTCGGCAGTGGTCTGTAGGCTGCGATTGGGCAAAAGGTCTTTCAGTAATTTTGAATTACTAGATTTTGGAACTTGTTGTTAAAGGTATGCATTTTATAACCATTTTGGGCTCAACATAGTTACAAATCTTTTTCGACCTCTTAGTGAATGGGGGTCCACTTCATGGATAATTTTGCTATTGTTTTTTATTGTTATTTTTCACTACCATTTTCTTATGGACTTCACGATTGTGTGGTGATGGTACGCTTTCTGGCTTTTTTTTTTTCTCCCCTTTTTCTAATCAGTTTCCACTACCACTTTAGTTACACCACTTGCATTATATAACAACAATGCAGGTATCTTTTTCCGTGACAAACTCACTTTGGTAACTGTGGTATCTACTCAATAATCAAGCTTGAGTCCACCAAATATTCTATCACATCACATTTTTTGGATATAGGTGATGGGTTCTAAAATTAATTACATTCAATTAGCTAAATGATGGATCTGATTTACTTAAATGTACCAATATATATAATTATATTTACAGCCCTGATGAAGTCATTTGCGACAATTATTGCACGACGAAACACGTGTTGGCTGTTGACTCTTGGATCTCTTTATGTGCTTCATCTTTGAAAAAACAACAAGAAGGTTTGATCCAAACTGTTGGCTGTGGACTGTTATGTATTGAGTTTATCTTGTGATAAGAAGACGAATGGATTTACTACTATCGAGCATTTACATATAGACTCCCATGAGTGCCTCGGATACTTTGAACTTTTTCTTTTGTATATTAACAACCTGGACTCCCTATTGCAGCTAAGTGAGGGTGATCCCCCTACTCTCACAGGGGTCAAGATTCTGGCACCCTTCTGCTATCCAAATCCCCAATGGGGATCCAGAAACATTTGAATTGCTTTAGTCTATTCTGTAGACAACGGGGCTGGAGATTAACCTCGGCAAGACAAAATTTATGGTCTTCAGCCCTTGCCCATCTACTCGTCCCAACCGGACTATCAATGGGGTGCCACTGGAAAGGGTGTCTGTCTGACTAATTAGGGGTCACGCTTACCGAAAGTTTTGATTGGTCCCCCTATGTTGAGCTACGCAGACTCAAACAAGAGCAACTTTGTGGAGGCATTTTAAAGGGTCATCGCTCCTCCTCCTTTCGGCCAGTGTCACTGGCCCTTGAAATCTACAAATGCTGAGCTCTGGAAGCTTCTTTATATGGCGGGGAGCTTTGGAACTTCCATGATCTAAGAATGCTAAAAGTGAGGGTCGAGAAGATGTGTTGGGGCAGCGTGGCGCCACCATGATCCCCTGGTTGAGGCCCTAGAAATGCAGTTTCAGACAGATTGGGTGTGAGCACCTCTGGTCCTGTCCTGCAGCCACTACCCATGTCTAAAGCTGACCTGAAAGATGCTTATTGGCAATATGTTGGTTAGTCACTTTTGCACGCCTCCAGGGCTGGGTCCCTCACAGCATCCTTTATGGAGTTTAAAGTGGTGCGACAATTTGAGGAGTCCCTGGATGATATTGAACCTCCTCTTGAGAAGACCTTATATTTTACATTTTGCTTGGGGATTTTGTCCTTTGATAGTTTTACTTTTAGGTGGAAAGCTCATATCAGTGAACGGGGTGACTCCTGTCCATTTTGTCCACTGATGGTGGAAATACCCGAACATGTCCTGTTCTTTAGGCCTGGCCTATCAGTGGCCCAGAAGAAAGTGGATTTTACCTGTCTGTCACAGTTTGGGGGTTTGGAATTTTAGGGTAGGTTTTAGGGTGCTGTGGAGTGATACCAGGCAGTTTACTGTCTTTGCTGTCTCTCAGTTTCTGCTGCATGTGTGGAACCTTAGGCAGGGTGCACTAGTTGGTTGAGCTTCAGGATTCAAACACTCGCCCCCTTTCTAAGTCACACTGATTTTAATGTTTATTGAACTGTTATGCATTGCTGCTAACTGTGTGTTATTTTTAGGAATGTTAATAATGTGATTACTTTATTGTGTATTTATTGTTTTATATTGATGTATCTGGATTTGACATGCTTTTTATGGCTACACAGTCGAAATAAAGATTGACTTGACTTGATATCGTGACCAAGGGAGGCCCTTCATTTCATCCAAAAGCTACTTTGGCATTCAATCCCAGCCAGCAGATCACTCCGCTTCCTTCTGACATCCCCGATCAATCCTCCTAATCAAGGCTAAGATGTATCGCAGAGAAAGTGGGAATGGTCCTGTGTTCAATGTATGCTGGGGGTTGAGACATGTAGTGACATCTGCTCAATTACCCGCCTTTGGCACTGTCTGCTGGCTCAAGCAGCAGGTTGTTATGACATGCTTGAGTTGTAATAAGTCATTACAGTGCATTAATGATGTTGTTTTCGTATTACAAGGGAGTAGTGGTGCAACAACTACAGGGACCCATGCATTTTCCTTGATCTTCCATTGCTCCTATTGACTCACAAGCTAGTGCTTGCCCTGAAGCTGCCTGTGATGCATTTCTGGTTCAACATAACACTCCTTACCTCATCTCTTACTTCCACAGTGATGGACCGATGCGCACAGTACAACGGAGGCTGCAGTGAGTACGCGCTGTGCACCCAGCAGGGGGTTCACATCCAGTGCCAGTGTCTGGAGGGTTACCGGGGTGATGGCGTGGTCTGCATCCCCATCGACAGGTGTGCGGATGGCCAGAATGGTGGCTGCAGCGAGCACGCAACCTGCATCAGCACCGGACCGGTCAGTAGAGCTATGAAGGGGGATGGGAGATGAGGCCAGGTGGGATGGATCAGCCGCAGTTGTGGCCAGGTGAGGGTGGACCTACCGCAGCTGTGGCCAGGTGAGGGTGGATCTTCCGCAGCTGTGGCCAGGTGAGGGTCGACCTACCGCAGCTGTGGCCTGGTGAGGGTCGACCTACCGCAGCTGTGGCCTGGTGAGGGTCGACCTACCGCAGCTGTGGCCAGATGAGGATGAACCTACCACAGCTGTGGCAAGGTGAGGGTGGATCAGCTGTGGCTGGGTGAGGGTGATGTGGCTGGGTGAGGGTGGATCTGCCACAGCTGTGGCCAGGTGAGGGTGGATCTGCCGCAGCTGTGGCCAGGTGAGGGTGGACCTACCGTAGTTGTGGCCAGGTGAAGGCAGAGCTACCACAGCTGTGGCTGGGTGAGGGTGGATCTGCCACAGCTGTGGCCAGGTGAGGGTGAACCTACTGCAGATGTTGCCAGGTGTGGGTGGACGTACAGTAACTGTTCCTCAGGTGCTGTAGTCATGGCGTGGGATCAACCCCTGCAAATTGTATCTTGTAATGTAGACTCACCTTGTCTCTATGATAACAATGATTCCCAGATCTCAGTGCATGCCTTCCTCTGTCAAGTAGGTAGCTGTAATTGTGGGATATTCCACTCAACTGTAAGCACATTTGTATTACCACCTTAAAGCAGTGTTGTACCAGGGGAGTGCTGAACAGAATTTATAGAGAAGAATGTGATGTGTCCGCCTGCTCAATGGGAATTTTTCATTTTAACCTTGCCCAAAAAAGCCTGAGGGCTGGATTTAGAAAAGGCCATCAGCCAACAATTGTTAGTCGTCCTGTCAGCCCAACTGGTGGTTCCTTCATCCCATTTAGAGGCTGTCATCAGCACCACTTTCAGAAACACCCTGGTGGCAAGTCATCTGCACTCTTCTGTCTGCCGACTTGACAGAGCATCCCCCCGTCCTCATTCCCCCCATTCAGGTCAGGCCTGTGGGTCATATGCCCACTGGTAGGGTCACACAGAATTCAACGGGTAGGTCACCAAGTGACTGAGCTGGCATATTACAATGTCCCTACTGCACATTTGTGGCATTTTTGACTAGAAGACTCTTGCTGGCCCAGTGGGAGCATTTTCATCAAAAGTATAATGCGCCTGCGTGAAAACTGCATGGTAGTCCCACTAAGAAAAATGTAATGTCATAAGATCCACTCTAAATAGAGTTTTCTACATCAGGTCTAGGGATTTTGATTTGCAGTCGACTAATGTTAACCGTAAAACCCCACCAATGCGTATATTTGCTTTTCAGTGGAAACTGGAAAACACTGAATTCTGTGTGCGTATACAGCTTTGGTGCCCTGTGTTGTTAAAGTCCTAAATGTACATCCCACCCTCTAGGAACGTTTCTGTGATGCATGCTCCCCCAGGTCACACTCGCTGGCCAGGTTAAGCCACCATATGTTTTTCAACCCCTAGGCCGGGGTTCCTATTTCCAACTCTTGCCTCTACCATTTATGTCACTGTGCTGCATTTATTGGCACTATTTTTAACTGGGCTTGTTGTTTCTGCACAAGTTGGGAAATGCACCAGAATCAGACATGGGGGAAGCTGCTCTTCAGAATACAAAGATGCAATAGCTGGTGCAGCTCCTATGTCTCCTGCGTGAGCACAGCATCCTTTGAGCCCCATAAGCCGGGCAGATGTGAATGATTTGTAGGCCTCACATTGACTCCCAAATATTCACAGCATCTGGTGGGCATAGCCCAACAAAGTAAAAAAAAAAACACAGAGAAAGAAAGGGAAGTTGAAGAAAACCTGACCTTGCTGTAGGATTTTCCTACATTTAGCAGTTTGCCTCCTGAGTTGCACACGTTGATGTCATTCACAGTGTGACCAAAACAGCCAAATGACAAAAGGCCTCCGTCAGGTCATGAAGTTTCCTTACTGCCTCAGCTGTTTTTCATTCACCAGCACAGTTTGCTGTCACCAAAGGTCATATAGCCAACAATATCCATATACAATATCTCTGTGGGTTTCTCCCCCATGTATGATCAGGTCAAGGACAAAAAGGTCCAGACCAGGCACTGCTGGTACACGTGAAAGTTCCTCTCTTGACATCATAAGACAAAGAACAGGACTACTTGTCACTGGCCTACAATAGCATGGCACTGAAAAACCATGAACCTACACCTTGTGTCCTGAGTAGAAAACCTCCTCTTTCAGTCAACCATTGCCATCTGGCTACAGAACAGCAACAGGAGGGGTGTTCAATGCCACTGTGAGTCTTTTATCTGCTACAATCAAATCTCAATGAGGTGTAAACATATCTCCTGCTCTGCACATCTTTGACATGGGGTTGGCTGCCCTGTGGGAAGAGGAGCTTAAGTGCTCAAAACAAGATTGGCAGAAAGGGGGGAGAAAAGATGAACGGTTATACGTAAGAACAAATCTAAGGAAAGGGGGGACGGAAGGGATGAGGGACAGGAAAGGAAATAACTAGCAATAAGAACGAATGAGGAAAGGCAGAAAACAACTCAAAACCACTAGCCCCATGGACTTTCAATGGCCAAAATATGTAAAACTCTGAAAACTATTGATGTTTACACATTTTGAAAACACTGATAAAACTCCACCAGAATTAATGAAAACGTAGAAACTGAAAACGGAAAAGCCTGACCCTGGCATACCGGCCGCTCTATGGAGGTTTCCGACAGCAAAGCAGAAACTTTACTGTCAGAAACTTGGTGGGTCCTGCAGGTTTTGCAGGATGGGCCAATGGCCAATTTACTAGAGTTCTGCTGTCCTACTAAATGATAACACTACATCCACACTCTGGCATTACAGGCTTGGGGACAGTTAACAGCTTTAGTCTCAACCTGGGCATTCTAGACAAACTCTTTCTTTCCTCAATACTATGTCATCGCAGGTCTGGTGTCCTACGCATAGGATGTCCTTATCTATAGGCTTCAGGGGGATGCAGCCACCAAAGAGCTATGTTGTGTGCATATATACAACCATGGGATGGGGAGTTCTCTCTCTATGGGAGATGGGTTCAAAGTGACACTGCACTTACATGAGGCAGCATGTAGCCACAGGACTGCTCAAGAGAGCCAGGGGAAGGGATATGATCAGATGGGCACTTTTTAGCTTCTAACTGTGATAAAAAGATTTTCACTAAACATAAATCTTTTCTAAAGTCCTATTCTCAAAGTGGTGCTGTGTCAGAGCAGACTCAAAGTCCTAGACACACACCTTTTAGTTGTTTTGCCAAGGTGGGGTAGGTCAGGCTTGATGTCCTATGCACACAGCTAAATGTATCTATTGTGTTAGTGTAAGGCTGGGTGTTAGTACAAGTCTGGGTCCCTGTGCACACCCCTTCTTGTCCCCATGCTGTGTTACTGTAAGGACGGGTGTTAGTGTAAGGCTCAGTCCCTGTGCGCACCCCTTCTTGTCCCCATGCTGTGTTACTGTAAGGACGGGTGTTAGTGTAAGGCTCAGTCCCTGTGCACACCCCTTCTTGTCTCCATGCTGTGTTATTGTAAGGATGGGTGTGAGTAGTAGTCTGGGTCCCTGTGCACACCCCTTCTTGTCTCCATTCTGCATTATTGTAAGGACGGGTGTTAGTGTAAGGCTAGGTCCCTGTGCACACCCCTTCTTGTCTCCATGCTGTGTTATTGTAAGGATGGGTGTGAGTGCAAGTCTGGGTCCCTGTGCACACCCCTTCCTGTCTCCATGCTGTGGTATTGTAAGGATGGGTGTGAGTGGAAGTGTGGGTCCCTGTGCACACCCCTTCCTGTCTCCATGCTGTGTTATTGTAAGGATGGGTGTGAGTGCAAGTCTGGGTCCCTGTGCACACCCCTTCCTGTCTCCATGCTGTGTTATTGTAAGGATGGGTGTTAGTACAAGTCTGGGTCCCTGTGCACGCCCCTTCTTGTCTCCATGCTGTGTTATTGTAAGGATGGGTGTGAGCGCAAGTCTGGGTCCCTGTGGACACCTCTTCCTGTCTCCATGCCGTGGTATTGTAAAGATGGGTGTGAGTACAAGTCTGGGTCCCTGTGCACACCCCTTACTGTCTCCATGCTGTGTTATGGTAAGGAGGGGTGTTAGTACAAGTCTGGGTCCCTGCGCGCACCATTTCTTGTCTCCATGCTGTGTTATTGTAAGGATGGGTGTGAGTGCAAGTCTGGGTCCCTATGCACACCCAGTCTTGTTTCCATGCTGTGTTGTTGTAAGGATGTGTGTGAGTACAAGTCTGGGTCCCTGTGCACACCCCTTCCTGTCTCCATGCTGTGTTATTGTAAGGATGGGTGTGAGTACAAGTCTGGGTCCCTGTGCACACCCCTTCCTGTCTCCATGCTGTGTTATTGTAAGGAGGGGTGTGAGTACAAGGCTGGGTTCCTGTGCACACCCCTTCTTGTCTCCATGCTGTGTTATTGTAAGGAGGGGTGTGAGTACAAGTCTGGGTCCCTGTGCACACCCCTTCCTGTCTCCATGCTGTGTTATTGTAAGGAGGGGTGTGAGTACAAGTCTGGGTTCCTGTGCGCACCATTTCTTGTCTCCATGCTGTGTTATTGTAAGGATGGGTGTCAGTACAAGTCTTGGTCCCTGTGCACACCCCTTCTTGTCTCCGTGTTGTGTTATTTGAAGGATGGGTGTTAGTACAAGTCTGGGTCCCTATGCACACCCCTTCTTGTCCACATGCTGTGTTATTGTAAGGATGGGTGTGAGCGCAAGTCTGGGTCCCTGTTGACACCCCTTCTTGTCTCCATGCTGTGTTATTGTAAGGATGGGTGTGAGTGCAATTCTGGGTCCCTGTGCACACCCCTTCTTGTCTCCATGCTGCGTTATTGTAAGGATGTGTGTTGGTAAAAGTCTGGGTCCCTGTGCACACCCCTTCCTGCCTCCATGCTGTGTTATTGTAAGGATGGGTGTTGGTACAAGTCTGGATCACTGTGCACACCCCTTCTTGTCTCCATGAGGTGTTATTGCAGGGATGGGTGTTAGTACAAGTCTGGGTCCCTGTGCACACCCCTTCCTGCCTCCATGCTGTGTTACTGTATGGATGTGTGTGAGTACAAGTCTGGGTCCCTGTGCACACCCCTTCCTGTATCCATGCTTTGTTATTGCAGGGATGGGTGTTAGTACAAGTCTGGGTCCCTGTGCACACCCCTTCCTGTCTCCATGCTTTGTTATTGCAGGGATGGGTGTTAGTACAAGTCTGGGTCCTTGTGCACACCCCTTCCTGCCTCCGTGCTGTGTTACTGTATGGATAGGTGTGAGTACAAGCCGGGGTCCCTGTGCACACCCCTTCCTGCCTCCATGCTGTGTTATTGTAAGGATGGGGGTGAGTACAAGTCTGGGTCCCTGTGCACACCCCTTGTTGTCTCCGTGCTGTGTTACTGTACGGATGTGTGTGAGTACAAGTCTGGGTCCCTGTGCACACCCCTTCTTGTTTCCATGCTGTGGTATTGTAAGGATGGGTGTGAGTGGAAGTGTGGGTCCCTGTGCGCACCCCTTCTTGTCTCCATGCTGTGTTATTGTAAGGATGGGTGTTAGTACAGGTCTTGGTCCCTGTGCACACCCCTTCTTGTCTCCATGCTGTGGTATTGTAAGGATGGGTGTGAGTGGAAGTGTGGGTCCCTGTGCGCACCCCTTCTTGTCTCCATGCTGTGTTATTGTAAGGATGGGTGTGAGTAGAAGTCTGGATCCCTATGCACACCCCTTCTTGTCTCCATTCTGTGTTATTGTAAGGATGGGTGTTGGTAAAAGTCTGGGTCCCTATGCACACCCCTTCCTGTCTCCATGCTGTGTTATTGTAAGGACGGGTGTGAGTACAAGTCTGGGTCCCTGTGCACGCCCCTTCTTGTCTCCATGCTGTGTTATTGTAAGGATGGGTTTTGGTACAAGTCTGGGTCCCTATGCACACCTCTTCTTGTCTCCGTGCTGTGTTATTGGAAGGATGTGTGTGAGTACAAGTCTGGGTCCCTGTGCACACCCCTTCCTGTCTCCATGCTGTGATATTGTAAGGAGGGGTGTTAGTACAAGTCTTGGTCCCTGTGCACACCCCTTCTTGTCTCCATGCTGCGTTATTGTAAGGATGGGTGTTGGTACAAGTCTGGGTCCCTGTGCACACCCCTTCCTGTCTCCATGCTGTGTTATTGTAAGGATGGGTGTGAGTAGAAGTCTGGGTCCCTGCTCGCACCCTTTCTTGTCTCCATGCTGTGATATTGTAAGGAGGGGTGTTAGTAGAAGTCTGGGTCCCCGTGCGCACCCCCTCTTGTCTCCATGCTGTGGTATTGTAATGATAGGTGTGAGTGGAAGTCTGGGTACCTGTGCACACCCCTTCTTGTCTCCATGCTGTGTTATTGTAAGGATGGGTGTGAGTACAAGTCTGGGTCCCTGTGCACACCCCTTTTTGTCTCCATACTGTGTTATTGTAAGGATGGTTGTGAGTACAAGCCGGGGTACCTGTGCACACCCCTTCTTGTCTCCATGCTGTGTTATTGTAAGGAGGGGTGTTAGTGGAAGTCTGGGTCCCTGTGCACACCCCTTCCTGTCTCCATGCTATGGTATTGTTCGGCTGGCTGTTAGTACATGTCAGGGTCCCTGTGCACATCCTTTGTAGACTCCTCCAAACTCAACAGCTTTTGGTACATGGATTCATCCGTAGTGTGTTATGAGAATGCCTCAATATATGTACTATTTAAAGTAAGCGTGTATTAAAGTGAATATTCTCCCTGCAGAACAGTCGGCGGTGCGAGTGCCGAGAAGGCTATGTGGGCACTGGGATCCAGTGTCTGCCGAAAGCCGAGCCGCCTCTGGACCGATGCCTGGAAGCGAATGGAGGCTGCCACGCCGAAGCTGTCTGTGCTGACCTGCACTACCAAGGTGCTCTACTCTCTACTTCTGTGTGACTGGGAGGGTTCTTTAACCTCATGTCCCTCAGTACTCTTGTTTACTTGCAGTTCCACTCCCAAGGGGGTGGCAGTGGGTTGTACAGGGGTAGGGAGGGTGTGCATGGCTTTAGAGGGTGGAATAGAGGTGTTTACGAAAATGTCAGCAAGGTACAAACAGAGGGTGCATAGTAACTTTAGATAGTATATTCAGAGAATGAGCGTTATGAGGAACCGCAGAATCTGAACCCCAGGACATGATCTAGGGGCACTGATCCACAGACCTGAAACGCCAGGCCCACCTGAGCATGATGTAAAGACACTGACAGATCACAGATGTCTCACAGATGAGGATCCATAGACCTAGAACCACAGGTCCACCTCAGCATGATGTAGAGACACTGAGAGATCACAGATCTCTTTCAAAGAAGAGGATCCACAGACCTAGAACCGCAGGACATGATGTAGAGGCACTGAGGGATCGCAGATGTCTCTTAAAGAAGTGGAACCGCAGGCCAGGAACGCCAGGTCCACCTGAGCATGATGTAGAGACACTGACATATCACAGATGTCTCTCAAAGACAAGGATCCATAGACCTAGACCCACAGGTCCTCTTGGGCATGATGTAGAGACACTGAGAAATCACAAATGTCTCTCAAAGAAGAGGATCCGCAGACCTAGATCCCCAAGACAATATGTAGAGGCACTGAGAGATCACAGATGTCTCTCAAAGAAGAGGAACCACAGACCTAGAACCCCAGGACATGATGTAGAGGCACTGAGAGATCACAGATGTCTCTCAAAGAAGAGGATCCGCAGACCTAGAACCCCAGGACATGATGTAGAGACACATACATCACAGATGTCTCTCAAAGAACCACAGACCTAGAATCCCAGGTTCACCTGAGCATGATGTAGAGGCAGCGAGACAGTACAGATGTCTCTCATAGAAGAGGATCCACAGACCTAGAACCAGAGGTCCACCTGAGCATGATGTAGAGGCACGGAGACAGCACAGATGTCTGTCAAAGAACATGAACCGCAGATGTAAAAACCCCAGGTCCACCTGAGCATGATGTAGAGGCACCAAGACCGTACAGATGTCTCTCATAGAAGAGAATCCACAGACCTAGAACCAGAGGTCCACCTGAGCATGATGTAGAGGCACCGAGACAGCACAGATGTCTGTCAGAGAACATGAACCGCAGACGTAAAACCCCAGGTCCACCTGAGCATGATGTAGAGGCACCGAGACAGCACAGATGTCTGTCAAAGAACATGACCCGCAGACGTAAAACCCCAGGTCCACCTGAGCATGATGTAGAGGCACCGAGACAGTACAGATGTCTCTCATAGAAGAGGATCCACAGACCTAGAACAAGAGGTCCACCTGAGCATGATGTAGAGGCACTGAGACAGCACAGATGTCTCTCTAAGAAGAGGAAGCACAGACCTAGAACCCCAGGACATGATGTAGAGGCACCGAGACAGCACAGATGTCCTTCAAAGAAGAGTATCCGCAGACCTAGAACCCCAGGACATGATCTATAGACATTGAGAGATCAAAGATGTCTCTCAAAGAAGAGGATCCGTAGACCTAGAACCCCAGAGACACCTGAGCACGACGTAAAGACACTGAGAGATCACAAGATGTCTCTCAAAGAAGAGGAACCACAGATCTAGAATCCCAGGTTCACCTGAGCATGATGTAGAGGCACCGAAACAGCACAGATGTCTCTCAAAGAAGAGGATCCACAGACCTAGAACCCCACGACATGATGTAGAGACACATAGATCACAGATGTCTCTCAAAGAAGAGGATCCGCAGACCTAGAATCCCAGGTTCACCTGAGCATGATGTAGAGACACTGAGAGATCACAGATGTCTCTCAAAGAAGAGGAACTACAGACCTAGAATCCCAGGTTCACCTGAGCATGATGTAGAGGCACCAAGACAGCACAGATGTCTCTCAAAGAAGAGGATCCGCAGACCTAGAACCCCAGGACATGATGTAGAGAAACATAGATCACAGATGTCTCTCAAAGAAGAGGATCCGCAGACCTAGAATCCCAGGACATGATCTAGAGACATTGAGAGACCACAGATGTCTCTCAAAGAAGAGGATGTGCAGACCTAGAATCCCAGGGCATGATCTAGAGACATTGAGAGACCACAGATGTCTCTCAAAGAAGAGGATGTGCAGACCTAGAATCCCAGGGCATAATCTAGAGACATTGAGAGACCACAGATGTCTTTCAAAGAAGAGGATCCGCAGACCTGAAACACCAGGTCCACCTGAGTATGATGTAGAGACACTGACAGAGCACAGATGTCTCTCAAAGAAGTGGATCCGCAGACCTAGAATCCCAGGACATGATCTAGAGCATTGAGAGACCACAGATGTCTCTCAAAGAAGAGGATCCGCAGACCTAGAACCCCAGGACATGATCTAGAGACATCCAGAGACCACAGATGTCTTTCAAAGAAGAGGATCCGCAGACCTGAAACGCCAGGTCCACCTGAGCATGATGTAGAGACACTGACAGATCACAGATGTCTCTCAAAGAAGAGGATCCGCAGACCTAGAACCCCAGGGACACCTGAGCATGATGTAGAGACACTGAGAGATCACAGATGTCTCTCAAAGAAGAGGAACCACAGACCTAGAATCCCATGTTCACCTGAGCATGATGTAGAGGCACCGAGACAGCACAGATGTCTCTCAAAGAAGAGGATCCGCGGACCTAGAACCCCTGGACATGATGTAGAGGCAATGAGAGATCACAGATCTCTCAAAGAAGAGGATCCGCAGACCTAGAACCCCAGGACATGATGTAGAGGCACTGAGAGATCACAGATGTCTCTCAAAGACAAGGATCCGCAGACCTAGAACCACAGGTCTACCTGAGCGTGATGTAGAGGCACCAAGAAAGCACAGATGTCTCTCAAAGAAGAGGATCCGCAGACCTAGAACCCCAGGACATGATCTAGAGCATTGAGAGACCACAGATGTCTCTCAAAGAAGAGGATCCGCAGACCTAGAACCCCAGGACATGATCTAGAGCATTGAGAGACCACAGATGTCTCTCAAAGAAGAGGATCCGCAGACCTAGAACCCCAGGACATGATCTAGAGACATCCAGAGACCACAGATGTCTTTCAAAGAAGAGGATCCGCAGACCTGAAACGTCAGGTCCACCTGAGCATGATGTAGAGACACTGACAGATCACAGATGTCTCTCAAAGAAGAGGATCCGCAGACCTAGAACCCCAGGGACACCTGAGCATGATGTAGAGACACTGAGAGATCACAGATGTCTCTCAAAGAAGAGGAACCACAGACCTAGAATCCCATGTTCACCTGAGCATGATGTAGAGGCACCGAGACAGCACAGATGTCTCTCAAAGAAGAGGATCCGCGGACCTAGAACCCCAGGACATGATGTAGAGGCAATGAGAGATCACAGATCTCTCAAAGAAGAGGATCCGCAGACCTAGAACCCCAGGACATGATGTAGAGGCACTGAGAGATCACAGATGTCTCTCAAAGACGAGGATCCGCAGACCTAGAACCACAGGTCTACCTGAGCGTGATGTAGAGGCACCAAGAAAGCACAGATGTCTCTCAAAGAAGAAGTGTTGTAGATCTTTGTTGAATGCTTGCAGGCTGCTTTGCAAACAGTTAGCTGGAGCCCTGGGAGTAAGAGTTCATGTTTTTGGGGTTCAGTCTGAGACTGACTGTGACAGGAGCAGAAATCTCAGTCCCAGGCTCACCATATTAGCAGGTGATGGATACCACCCAGTTACATGGCTGGGCTGTTGTTTAAAGTGTCTGCATTGGGATAACTCACTCGCTCTCAGACCTGGTTTCCACAGGTGAAACGGTTTTTATTTTGTTAATAGCTTTGGTGCTGCTTGACGAATCCCATTGAAATTTTCCAAACTGGCTTGCCACTGACTTCAACTGCTGTCTTGAAAGGTTTGGGTTGATTGCTGAAGCAGGGGCCGAGAAAAAAGGGGAGGGGGGTCCCAAACACTTTTTACCCATGCATTTTCGATGGGGATTTTTAGACACGACTACAGCCGGAACCACTGGACAGAATTACACCGAATTTGCCAGAAAGCTAGATCTTCGCCCACAAAGAGTGCTTTTTGTTATTTGGTTTAAATCCATTCAGTAGTGTTTGAAATATTAAAGGAAAAAGAATCGGGCCGCCTGGGATCGTGACCTGGAAGGGCAGCTAGGGGAAGTGGACTGGGCACATATTAATTCCTTTACCCACGCGGTCTCCTGCAATGTCCGGATCAAGTTAATCCACTATAATTTCCTGCACCGGTCTTACCTCACGCCCAGAAACTTCCATAGGATGTCCGCCTCCCATTCTTCTGGGTGGGGATGGTGACGCGGAATTCTTGCACTTAGCGTGGGAATGCCGGGAGGCGTATAAGTACTCGAACTTGTGGTAATGGACTTGAAAAGGACTGCGAGCATTCCACTAGCCTTGCGCCATCACGCTGCCTGCTGGGGAACGTTTGGTGCCCGAGAGGTCAAAAGATGGTGTTCAAATTTCTGCAATTGGTGCTAGTGGTTGTGAGGTGCCGGGTCGCCATCTCCTGGATGGGGACAAGAGCACCAGATATACAATGTTGACACAGTGACATTAAGGAATGTGCCCTAGTGGAAAGAACTTCATATCAAATTGAGTAGATGGGATGACAAAGTGGGCGGGGACCTGGTGGTTAGGAGGGAACTATGTGACACTCTTTCAGCACATCCGACTGATTAAGACGATATGTCGGACAATAGGGAGGATGGAATTACGGGGGGATAGTTACCTCATAGACCGGCCCAAACTTAAGGTTTCCAAAATGTGGGGGGAGCCGAACCCTGGTGGGAGAACGACGAATCACATTATTGATACAGGCCTCTTGATATTCTTCCACTGTCTTTGACTGAAAAAGTATGTTTTTGATCATCTGTACTCTGCTGTATGTTTGTCTATGCAAAAAAATGGAAAATAATGGTTTAAAAAAAATAAAGGTAAAATAAATGTGTATATCTGAATGGAACCTAAGCACAGATTTCATGGTGAGATCTGATTGGCTGTCAGCACTTCAACCAGGAAGTGCTGGCAGCCATCTTGGGACCAATTTATATGATAGCACCCCATTGAAATGCATTGTAGTGAATGCAGGTTTTGAGGATCACAAAAAAGAGAACGCTTAAAAAAGGATGATAACAAAGTTTAGTAACAATATACACTGCAATCTTCTACTTTTTGTTCTCTAGCCCCAGGTAGATAGACCCAGGGGGGAACTGCAGCAAACCACTGACTCAGTCATGGACAGGTCAGTACAACTGGTGCGTGATACCTTGAGGTAATACACACTGGAGCCAAAGTTGTCTCAAGGTGTGAAATACTCCACTGTAAGAATTGGCTCTGTGGTTTCTGTGAAGGGGGACACTCCGTACCAGTAGGTCCACAAAATTATCTGTTAAGGAGGTCTATTCTTTTGTCAAGGGTGCCACAAGTTGCCTCTTAACCTCCTCAAACATGTTTATGAACGCAGCGCTGTCCTTGACGAAGAAAAGTCCTGTAGAGAAGGCCCAATGTCCCAAAGGGGAAACGCATGCTACTCCAAGTACTCCCTGGTTCCCAGGAAGCGTGATAGGCTGCAGCCTATTTTACATCTTTGGTTTCCCAAAAAGCAGAAACATAAAATGGTCAATGAGGCGCAGAGTCCACAATCCCTTTGATTCTTGACTTGAGGTTGATTTGAATATCAATATCTGTTCTCAGATGCAACTGAAGGTCCTCAGATTCAGAAGGGAGGTGGTCTCCTTCCGTGTTCAGTCCTCCAATTCATCCTCACATTGGTGATGGAGGGGAGGGCCTGCGCTCATCCACAGACTCTCCATGTGTTCCCATACCTAGACGAATGGCTGATAAAACTACAACTGAAAACAAACCATCCTAAGAAGCCTCACCCTCTCCTCCGGTCAGGGGCTTCAGGTTTCAGTGTTATTGTTCCTGATTAGTTAATGGTTTGGGTTGTGCTTTTTTCTGTCCTCTGTGATGTGCTGGGGGAGTAGAAATCAAATAGAAGTGACAGTGGTGCCGGTATGGAGCCGGGAGGTCATTTCCGGCAGCAATACTTTAGAAATGATGTCACAGGTGGTGCAACCTACAAGTGGGATGGTGAATTATTGGTAATAATTCTAGGTCCAGGATTCACTTTCGATCTCGAGGGGCTTCCAGATGAGGAATGTGCAGCAAGAAGAAATATCGATGAAGAATGACATTGGCCAAAGCAATTGACTTTTGGCATTTTTAAAATTATTATTGGATTTTAGTAGCCTTCGATGATATGTTGGCATCTCCAGTGAAATTAAATAGATGATGTATTCTACTTGGCGTTTGTATCTACTTGTGGTCAATCTGGATAACTCCTCTGACCAGATTCTATGTCTTGAAATTCTTTTCCAGAAAAGACAGCAGGGGTTTTCCATCTGCAGTCCAGACAGGGGAAGTACAGCTTGACGTATGAGGAGGCGGAAGAAGGCTGTGCGGCGGAGGGCGCCACCCTGGCGACTTTTCAGCAGCTGTCTGCAGCACAGCAGGTACAGTCAAGGAGCAGTCCTCATCACTTGCATGAGGCAGCATTGATAAAGCCAGTAGGTCTGGCTAGTGATTGTGTTTTGGTAGTAACTGCTAATGTATTGAACATAAAGTGAAGGCTGAATGTATTTGTGCTTTTTCTCCTTGTATCTTTATTGTGTAAGCAGTATGCAAGAAATGTATAAACTGCTTCCCCATTAGGTGATGCATTTTAAAAGATTAGAATTACAGCTATGCCTTCACATCCGTAATCATGTACTTCATATCAATACAAAGACAGTCTACAGTGATCTACATTTTTTGCAGACCTTCCCTTGACTTATTTTGCCTAATATCTCATCAGCACAGAGAGCATTAATCAAAACATTCCATCCAACATGCTTTCCATTATGAATAAAGCAAACAGAGTAACGGATACACTTGCTGAAATAACAAACACACTGCTTCAGAGTAACAAATACACTGCTTCAAAGTAAGAAATACAGAGCTATAAAGTAAGAAATACACTGCTTCAAAGTAACAAACACACAGCTTCAAATTAAGAAATACACTGCTTCAGAGTAACAAATACACTGCTCAAGAGAAACAAATACAGAGCTTCAAAGTAACAAATACACTGCTTCAAAGTAAGAAATACAGAGCTTCAAAGTAAGAAATACACTGCTTCAGAGTAACAAACACACTGCTTAAAAGTAACAAATACACTGCTTAAAATTAACAAATACACTACTTCAAAGTAACAAATACACTGCTTCAGAGTAACAAATACACTGCTTAAAATTAACAAATACACTACTTCAAAGTAACAAATACACTGCTTCGGAATAACAAATGCACTGCTTCGGAGTAACAGATACAGAACTTCAAAGTAACAAATACACTGTTTCAGAGTAACAAATACACTGCTTCAGAGTAACAAATACACTAATTCAAAGTAACAAATACACTGTTTCCGAGTAACAAATACACTGCTTCAAAATAACAAACACACTGCTTCAGAGTAACAAATACTGTGCTTCAGAGTAACAAATACATTCCTTTAGAGAAACGAATACACTGCTTCAGAGTAACAAATACACTGCTTCAAAGTAACACATACACTGCTTCAGAGTAACAAATACAGAACTTCAAAGTAACAAATACACTGTTTCCGAGTAACAAATACACTGCTTCAAAATAACAAACACACTGCTTCAGAGTAACAAATACTGCGCTTCAGAGTAACAAATACACTCCTTTAGAGAAACGAATACACTGCTTCAGAGTAACAAATACAGAACTTCAAATTAACAAATACAATCCTTTAGAGTGACAAATACACTGCTTCAGAGTAACAAATGCACTAATTCAAAGTAACAAATACACTGTTTCCGAGTAACAAACACACTGCTTCAAAATAACAAACACACTGCTTCAGAGTAACAAATACCCTGCTTCAGAGTAACAAATACCCTGCTTCAGAGTAACAAATACACTGCTTCAGAGTAACAAATACGCTAATTCAAAGTAACAAATACACTGCTCCAAAGTAACAAATACACTGCTTCAAAGTAACAAATACACTGCTTCAGAGTAACAAATACACTCCTTTAGAGTAACAAATACACTGCTTCAGAGTAACAAATACACTGCTTAAGAGTAACAAATACAGAACTTCAAAGTAACATATACACTGTTTCAAAGTAACAAATACACTGTTTCCGAGTAACAAATACACTGCTTCAAAGTAACAAACACACTGCTTCAGAGTAACAAATACACATATTTAAAGTAAGAATTACACTGCTTCAGAGTAACAAATACAGAGCTTCAAAGTAACAAATACACTGCTTCAGAGTAACAAATACACTGCTTCAGAGTAACAAATACACTGCTTCAGAGTAACAAATACACTGCTTCAAAGTAATAAAAACACTGCTTCAAAGTAACAAATACACATATTTAAAGTAAGAATTACACTGCTTCAGAGTAACAAATACAGAGCTTCAAAGTAACAAATACACTGCTGCAAAGTAACAAATACACTGCTTCAGAGTAACAAATACACTGCTTCAAAGTAATAAAAACACTGCTTCAAAGTAACAAATACACTGCTTCAGAGTAACAAATACACTGCTTCAGAGTAACAAATACACATATTTAAAGTAAGAATTACACTGCTTCAGAGTAACAAATACACTGCTTCAAAGTAACAAATGCACTGCTTCAAAATAACAAATACACTGCGTCAAAGTAAGAAATACAGAGGTTCAAAGTAACAAATACACTGCTTCAAAGTAACAAATACACTGCTTCAAAATAACAAATACACTGGTTCAGAGTAATAAGCACAGCGCATCAAAGTAACAAATACACTTCTTCAAAGTAAGAAACTCACTGCTTTAAAGTAAGAAACTCACTGCTTCAAAGTAAAAAATACACTGCTTCAGAGTAACAAATACACTTGTTCAAAGTAAGAAATACACAGATTCAAAGTAACAAAGATTTAAAGTACAAATTACACAACTCCGAAGTAACAAATACATAGCTTTAAAGTAATAAATACACTGCTATGGGGTAACAAATACACAGATTGAAAGTAACAAATGCACTGCTTCCAAGTAACAAATACACTGCTTCCAAGTAACAAATACACTGCTTCCAAGTAACAAATACACTACTACCAAGTAACAAATGCACTGCTTCTGAGTAACAAATACACAGCTTCAAAGTAACAAATACACAATTTCAGAGTAACACATACACTGCTTCAAAGTAACAAATGCACTGCTTCAGAGTAACAAACACACTGCTTCAAAGTAACAAATACACTGCTTCCAAGTAAGAAATAGACAGCTTCAAAATAACAAATAAACTGTCTCAGAGTAACAAATAAACTACTTGAAAGAAAGACACAAATTCCCTGTAGAGCAGAGGTCTTCAAACTGGGGGGAGGGCCCTCTTAGGTGGGCCTCAAGTGATCACAGGGGGGAAAAAGGCTCTGGCCAAAAGAAGGATCATACAGATAACAGGGCTTAGTTTTAAGCAGAAGCATGTTATTGCATTTAAAAAAAAGGTAACAGTACTTAACAGCAATGTTTAAATAGGTCTGAACACATTTAAACATTGCCATCTTTATAAAATAATTGTGAAAAAGTCTTGAGGGGGGCCCAATGATTCTTATTTTTCAGCTGTTGGGGGAGGGGGCGGCATTAAAATGTTTGGAGACCACTGCTGTAGAGTATCATTGACATCACGTAAACCAGATACAGAATTGAAGTGAAATTTTGTCTTTTTTTAACTCTTTATTTTATGAAAACCTTCCCAGGCCTTGCTCCCAGTTTGTCCGGGTGCTAAAGTATAATATTAAAAACAGTTTCTTAATTTGAAACTGCGATCCCAAACCTGGAACGAAGAGTTCTACATAAAAAACTATTAAATAAACATTGCCTATTCAATTAATAAACGGCAAAAGTACTGTATTCATTTATCAGAGACATAATTTATTTTAAAGGTATACATGTACCTCAAACCAAAATCCCAAGAAGTCTTATTTTCTGATTCAACACCAGTTCAGTTGTTTCGCAGTTTTAGCGGATGCGAACTTTCCTTCTATGCTTGAAGCCCAGCTTCACTAGCGTTTCCTAGATTCTAAAAGGTGGGAATTGCAACTAATTAAAACCTTTATTTTAAGTGTTTGTGAAGTACACCAGGGGCCGTATCACGCAAAGTGCCCTAGAGGAGCAATGGATGTTTGCGCCTGCCTTACGTGCCCCAAGAGCACTTTGTTATTAAAGAAGAGGCCTCAGACGCTTGTGCGCCCAATTCTGTAATAATGATACTGCTCGTGGATGTGTAGCACCAGTGCTGTCATGAGAGGGTGATTCCTCATTTGAATGGGGGTGTGGCACCATGCAAATGGTGGGATCTCTTTGCCTCTGCCCTGCGCCGTGTTATGGACACAGGCGCAAAGAAGCCATCAGGAGGCACACTGACAATGCCTCATAAAAAGGTGTCACATTGTCAGCACACCTCAAGTGATCCAGTCTACTATACTGTCAGTAAATCGCAAACTCTCTCTCAGCCAGTCACAAAGGTTCTTCGCAGATCATTTGACTGTGAAACATTCCTTGAAGTTCCTTGCCTGTGAGAAATTACGTCACTGTGACCCAGTCTCCTGTGTTGTCATTAGATTTCATACCGTACGTTCCACAGGTCCTTAGTATGTCACATGACCGAGAGTCAGTTCCACGTCTGTAGATCACATGACTGAAAGTAAGTTCCCACATGTAGTCTGTAGTTCACCTGTTAGCCAGTTCCACATGTCTATAGATCACATGGCTAGGAGTCTGTGCCACACTTTGTTTGTAGATAACATGGCTATCAGCCAGTTCCACCCTTTGTCTTTAGATCACATCCCTATGAGCCAGTCCCACCCTTTGTCTTTAGATCACATGCCTATGAACCAGTCCCACCCTTTGTCTTTAGATCACATGCCTATGAGCCAGTCCCACACTTTCTGTAGATCACATGGCTATGAGCCAGTCCCACTCTTTGTCTTTGGATCACATCCCTATGAGCCAGTCCCACCCTTTGTCTTTAGATCACATGGCTATGAGTCAGTCCCACCCTTTGTCTTTAGATCACATGGCCATGAGTCAGTCTCACCCTTTGTCTTTAGATCACCTGGCTATGAGTCAGTCCCACTCTTTGTCTTTAGATCACATGACTATGAGCCAGTCCCACCCTTTGTCTGTAGACCACATGCCTATGAGCCAGTCCCACCCTTTGTCTTTAGATCACATGCCTATGAGCCAGTCCCACCCTTTGTCTTTAGATCACATGGCTATGAGCCAGTCCCACTCTTTGTCTTTAGATCACATGCCTATGAGCCAGTCCCACCCTTTGTCTTTAGATCACATCTCTATGAGCCAGTCCCACCCTTTGTCTTTAGATCACATGGCTATGAGCCAGTCCCACACTTTCTGTGTTGATACAGGCCGTGATGGCTGTTCTTTTGGGCTCCTTGATGCACCTGTGCTAGTCGCTGAGTGATGTCTTGTATGCAGCTCTGTCGGCAGGATCCTTGGAGATGACCATCACTTCTTGAGTAGAAGACAGTTACGTTTGGTTGTTCTGGGGTGTACCAGCTGGCTTGTCTTGACCATCAGTTGGCTTTTGCTGGTTTCAGAGGGGCGACTTTGTTGGTGCATTTGGTGATCCAGGCGGATAATTTGTGAACTGTTTGGTTGAGGTTTGGTGATGTGTTGGGTGGTGTGGTGCTAAGAGTCTGTGTCCATTGGCTCTTGGTTACTTTTCCTTAGTTGCGGTGGTGTATGGGGGGGATGCTGGGTTTTGGAGATGAAGTGGACGATTGTGTGGTCCGCCCAGGAGAGTTCTGTGGTGCGGGTGAATTTGGTTCTATCGCTGGAGGAGAAAATGGTGTCAAGGGTGTGTCTGGCTCTATGGGTGGGTTTGGAGACGAGCTGGGTGAGTCTGATGTTGTTTAAGCTCTCCAGTAGTGATATGGAGTCCTTGGGGTCCTCGATGTGGAAGTTGAGGTCGCCGAGCAGCAGGTAGTTGTCAGAGTCGATGGCGAGAGGGGGCGATGATGTTGCTGATGGCATCACAGAAAACTGGGTGGGGTCCTGGTGGTCTGTATGCAAGAGTACTTCTTACGGTTGTCTTGGCATCAAAGTGTAGAAGGAAGTTAAGGTGCTCCATGACAGGCGTTGGGTCATCATTCATGGTGGTGCATTGGATGGTTTCCTTGAATATTATGGCAATTCCTCCGCTGTGCTTGTTGGAGCGGTCCCTGTGTATCATCTTGAATCCGTTGGGGGTGGTGGTGGTGATGTCTGGGTTGGAGCCAAGTTTCTGTGATGAAGGTGACATCTGGGGCGAGGGTGGTGATGGTGCCCCAGATTTCCATGGCGTGTTTGGTGATGGAGCGGGCATTGAGCATGATGCAGTGTAGCAGTCCTGGGTTGCTGGTGGTCTTCTGTGTAGTGGTGGTGTTGGGTCCTGTGTGGGTAGGTGGGCCCATGAGGCAGGTGAAGCAATAGTAGTGGCAGGCAAAAGATTCGTTGGCAGTGCGTGGGGAGGACATGCAGCTGGAATCTTGGGATTCAGTGTTAAAGACCAGGGGCTCGTAAGCAATGTAGTGGCAGATGGTGGGAGGACCAGGGGTACTGGCGCTGGGCGTGATCCAATGGTGGATGGCGCAGACGGGCTTGCCTTTGACATGCCAGCAGCGTGCCCACTGCGCAGCGACTGCCATTAAGTAGGTCCTGGAGTGAGAGAGGTGCGGGGAGGCAAAGTGTGAAAAACAGGTGTTGTAGTTCACATGACTGTGAACGAGTCCCCCATGTCTGTAGATCACATGACTGCGAGCCAGTTGCAGCTGTACGCAGTAGATCAGGTGAATTTGAGCTAGACCCAAACTTCCTTAGTAAGTTACATTGGTGTGAGTCAGTCCCAGAGGTTTTTGTAGATCACGTCTGCAAGACAGTCCACAGATTCTCAGTTAATTACATGACCCTGAGTCAGTCTTAGAGGTTTTTCGTGTGAAACATGCCAGTATCAGATGAGTTCACAATGAATCATATGACTCAATAATCCTCTTCTGCTGCTTGCACCTATAAGCCTCTTTTGCTGGCTGCATATGGGCCATCAACAACATTTCCTGTATGCCCCCAGGGGTACAGACACAGCAGATCCTTTCCCCACTACATCTGCACATACGAGTTCCTTCCCTATGTCAGGATATTGCCACAATCTGCCGTCATAGATCAGTGGTACACAGGCATTGACAAGTTTGTGAGTCACCACTCCTGCGGCTGTTAACTTATCATTGTCTCATCAACTCTCTGCTCTCCCCACAGTTCGGTCTTCACCTTTGCCTGGTTGGTTGGATGGACAACAGGACAGCTGGCTATCCCACAACATTCCCGAATCCCAGTTGTGGAGACGGCCATGTTGGCATTGTGGACTACGGACCTCGCAGCAATCTTTCTGAGAAGTGGGATGCATTCTGCTTCCGGGTTAAAGGTCAGTTACTAGATTGATTCTGGTGATTCCTGTGTGTGTAAGTGTGGTTTGTGATTTGTGTGCATCACTTCTGTAAATCGATCCTTTTCACTGTGATAGAAACAAAACATTTGGATTCTGTTGCTTCCATTTGGGAGAACCTTTGTTTGTACAAGCAGAGCTACTTCTGATTAATGTGCGGTGTGCTCTTGTGCTGGTAAAAAGCCAGATGGTCAACCTTCTGTCATCCACAAGTGCACGGTTATTATATGTTAGCACCTGGTGTGATTGTGCTGGCAGGGTGTCCCCAAATCTCTGTTCTCTCTGATAATGGAGTGTGTTCTCTTCTCGCCACAAGCATAACTTATGTTGGTCCATCACCCATCCTGGACTTTGGTGCTCCAAAGCACTCCTTCTGACATTACAGTCTAACGTGAAAAGCCTTGATAACTTCTGGAGACCTCAAAACCATTGACCCTGAAGCATTCAATGGCATGCATGCACCCCGCCAATTTCTTGCCAAGGAAAAATAGGCATAAAATGATGAGCAAAAATTAAGGAAGCACCATCTGATGACATATTTACTTGTCTTGAGTCTTAGTCCCTCCAAAAGTGAAGGGAGCATCCTCTGTTGAACCCTTTAGACATCTCATGTCAATATGACCCTCCAAAAGCAAAGTAAGGTCCATATTTATACTTTTTTAGCACCGTATTTGCGGCATTTTTTTATGCAAAAGCGGCGCAAACGTACAAAATGCAATTGTATTTTGTAAGTTTGCGCTGCTTTTGCGCCAAAAAGCGGCGCAAATGCGGCGCTAAAAAAGTATAAATATGGGCCTAAGTGTCATCTGATCATACCCTTACTGGACTCAAATCTACAAGATCCTCCATAGTGAAGAAAGCACCATCTGATCAAACCCTTACTCGACTTATGTCTATGAGACCATCCTACAAGATAATTCTATAAAATGCTAAACTGTTTCTTTCAACTAAAACTGAAAAAAACAAAGCACTCTTGTGCAGCCTAAAACAATAGTGATACCTAACAGTGTAAGGAATGAAGATGCAAAGATGTCACCAGCTCTAATGAACATCTCAGCCACCTGGTCAGCCTTAACTCATGTCACACATGACAGCAGTGTTGAAGCAGTCATCTGATGGAATCCTTACTCAACTTAAGTCTATGAGACCCTCCAAAGGTGTGAAGGAAGCACCATCAGGTAAAAGCTTTACTTGACTCAAGCCGACCCTTACTCGATTCAAGTCTGCAAGACCTTCCGATGGTAAAGGAAGCACTTCACTCATGTCAACCAATACTCTATTAATGTCTACAAGACCCTCTAAAGGTTACAGAAGCGCCACCTTTTGAAAGTCTTACTAGAATCGTCTACCCTTACTCGATTCAAGCCTGCAAGACCCTCCGAAGGTGAAGGTAGCACTATTTGTTGAAATCCTTACTTGAGTCAAGAATACCCTTACTCTATGCATCCCTATGAAATCCTTCAAAGTTGAAGGAAGCACCATCTGGTGAAACCCTTACTTGAGTCAAGTCTGTCCTTAACCGATTCAAGACTACAAGACCCTCCAAAGTTAAAGGAAGCACCAAATGGAGAATGTCTTATTTGAACTCAAGTCTACCCATACTCAGTTTAAGCCTACAAGACCCTCCAAAGGTGACAGAAGCACCATCTCTTGAAAGTCTTACTAGACTCAAGTCTACACTTACTTGGTTCAAGTCTCGAGACCTTCCAAAGGTGAAGGAAGCACCATCTCTTGAAAGCCTTACTAGACTCAAGTATCCCCCCACTTGACACAAGCCTCTGAAACCCTCAAGGGTGAAGGAAGTACTATCTCGAAAAAGCCTTATTTGACTCACTTCTGCCCTTACTCGATTAAAGTCAGAGACATTCAGAAGGTGAAGGAAGCAACAAGTGAGCCCTTACTCAACTCACCCCATATCTACAAGACCATTCAAAAGTGAAGAGAGCACCATTTTATCAAACCTTTACTTGACTTGTGCCTAGAGTCCCTCCTACGAGATATTTGTGTGAAAAACTAAGCCTCTTCTTTCCAAACTATACAGAAAATACAACCTAAACAGCTCTTGTGCATCCTAACACAACAGCGTTCCCTTGCATCTAAATCCAGATGTAAAGAGATCACTGGCTATTTGTCCAGCAAGATCCAAATTCTCCCCAATGCTGTAAGAACACTGCCACCTGTCACTCCAAGGAACATCCCTGCCAAATGGCGCTCCTTTACTCCTGCCGCACTTGAGAGCAATGATAAAGCAATCAATAAGACCAGATAGGGATGCTCTTACTTAATCTTGGCTGTATTACATGAGCACCTCACTTCAAGATGCTATTGTACCCCCTCCCCTCAAGACTGGCCACATACAATTGTTACTCAAGAAAACAGATGCTGACCCTATTCCAACAGAAATATTGAAACCATTAACTGGCCTCCTATAGCTAGAGAACAACTTTGAGGAATGTGTGGTGTCCAACTAAATGGGCAGATTAACAGTCCCCCTCCCAATTGGTTTGCAAGGGTCGGAGAAATGTGGAGCCATTGCAGCCATTTGTTTTCTGAGACTAGAATTAAAGTCCTGTAAGTGTATTTTTTCCTTTGCTTTTCAGATGTCCAGTGCACCTGCCGTGATGGGTACGTGGGAGATGGCAACTTCTGCAATGGGAACCTTCTGGAAGTGCTGGCCTCCACACCCCACTTCTCCATCTTTCATTTGGTAATATACTATATAGTATTATGTTATGTGTATTTGTAAAGTGCACTTCAGCTGCAGGGTATCTACTATGGTAGGTTAGTAAATTAAAAAGCCAGCTTCTTGCTGAATCCAAGAAGCGAGGAGGCGGCTCGGATGTGATTCGGGGGTCACTTTACACTTTAGGAGCGGTGTAAGAAAACGTTTGTCCTTCTGACCTGGTTTTATGTACGTGGGAGATGTTGGCGAGTAGGAGTAATAAACAGGGGTGTCAGGAACAATGGTGGAAGGAACTGCAGCTGTTCAGGTAGGTAGGGCCTGCGTTGTGGAGTGCCTTAAATGTGTGTGTGAGGAGTTTGAATTGAGTGTGTTTGTTTACTGGAAGCCATTGTAGTTCTATGAGGTGTGGTGGCATGTGAGTTCTATCTGATGAAAGGTAGTCTTCTGGTGATCCCTATGTTGAGGGTGTTCTTGGTGACTAGGGCGTGAGTACCAGTTTTTCTGGTTTTGCTTGGGAGTCATTTGAAGATCTTCCTCAGCGTCTCAGGGTGTGGAAGCCGGACGCAGTGACAGCGTTGACTGGTGCAAGTCTTGTCCAGTTTGCTGTTGATGATTGTTACCGGTTTCTTGGCGTGGGTTGTGGGTGTGGGCCTGAGATTGGCTGGCCACCAGTTGGAGTCCCATGGTGAGATGTTCTTGCCAAAGATCACTACTTCTCCCTTGTCTGTGTTGAGCTGGAAACAGCTGGCTTTAATCCAGTCAGCGACTTCAGACACGCAATCAGTGAACTTGTTTCTTGTGCTGGGGCCTTTTCTGAAATGAAGAAATATGAGTTGTGTGTTGTCTGCATAGGAGAGGATGTTGATGTGTGTGTGGATGACACTGGCTAAAGGGATCATGTATGCATTGACAAGGGTGGGGCTGAGCGAAGAACCTTGAGGGAGGTAGGGCTGCGTCTGATGTGAAATCTGCAAGAAGCTCTTTACTGCTCTACATCTTGTTTAAAGGAGTTGCCTGTCTCAGTGGTGACTCCATTTTAAAAGAGGGACGCTCATCATTTTCCTGTTTTTTAGAATTTTGCTGGCTCGTATGCTGCAGGCAGATTGAATGCACATGGTGTGTGGCCTTCACACCACAGACTCTGTTGCGCTAGGCATTTCACTGCCTGCATCAAATAATCTCACAGCATGGCAGCTGTAGCCAAAGAAGGGTCAGTGTCTGGAAGAAAAGAAGGGAGCACCCCCTGTAAAGAAAAAAGAAAGAGTGGGGGATAAGTTGGTCTGCAGAAGCCCTGGTTAACATCCAGGACACTCTCTGCCCATAACAAAGTACGGCCTGAGGCCACTCTCCCGAAGCAACACAGAAGAGCAGCAAACAGAACAAAGGTGCACAGGGTAATGGGTGAGGGCCACAGGAATTCACAACAAGGCAGTGAAATCAACAGGGGTCAGACAGCTGTGCATGGAGTGCATCATTATATGTCACGTGGGGCAATGTCTGAAAATTAAGTGCCAAGAAAGCTGCCAGAGCAGAAGACAAGTGGAGCTCACAGTTGAACCACAACTCCCTGAGGGCTTTGTGGCTCACACCTTGATCACTTGGTGGAACTCCAGTCGGAAGATGACAGGCTCTTCTCAGAAGAGTTCAGCAGTGAAAGGGTGCACCGCACCAGGATATCAGTGCACGAGCAGTAGCCAACTCATTCCACCAGCAGCAAAGATGAACTGCTGGTCGAAAGGACATAGACACATATTTATGTGGATAGTTACGCAGCGCAACAAGTCACCTTGCGTTGCGTGGCAGGGAAGGGCAGGGATGCACAGTGTTTAAAAGAATACAGCACATTCCTGCCTTTACCCCTGCGCTGGCGCCCTTTTGGCTGCATAGTGCCAATGCAGGCACCATGGTGCAAGGGTGTCTGCGCTGTCAGGATTATTTTGTGCAGGAAGGGGCACCTTCCTGCACAAAACAATCCTAAGATGCCTTTTCCTCTTTCTATGTGTACTCACTCACACTCACTCAATCACACTTACTCGCTCACACACACTCACAGAAGGCAGCGCTTTAGGCACACCTTGAAACCTGACTTTGTGTAGGGTAGTAATAGTGCACTCGCTTGGGCAATGGTGATCTTCTTTTTCAAACTGCTCGACCCCACCTCCTGCCACAAAGACAACAGACTCCACTTCTTGTGTGGATATGTTTCAAATTTACCTCACATCAAGCGAGGCGGCATCAGAACCACTGAAGAACATTGACACTGCGCCAGGCACAATACGCACGAAACCCGAACACAATAAATCCAAGTGGCACTTATCCTGTTTACACTCCCCATCTGGGGGCAGCTTTGTACAGAAAGACCAGGTGAGGTAAGGTTACACATCGGACATCCCAGACACCTCCAGAGATGTCCTAGGGCATCACATCCCGCACCTGTGGGTCACGCACCATACCTCCCCAGGGTCCCCGAGTTAGATGTAGACGTGTAGGGGCACCAGCAGGTCAGCCCCACTTTCAACAAGGGTCCCCCTGAAAGGTTTCCCCCAAAGGAGACGGCCACATGGACAACCTTGTGCCCTGAAAAATCAGACTGCTCAAATTCAGCTACAGTGGGCTGCCCAAAGTACGGGTGGGTGGGTGAAAAAAATCCCTCGTCGACCGCCTTGTTGCAGTACCTCAGGACAAAGAGGGGGCCACCAGGCCACTTTTTTTTAAAGCCCCTAGTACCTGCCTACTCCCCTACATCAGCTACCCATGGCAGCTTCCAGCCCTGCCCTAGTTCATCTGCCCCCCCCAATGGTGGAGGGATTCAAACGCCCACCTGTAAATGGAGATGGGTAGTCCTGAGCTTGAGAGAGGAAGAGCTATAGGGCTGGGTCACTAACACTCACCCTCCACCTCTGGATTACAGCCTCACTTTACCGACCTGCCTTTATTCAGCAGAAGCCAGGGATGTTGAGACCTCTGACCTCTGTGTGGCATGGAGAACCGGTGCCACCCTGACCTCTCTGTATGTATGACCTGCCCTCTGTTTCTCCTCCAGAGACAGAGGCTGCCCAGAGGCCCAGTGGAGGTTCTGCACGCCTCACTGTGCTGTTCGTAAGCAGAGCTCAGCTGTGCTGACAAAGGGCCACAGAAAGAGAGCCCCTAACCTGCACAGCACTGGCCTCTCATCCTGGCTTTGGAAGGTCAGGCGGTGGTGGCAGCCGCCTTCAACACCATCTCCCCACATATCTTGATCAACAGACTGCATCGGAATCCAGGGAGATGCCCTCAAATAGATTGCCTCTTAGCTCACTTGAAAAACCCAGAAAATCCATCTCTCACCGTTCACACAAGATCATCATCTGTGGAGTCCCCCAAGAATCATTCTTCAGTCCCTCCCTCTTCAACATGCACATGACCCACCTGGCTAGCACCGTCAGATCACATGGACTCTACGGTATCTTCTACACCGCCATTCAGCTCATCCTCTCACTGTCAGAAGACCCCTCCACCACCAGAACCATCTTTCACAGCTGTATGATAAATGTCACTGACTGGATGAAGGACAACTGCCTGAAGCTCAGCACAAAGAAAACAGAAGCTCTCATCTTTGGGAACAGCACAACTCCATGGAATAACGCCTGGTGGCCTACTGAATTCGGCCGATTCCCCACCCCGACAGGCCATATGCACCAACAGTATCTTCTTGGGCAGCAACCTACCTATGAAGAAACAGGTAAACACAGTCTTGTTCACCTCCTTCCACACCCTATGCATGCTCCATAAGATCTTCAGGTGGCTCCCAGCAGACACCAGAAGGACCATCACGCAGACCCCTTGTCACCAGCAGGCTGGACTACGGTAACACTCTTTACATAGGATTCACCGCACGCCTTCTGAAGAGACTACAGACAATACAAAACTCAGTGGCAAAGACTTGTCCTTGACCTCTCCAGAAGGACCCACATCACCCTGCGCTTCAAGAAATTCCACTGGCTCCCAATCCAGAAGAGATGCCAGTTCAAAATAATGACCCGCGCATACAAAGCCCTGCACAATGAAGGACCAGCATACATCAACAAACAAATGACCTTCCACTAACCGACCAGACAGCTACGATCCGCCTCCCTCTTCCTTGAAGTCACCCTCCAGATCTGCTGATCCAACAGCAGAGGGCGCTCCTCTCACCTGGTAGCCAAAGCTTGGAATGACCTTCCCCTGCACCTCAGGAACGCCTCAACACTCTGGGAATTTAGGAAAGGAGTCTAGACCTATCTGTTTGAATGACCAGTGCACCGCAAAGCAGCTAGCAACTCCAGTGCCTTGAGACCCTCACGGGTGATTTGCAGCACTCTATAAATCCCTGATTGACTGATTGATTGATAGATACAGTCCAGTCATGTCAGAGGGAGACTGCTGCAGACAGCTCCTGCGCCCCTCAGAAGGTCAGCTCCCTGGGCATGGGCCAACATTGCCCAGGCTAATGGACGTCACTACCTGGACCACCTGCTGACAATGTTTGCCACTGACTTTACACAGAAAGGACCCTTGTTACAAGGATGCATTGAGGTTTACTACTTTTAATTTTTACTTCTCGATTGGGGTCTAGCCCCTGAGTTGTCCAGTAATGGAGTCAGCGACAATTGAAAGGGGTGCACTAACGTGTCAGTAAAGACTGGAGTAAAACAGAGGGGTCTTTTATGCTGCAGGGAGAGCCAAATACGTGTGGTCTCTTCTTTCTGGATCGCTCTTTATATGCTTTTTCTGGATAGCCCAATATCTCAGTGTCCATCACCTGGATAGTGTATCTGTCTTTTTTCTGGATAGTTAACTCTCAGTGTCACTTGTCTATGGGTTCTTTTTCTAGATTCACATGGTTATTATTTCTGTGTTAAGTTTTCTAGATCACTTTTCTCTGTGTTCTTTTTCTGGATAGTTATGAGTTTCTTTACTCTGTATTCATCTTCTGGAGATGACGTTACACATTTTTTCTGGATAGTTTCTGGTCTCCTATTCTGTCTTGTTACTTGTTTCTTGCCTTTTTTCTGAATCACTTTTTCTGTATCACTTTTTTCTCCTCTTTGTGGGCTTTTTCTGGATAGTGACCTCTCACTTGCCTGTTTTTTATTTCTCTCTATAGTTACTATTTCACACCAGTGTGTTCTTTTTAACAGGAAGTTGCTTCTCACTGTGTTTTTCTGGACAGAAGTGTGTTTTGTGCATGATTTCTGGAGCAACGTGTGTTTCATGCGTGTTCTCTGGACAGACGTTTTTTGTGCACAGACACGTGTGTTTCATGCATGTGTTCTGGACAGACGTGTGTTCCATGCATTTTTCTGGACTTCCTGTGCTCTTTTCCTTGACTGACACTGGCCTCTGTGCTCCCATCTCTCCAGATGCTCCTGGGTTATGCCAACGCCACAGACAGAGGACTGGACTTCCTTGACTTTCTGTCCAATGAGACGTCTTATAAAACCCTCTTTGTCCCGCTGGACTCTAGCTTTGAAGAGAACATGGTAAGTGGTGCCTGCTCCCACCCCCAATAAATCAAGATGTATTCTGTCTGGATGTTGTTTGACCCTCCGAACCTTCTGGTATCTTCCCTATTGTTATCACGTGTTTCTGTTCTGAGGGGGCTCTGTGGGCCAATGCACCCCCTGCAGGGACCTGTATTTGACCCCACGCGCAGATATCGGATCACAGGGGTTTCACTCTCCCTTGTTATAATATGACTACTAGTGAGATAAACTTCGGTTATATAGCACTAAGAAGCTTCTCTGGAGGGAGGAGTCTAAAGTTGAATTTGGCCTACTGAATACCTAAGCAGCAGTCCAAACTGTTTCAGCACTGCCTGGATTATCTGCTAAAAGAATAAAAGTGCATGAGTGTGAAAGTACTCATCCTTGTAAGAGCACACCTTCTTGTATTTGTGAGTACACATCTTCATCAATGTATACAAGCATGTCTAACCGAGAGAGTAAGTATTCATCCGTGTAAGAGCACACCTTCTTGTGTAACTACACATCTTTATCAATATATGCAACCATGTCTAACCGAGAGAGTAACTACTCATCTGAGTAAGAGCATACCTTCTTCCATGTGTGAGTATACATCTTCATCAATGTATACAAGCACGACTTAATGAGTGTGCAAGTACTCATCCGTGTAAGCGCACAACCTATTGTGTAAGTACAAATCTTCATCTCATACCTTCTTGTTAAGTACACTTCAATCAATCAATCAATCAATTTATAAAGCGCGCTACTCACCCGTCAGGGTCTCAAGGCGCGGGGGTCGGAGCTATTGGTCGAATAGCCATGTCTTGAAGTGTTTTCTGAAGGTCAGGAGGTCTTGGGTCTGGCATAGCTGGAGCGGTAGGGAGTTCCAGGTCTTGGCGGCGAGGTAAGAGAAGAATCTTCCTCTGGTGGCGATGCGGTGAATGCGGGGTACGGAGGCGAGGGCGAGACGAGTGGAGCTGGCGGACGGGGGTGTGGAAGGTGAGTCTGTCGTTGAGGTAGGCCGGACCAGTGTTGTGGAGGGCTTTGTGTGCGTGGGTGAGTAGTTTGAAGGTAATCCTCTTCGATACAGGTAGCCAGTGTAGCTCTGAGGTGTGCAGAGATGTGGTTGTGGCGTGGGACGTCAAGGATGAGTCGGGCGGAGGAGTTTTGGATACGTTGCATTTTCTTTTGTAGTTTGGCCGTGGTTCCTGCATAGAGTGGGTTGCCGAAGTCCAGTCGGCTGCTGACTAGGGCGTGGGTGACTGTTTTTCTGGTTTCGAGGGGAATCCACTTGAAGATCTTGCGGAGCATGCGGAGGGTGTTGTAACAGGAAGAGGAGACTGCGTTGACCTGCTGAGTCATGCTGAGTGCTGAGTCAAGGATGATGCCAGGGTTCCGTACTTGGGTGGTAGGGGCGGCTCCAAGGGAGGTAGGCGACCAGGAGTCGTTCCAGGCGGAGGGGTTGCTGCTGAGGATGAGGACCTCTGTTTTGTCTTTGTTTAGCTTGAGGCAGCTTGATTCCATCCAGTTGGCGATGGCGTGAAGTCCCTTGTGGAGGTTGTTTCTTGCTGTTGTGGGGTCTTTCGTGAGGGAGATGATCGGCTGGGTGTCGTCTGCGTAGGATACTATGTTGATGTGGTGGGATCGTGCGCTGTTGGCGAGGGAAGCCATGTAAATGTTGAAAAGTGTTGGGCTGAGGGAGGATCCCTGAGGTACGCCACAGATGATTTTGGAGGATTCGGACAGGTAGGGCGGAAGGCGGACTCTCTGGGTTCTGCCGGAGAGCAAAGAGGAGATCCAGTCAAGGGCCTTGCCGTGGATCCCGGTGTTGTGGCGGCGTGTTCGAAGGGTGTGGTGACAGACGGTGTCGAAAGCTGCGGAAAGTTCCAGGAGGATGAGCGCTGCGGTTTCGCCTTTGTCAAGCATGGTCCTGATGTCATCTGTGGCAGCAATGAGTGCGGTCTCCGTGCTGTGGTTCTTGCGAAATCCGGATTGGGAGGTATCGAGCGCTTTGCTGTCTTCCAGGTAGCGGGATAGTTGGATGTTGGTGATTTTTTCAGTGACCTTGGCTGGGAAGGGGAAGAGGTAGATAGGCCGGTAGTTAGTGGGGTCGCCTGGATCTGCTTTGGGTTTCTTCAACAGGGCGTTGACGTCGGCGTCATCAATGTATAAAAGCACATCTAACTGAGACAGTAAGTACTCATCCATGTAGGAGCACACCTTCTTGTGTAAGTACACATCTTCATCAGTGTATACAAATATGTCTTACCAAGAGAGTAACTGCTGATCTGAGCACATCTTCTTGTATATGTGAGTAAACATCTTCATCAATGTATACAAGCACGTCTAACCAAATACTCATCCATGTAAGAGAACACCTTCTTTTGTAAGTACACATCTTCAGTGTATACAAGCATGTCTAAACGAGAGAGTAACTACTCATCTGAGTAAGAGCACACCTTCTTGTATTTGTGAGTACACATCTTCATCAATGTTTAAAAGCACGTCTGAGAGAGTGAGAACTCATCTGAGTAAGAGCACACCTTCTTCTGTAAGTAGACCTCCTTCTCTCACACATTCTTGTGTGAGTACACATCTTCATCAGTGTATACAATCATGTCTAACCGAGAAAATAAGTATTCATCCGTGTAAGAGCATCCCTTGTGTAAGTACACATCTTCGTCAGTGTATACAAGCACATCTAACCGCGAGAGTGAGTAATCATCGGTATGAGAGCACGCCTCCTTGTGTAAGTACACATCTTCATCACTGTATACATGCACTAGAGAGTAACTACTCATCTGAGTAACAGTACATCTTCTTGTATGTGTGAGTATACATCTTCATCAATGTATAAAAGCACATCTGAGGCAGTGAGTACTCATCTGTATAAGAGCACACCTTCTTGTGTAAGTATACATTTTCATCAATGTATACAAGCACGTCTAACCAAGAGAGTAAGTATTCATCTGTGTAAGAGCACACCTTCTTGTGTACGTACACATCTTCATCAATGTATACAAGCATGTCTGAGAGAGTAAGTAATCTTCTGAGTAAGAGCACACCTTCTTGTATGTGTGAGTATACATCTTCATCAATGTATACAAGCATGTCTAACCGAGAGAGTAAGTATTCATCCGTGTAAGAGAACACTATCTTGTGTAAGTACACATCTTCATCAGTGTATAAAAGCATGTCTAACCAAGAGTAACTACTCATCTGAGTAAGAGCACACCTTCTTGTATGTGTGAGTATACATCTTCATCAATGTATACAAGCATGTCTAACCGAGAGAGTAAGTATTCATCCGTGTAAGAGAACACTATCTTGTGTAAGTACACATCTTCATCAGTGTATAAAAGCATGTCTAACCAAGAGTAACTACTCATCTGAGTAAGAGCACATCTTCTTGTATGTGTGAATACAGATCCTCATCAATGTATACCAGCATGTCTTACTGAGTGTGAAAGTACTAATCCGTGTAAAAGCACAACCTCCTGTGTAAGTACAAATCTTCAACTCATACCTTCTTGTGGAAGTACACATCTTCATCAATGTATACAAGCACATGTAACCAAGTACTCATCTGTATAAGAGCACATCTTCTTGTGTAAGTACACATCTTCATCACTGTATACAAGCACGTCTTTCTGAGTGTGCAATCAAGCATCGGTGTAAGAGCATCCCTTGTGTAAGTACACATCTTTATCACTATATACAAGCATGTCTTACTGAGCTTGCAAGTACTCATTCGTGTAAAAGCACAACCTCTTGTTTTAGTAAAAATCTTCATCTCATACCTTCTTGTGTAAGTACACATCTTCATCAAGCACAAGCACATCTAACCAAGTTAGCACTCATCTGTATAAGAGCAGATCTTCTTGTGTAAGTACACATCCTTCATCAATGTATACAAGCACATCCAACCGAGAGAGTAAGTACTCATCTGCAGTTTATAGGGGTTAAGGGCGACATGGGCCTCACCAACAAGAGGAAGTGAGTGTGGGGGGCTGCAGGAATGCAGCAGCTCCCCCCTCAAGGACATGTAAAAGATTTTTAAAGGTGACCCTAACTCTTCGGAGTCAGGGAAGCGATGACAAACCCCCACCCCCAATTATAGATAAAAAAATAAACTAAAATGAACACACAAAGCTGCCTTCCTGAAGTGAGGAGGTAAAAGAACCCAACTGACAAGATAATACAGCAACAGCTAAAAACAAAAACAAAGCTTACAACCTCGCTCCTCATTAAGGTTTTAGCAGCATTGGGCCTAATGCCTATAGTAACAAAACCCTAAACGCACTGAATATATGAAAAAACACATAATATTAAACAGATAGTGTCACTCAGTACACTTTGAATGTCTAATCCAGAGGGCTATCAGAAAGGTTGCTATTCCAAACATAACAACTCGCCTTCTGCCAGTGCTCAGAATTCGGAACACTTCAAGACGGTGTCTGGAGCCAGTGGTCCCACATAAAGGGACTATCCACTTAGATCTCAGGTGTTTGGAATAAGGGCAAAAAAATAGTGAGTGCTTCACAGATTCTGGTCCTCCTTCACAAGCTAGACACTGGTCATCAGAGGAAGCTTGAGTATGACATTTGCTGCAAAATAACTTAGTAGGAAGTGTCCTATATCTAAATTGGAGGAATAATTTTGTCGCCATAGGTCGAACAATCTTATCAGTTGTGTGTTTCTATTGGGAGTGGGGTTTAAAATGCATAAACGCTGAGGTAAGTGATCTAGTGAATTTGATTCGCCTTTCTACCATGATCGATTCCCAAAATCCTTCCTTAAATCATACTCTAGATATCTGGGATATCTTCGCCAATTTCTTCCTGGCCTGTTTGCCCTGACCCAGGTTAGCCCTAATATGTGAATATAGTGAATCGTGCATGGTTTTCATTCTCACTAATTTTGCTTCTTGAGGGAAGGAGGACAGCAGATCCACCTCCTTTGTAACTGTGATCTTAAAAGTTTCAAGGGCCACAGGATTTTTTTCCACCCAACCCAATCTTATAGTCCTTAGGTTATTGGCTTGGGACAGAACGCCCAAATCTCTATGACCCCTGAGGACAGCTTCCATCCCAGACATATCAAGCATGATTAGACTTGATGCGTTGTGGTCACTATCTATTCTTTTGACTACCTCCATGTTATGTACAACACCCCAAAGCCTGTGGTCAACCAAACAACAGTCAATACGACTTGAGCATCCAGGTTTGTTATATGTCATTTTCCCCTTTCAATCAGAAATGGAAGGTCATACTGCAGACTTATACCTAACACCTGGGCTGCTTTTTCAGTCCATCTGACAGTGGGGAGATCAAACTGGGGAATATTCCAGTTTTGGTCCCATTCTAAGGTCAAATCTATGGGGGTACCTGCGAATGGCTCAAAAGTACAGTTGAAGTCTCCTGCCACCAATAATGGGATACTGCCCATATATTCTGCAACGCGGTGTCAAGAATCGTTAATGTGCTACCTTCCATATTACTGGATCGCACCCAGTTAGACACATTATAGACTCGTCTTCAAACCAGAAGGAGGGGCCAAATCAATGGCCAGAATATTCAAGGAGTAAATCAGGGACGTCATTTAGGGGTCACCAGGATTGACTACACCGACCCCCCAGCTTGTCCCTTGCAACATCTGGCCCTGCCTTTGTGACCCCTGGCAAAATCATGTAGCAACATCAGTGGCAGGAAAACAGGGGCAGCTCTTCCTTACGGATGTTGCTTGGGGCCTCACTTCCTTGTTTTCAATCAGTTTTTTTATTACACAAATAGTGAGCAATATTATAATACTCACTATTAACGTAATAAAAAATGGAGTATAGCTGGGCTATGACCCTCCTTGGTAGCTGAGGTAAGTAAAAAAAAAAAAAAAAACACTGTGAAATGTATGTTGTGTGCGTGCTTGCAGGTGTGCGTGTGCTTATGTAAACAAAAGTGTGCACATGCGTGAATGTCTGTGTATGTTCGGCATGTGTGTGTAAGTGAAAGTAAAGATACAATAGCGTGCAATGTCACTTCCGCTATCCCTGGAATGTGGTGAAGTGATATCCATGGAGTCAACAGGGACAGTTTTACTCTTGCACAGGGGGTAGCTTCTACCCATATTGCCAGGCCCCCATGCGGGCTACCTTTACTTTTCTTGACCACATTTAGGCAGTAAGAAGTGAATCCACTCCTATGAAAGGGGTCATACTCCATGTTTCCTGAAACAGACACATTTCATGAGAATCCATACATTTGCCCCCTTTCCTCCTCTGGAAGCATCCTCGATATCCCAGCTACATTCCAGTCCAGGATTTTTAACTGGGTTTGGTTTGTAGAAAGGGATTGAGATTGGGGCCTGGTTCATGGTCACACTGCAGTGGGTCTCCAAAGTAGGACCACTGCTTGTGCAGCCCTCGTATTTCAATCTCCCACGTCCTTGCTTGGGCGGCTAATGGTACAAGCAATTCCTTGTTCAGCTCCTCAGCTACCAGACGTTTGACCAGGGGCAGGATAGGGGCCCTAAATAATATTTCCCATGAGGCAGTACCCGCTATCAGGGCCTCCCCCTTCGTGGCCACCCACACCCTCTGCCTGAAGTCAGTCCCGCTGGGCAGCAGAGCCACTTGCCATAGCAGTTCGCCCCAAACCAGTGCTTTTCTATTCAGAGGAGTCTCAACCAGGGTTACGTGGTACTTGACCATGATGGATGTGTTGGCAGAAGGAACTGTGTGAGAATCTATGGCCATCAGCAAATTAATTATGTCTTTACGAGCAAAACATACTTCAATCATGTAACACATCTTCTCAGGAGTAGTAATCCTCTCAACTTCATCCCTTATGATAGCGTAGCAATGTCTGGTTTCCCTAAACCAGTGGATGACCTTGTTTGTAAGTGACTCATGGTCGTCTCTGATGGCAGAGGCTAGCTTGGGCACCTGCGTGACGAAAACTACTGCCTCCCTGCTCAGATCATGGTTCTTAATATAGGACCCATTTTGGACAACCCCCTAGGTGAGAGATGAACAGATCTCGGGCACAGATTTCACCTCCCTCTATGTCCGCCTCACCTCCCTCAATCCTCCTTCCCAAACCTTTACCTGTCGGGCCCCCCTAAAAGCATGTAAACCATCCCTTACCCAAACTGGGCCTCGCGGGGCGGGGTAGGGTAGTGGGCATCACGGTTAGGATAGGAATGGGGCGAGGGTCCAAAAATGGTTGTTAATGTAGCAGGCTTGTTCCACTGAGCTGGGGGGCAGGCACCCTGCAGATCATTTTCGTATGGGGACCCCTTGTGTCGGTTTACTGCCCCCTTAGATTGGCGGGCTGAGCCCGGATCCTGATCTTTGCCTACACTGTCCTCCAGACCCTCCCCCATTTTTTTCAGAGACGCTACCTCATCCCTCAGGCCTTCAGTTGTGCCCCTCAAGCTTTGGAACAGGGATAAAATGTCCTCATTCGGAACGTCCAACCGGGGCACATAAAACCCCTCTGTACAATTGTCAACTGCGGATAAGGCAGCATACTTATTGCAGCAATCAAACTGTTCAGAGACTTGAGCATCTAAGGCCTGCTCAATAGAAGTGCTTGACTCTTTGCTGCCACCAGAGCCACCCCTACCTGCACGAGTACCGTGACTCGTTGCTGCCACCAGAGCCACCCCTACCTGCACCTGTGTGAGTACCGTGACTCGTTGCTGCCACCAGAGCCACCCCTACCTGCACCTGTGCGAGCACCGTGACTCGTTGCTGCTACCTGAGCTACCCTACATGTGCAAGTACCATGACACTTTGCTGCCACCAAAGCCACCCTACCTGCACCTGTGCGAGTACCGTGACACGACGCTGCCACCAGAGCCACCCCTACCTGCACCTATGCGAGTACTGTGACTCGTTGCTGCCACCAGAGACACCCCTACCTGCACCTATGCAAGTACTGTGACTCTTTGCTGCCACCAGAGCCACCCCGACCTGCACCTGTGCAAATACTTGACTCTTTGCTGCCACCAAAGCCTCCCCTACCTTCACGATTACCATGACTGGATGCTGTCACCAGAGCCACCCCTACCTGCACCTATGCAAGTTTTATGACTCGATGCTGCCACCAGAGGCACCCCTACCTGCAGGATTACCGTCACTCGATGCTATCACCACAGCCACCCCTACCTGCACCTATGCAAGTTCCATGACTCGTTGCCGCCACCTGAGCCACCCCTACCTGCACCCATGTGAATACCGTGACTCGTTGCTGCTACCTGAGCCACCCTACCTGCACCTGTACAAGTACTGTGACTCATTGCTGCTACCTGAGCCACCCTCCCTGCACCTGTGCGAGTACCGTGACTCGTTGCTGCCACCAGAGCCACCCCTACCTGCACCTGTGCGAGTTCTGTGACTCGTTGCTGGCACCAGAGCCACCCCTACTTGCACCTGAGCGAGTACCGTGACTCGCTGCTGCCACCAGAGCCACCCCTACCTGCACCTGAGCGAGTACCGTGACTCGTTGCTGCCACCAGAGCCACCCCTACCTGCTCCTATGCAAGTACTGTGACTCGTTGCTGGCACCAGAGCCACCCCTACCTGCATATGTGCGAGTACTGTGACTCATTGCTGCTACCTGAGCCACCCCTACTTGCACCTGTGCGAGTACCGTAACTTGTTGCTGCCACCAGAGCCACCCCTACCTGCTCCTATGCGAGTACTGTGACTCGTTGCTGGCACCAGAGCCACCCCTACCTGCATATGTGCGAGTACTGTGACTCGTTGCTGCCACCAGAGCCCCCCCACCTGCACCTGTGCGAGTACCGTGACTCGTTGCTGCCACCAGAGCCTCCCCTTCCTCCACCTGTGCGAGTACTGTGACTCGTTGCTGCTATCTGAGCCACTCTACCTGCACCTGTGCGAGTACTGTGACTCATTGCTGCTACCTGAGCCACCCCTACTTGCACCTGTGCGAGTACCGTAACTTGTTGCTGCCACCAGAGCCACCCCTACCTGCACCTGTGCGAGTTCCGTGACTCGTTGCTGGCACCAGAGCCACCCCTACCTGCTCCTATGCGAGTACTGTGACTCGTTGCTGCCACCAGAGCCACCCCTACCTGCACCTGTGCGAGTTCTGTGACTCGTTGCTGGCACCAGAGCCACCCCTACTTGCACCTGAGCGAGTACTGTGACTCTTTGCTGCCACCAGAGCCACCCCTACCTGCACCTGTGCGAGTACCGTAACTCGTTGCTGCCACCAGAGCCACCCCTACCTGCATATCTGCGAGTACTGTGACTCGTTGCTGCCACCAGAGCCACCCCTACCTGCACCTGTGCGAGTACCATGACTCGTTGCGGCCACCAGAGCCTCCCCTACCTGCACCTGTGCGAGTACCGTGACTCTTTGCTGCCACCAGAGCCTCCCCTACCTGCATATGTGAGGGTACTGTGACTCGTTGCTGCCACCAGAGCCTCCCCTACCTGCACCTGTGCGAGTTCTGTGACTCGTTGCTGGCACCATAGCCACCCCTAACTGCATATGTGTGAGTACCGTGAATCTTTGCTGCCACCAGAGCCACCCTACCTGCACCTGCGCGAGTACCGTGACTCGTTGCTGCCACCAGAGCCACCCCTACCTGCACATGTGCGAGTTCTGTGACTCCTTGCTGGCACCAGAGCCACCCCTACCTGCTCCTGTGCGAGTACTGTGACTCGTTGCTTCTATCTGAGCCACTCTACCTGCACCTGTGCGAGTACTGTGACTCATTGCTGCTACCTGAGCCACCCCTACTTGCACCTGTGCGAGTACCGTAGCTTGTTGCTGCCACCAGAGCCACCCCTACCTGCACCTGTGAGAGTTCCCTGACTCGTTGCTGGCACCAGAGCCACCCCTAACTGCATATGTGCGAGTTCTGTGACTCGTTGCTGCCACCAGAGCCACCCCTACCTGTGCGAGTGCTATGACTCGTTGCTGCCACCAGAGCCACCCCTACCTGCACCTGTGCGAGTACTGTGACTCTTTGCTGCTATCTGAGCCAATCTACCTGCACCTGTGCGAGTACTGTGACTCATTGCTGCTACCTGAGCCACCCCTACTTGCACCTGTGCGAGTACCGTAACTTGTTGCTGGCACCAGAGCCACCCCTACCTGCAAATGTGCGAGTACTGTGACTCGTTGCAGCCACCAGAGCCACCCCTACCTGCACCTGTCCAAGTTCCGTGTCTCGTTGCCACCACCTGAGCCACCCTACCTGCACCTGTGAGTACCGTGACTCGTTGCTGCCACCAGAGTTACCCCTACCAGCACCTGTGCGAGTACCGTGACTCCTGGCTGCCACCAGAGCCACCCATACCTGTGCGAGTATCGTGACTCCTTACTGCCACCTGAGCGACCTTACCTGCACCTGTGCGAGTACCGTGACGCCTTGCTGCCACCAGAGCACCTTACCTGCACCTGTGTGAGTACCGTGACTCCTTGCTGCCCCTGAGCGACCCCTACCTGCGCAAGTACTCCGACTGGAGCTGATGAACATTTTGGGAATGCGCTTGGCAGTTTTCCCTTTGCCAGAGGGGGTGGACGGGGCTTCAGGTGGGTTGGTAATTGTAACATTTAGGACATTGGAGGTAGAGGGAGGTTGAGGATTAACGATATCATTGCATTCAGATAACAAAGAATCTATCCTGTCCATCAATTAATCAATCAATCAATAATTTCTTAAGCGCGCTACTCACCCGGTAGGGTCTCAAGGCGCTGGGGGAGGGTGTTACTGCTCGAAGAGCCATGTTTTGAGGTGCTTTCTGAAGGCTAGGCGGTCCTGGGTCTTGCGTGGGTTGGTGGGGAGGGAGATCCAGGTTTTGGCGGCGAGGTGGGAGAAGGATTTGCCGCCGGAGGTGGTGCGTTGGATGCAGGGGAATGTTGCGAGGGCGAGGTCGCCAGAGCGGAGCTGGCGAGTCGTTCGTTGAGGTAGGTTAGTCCGGTGTCGTGGAGGGCTTTGTGAGTGTGGATTAGGATTTTGAAGATGACCCTTTTGTTGATGGGCAGCCAGTGAACGGATTTGAGGTGAGCGGAGATGTGCTTGTGGCGGGGGAGGTTGAGGATGAGACGTGCGACGGCGTTCTGGATGCGCTGGAGTTTTCTCTGAAGCTTGGCTGTGGTCTCTGCGTAGAGAGCTTTGCCGTAGTCCAGTCTGATGCTGACGAGGGTGTGGGTGACCGTTCTTCTGGTTTCTATCGGAATCCACTTGAAGGTCTTGCGTAGCATGCGGAGGGTGTTGAAGCAGGAGGATAATATGGTGTTGACTTGCTGAGTCATGGAGAGAGAAGAGTCTAGTATGAAGCCGAGATTGCATGCGTGGGTGGTCCTAGGGTGGCAGGCCACCATGAGTTGTTCCATTCTGTCTTGTTGGGTCCGAAGATGATGATCTCGGTTTTTCCTGAGTTCAGTTTGAGGTGGGTGCTGTCATCCAATTAGCGATGGCGAGGAGTCCGGTGTGGAGTCCATCACACTATTACCAGTTCCCACTGGAAACAACTTTATGGTGCTTGAGTTCCTGCTGTCCCCATCCTGCGCCTTCCTTTTGCCCATCGCTGCACAAATAGCTTTTTAGTGCCCACAATGTTAATAAAAAGATGGTAACAGAAAGGGCCAGAAGTGCACATGGTTGTAATGCTTCATTACCTATAATGATCGCAGATGGATTATGGTTACTGAAGTCAGTGATGGATCGATGGGTTAGGGCACGAGATTCTGGTCTTAAAGTGTGGAAAGATTGGCCTGATGGAAAGTGACACCCTTATATGGTTAGGTGCTATACTGTACACATAGGGGGTGCTGTGGTTTTTACAGTCAAGAGTAATGTTATCCTAAGTATTTCCACAAGCCTGATGTTTATTTGTAAATTACCAGGTAGTATTAAGAATTGTGTGTGTATTAAATGTACTTTTGCATTTCTAAAGACAAAGCACAGGCTGGACAATCATTCATTGTTGTTTCTGCGTGCCAGCAAATGGTGATTACTGGCCACACAACCTCCCCTGAGTAGGCCTTTGACTGCTCTGCTTTGCTAGCCTGAGAGAGTTGAGCGCTACAATGGGGAGCTTAGTTCCTACTGAAAGGGTGATTGTAGACCCATTACTTGTGCAGGCTGCACAACTAATGGCCTGTTTCCTTAAAGAGGGGATGGCCAGGGGTGTACTGAGAGTGGAGGCGGTACAGGAGGAAGCGAGGGCTTCTATGTGCTGCCCTGAGCGATGTCTGCATGAGACGCCACAGTACAGGAGGAAGAGATGACTTCTATGTGGTGTCCTGAAGGATGTCTGCATGAGACGCCACAGTACAGGAGGAAGAGATGACTTCTATGTGGTGTCCTGAAGGATGTCTGCATGAGACGCCACAGTACAAGAGGAAGTGAGGACTTCTATGTGTTGTCCTGAGGGATGTCTGCATGAGACGACGTAGTACAGGAGGAAGAGAGGACTTCTATGTGGTGTCCTGAGGGATGTCCGCATGAGACGACACAGTACAGAAGGAAGCAAGGACTTCTATATGGTGTCCTGAGGCATGTCTGCATGAGACGACACAGTACAGAAGGAAGCGAGGACTTCTATATGGTGTCCTGAGGGAAGTCCGCATGAGACCACACAGTACAGGAGGAAGCAAGGACTTCTATGTGGTGTCCTGAGGAATGTCCGCATGAGACGACACAGTACAGGAGGAAGAAAGGACTTCTATGTGGTGTCCTGAGGGATGTCTGCATGAGATGATGTAGTACAGGAGGAAGAGAGGACTTCTATGTGGTGTCCTGAGGGATGGCCGCATGAGACGACACAGTACAGAAGGAAGCAAAGACTTCTATATGGTGTCCTGAGGGATGTCTGCATGAGACGATGTAGTACAGGAGGAAGAGAGGACTTCTATGTGGTGTCCTGGGGGATGTCCGCATGAGACGACACAGTACAGGAGGAAGAGAGGACTTCTATGTGGTGTCCTGTGGGATGTCCGCATGAGATGACACAGTACAGGAGGAAGCGAGGACTTCTATGTGGTGTCCTGAGGGATGTCTGCATGAGACGATGTAGTACAGGAGGAAGAGAGGACTTCTATGTGGTGTCCTGGGGGATGGCCGCATGAGATGACACAGTACAGGAGGAAGCGAGGACTTCTATATGGTGTCCTGAGGCATGTCTGCATGAGACGACACAGTACAGAAGGAAGCGAGGACTTCTATATGGTGTCCTGAGGGATGTCCGCATGAGACGACACAGTACAGGAGGAAGCAAGGACTTCTATGTGGTGTCCTGAGGGATGTCTGCATGAGACGCCACAGTACAAGAGGAAGTGAGGACTTCTATGTGTTGTCCTGAGGGATGTCCGCATGAGACGATGTAGTACAGGAGGAAGAGAGGACTTCTATGTGGTGTCCTGGGGGATGGCCGCATGAGACGACACAGTACAGGAGGAAGCGAGGACTTCTATGTGCTGCCCTGAGGGATGGCCGCATGAGATGACACAGTACAGGAGGAAGCGAGGACTTCTATGTGGTGTCCTGTGGGATGTCCGCATGAGATGACACAGTACAGGAGGAAGCGAGGACTTCTATGTGTTGTCCTGAGCGATGTCTGCATGAGACGCCACAGTACAGGAGGAAGAGAGGACTTCTATGTGGTGTCCTGAGGGATGTCTGCATGAGATGACAGCAGGGTTGTGAAACTGTACAAAGTGCATCCAGATGTCTGAAGAACGGGATGCTCTGAAAGTCTATTTTTCCTGGTAAAAAAATCCACGTATCCCTTTTAGTGCCATGCACTGAAGTGATAAATGATGGCCGGGTTCTTTTTACATCAGAGCTGTGATATTAGCCTCTGCTTATGCTGGGGCTCATACTGTACCAGGGGTGGGATTTTAGCAATTGAAAATTACTGCTGACAGGGGCATGAGTAAAATGTGCTGCAAGGAGGGAAATAAGGTAGGTGCTTTGGAAATAAGGTTTCTCCACAGTGGAAATATTTTGTTCCTGGAGAAAAAATGTAAACAAAATAACAAGTGAATTGGCAAATGCTTAGCAGGTTCTTGCAGGAGGAAGTACACCCGTGCAGCGCCCCTCTACCGCCACCACTTGCGCCATATCTGCTCTGCGCAGGCCTTAAAAGTGCAGGAAAAAAATGATGCAAAGAGATCTTTTAGATTTCTTTGCACCATTTCTTCGCCCCCCCCCCCCCCCCCTAATGGAGGAACACCCCGTTTGGGTACATTATGCCTGGCGCAGGTATAAAGTAGCGCAAAGGGTTACAAAGTGGCACAATTCATGCGTTGCGCCAGTTTGTAAATTTGGCGTGGTGATTTTGGCCTCGTTGGGCCACATAAGCATAAAATAAATGGTGCTAACGTGGCACAAGGAGGCGCTGGGGGCTCTTAAATCTGCCCCTCAGTGTCTCTTATGCAGCATAAATGTACTTTAATGAAGTTATACCGTCACTGGTGTGTTAGAATATGTTCAGAAGTGTTTATATTTAGAACTTTCTGGCCAGATTCACTCCTTCTCAATATCTCATACTTCCTCCCAAAAGTCATTGAATAACCTAGAACCACTACCGGATTTCAACTTTAATCTCAATTGACTTGTTCCTTAGATATTTCTTATTTCGTGGAACGTAGATCTGAAGTGTAGAACTGTAACAATTCTTCTAAGTAGTATTACCTCATTTATACCCACATACAGATTGTAGTCTGGAATGGGGGATATGTAACTTCACTTAGCTCCCCGTGGAGCAGGTCCAGTTCTAGGTCCCTCCAGACATATTCTGGGATTGACCTCCATATGTGGAGCGATTGGGGGGTCTATTGAGTGTTAGTTCAGTGCTGTGTCACCAAGTGTAGAGGAAGTCATCAGGGAATCTTCTGTCCATTGATCGATGTGTCCTTTAATGACGAGCCGCTCCTTGTAGGTAGAGGTGATGATGAAAGCCACTTCTTGGTGATGGGCTGCTGAGCTGCCACAAAGACATTTTTTCAACAGTAGAGCATGTTCATGTGCGGTCACCACCACTCCCCCTACGTGTGTTCCTCCTATGGTGTGAGTTCTATGAACGTTGTCCCTCATTCTGAGCATTGTGTGTCGTATGTTGTTACAGTAGTCCGACACGTATGTCCTCCATGTACAAAGCCCCTGTGTTCAAGCACTATGTGTATTGCGCTTCTCTTTCCCTCCGCAGACTTTGACGTGGAGGGATATTGAGCACCACGTGTCTGTGAGCGGAGTCCTGCTTGTGTCTTACAACCTCACAGAAGGAAGCCTTGTCCCATCCAGAACCGGTTACAACCTCTCCATCTCCACGTGCTCGGCCATGAACTGCACCAGTTCCCAGGTAAGAAACTCATCAGCACATGGCTTTTGGAGGTGTCCGGGAAGCACAGAGCTTGGGGCTCGTTCAATCTGTGTCTGTTATCTCGCTTCTTCTCTACTCCTCCATTAACCGGTCTCTTTGCTTCCGGTCACTCCCTCCATCTTCTCCTAGTTTCATCACCCTTTAGTAAACCTCCCACTTGTCTGTGGGTTTCATCCGTGGGTTCATGGTCCCTTCACTCTCTACTCTTCCTTTCACATGTTTACTTCCTGCCTATCATGGACTCTTGCTGCCTCTTGTTTTCTTCTTGACGTCTTGTCTGCCCGGTTTGGGTTCCTTCCTTTGTGTTTCCTCTGTCACTCCTTCACTCACCTTCCCTCGGTCATTTGTTTATCTCCTTCCCTTTGCCTTCCTCCCTTGACTGTGGACCAATCACTTTTTAATTCCATAGCAAAGGCCATGGTAAAGCCTCAGATGGTTAGAGACGCCTAGCCACAGTCCCTTTAATGTGATTTAAAAAGTGGGAAGCTAAAAATAGAGTTAAACCCTAAAGAAGCAATATTAATAAAGCAAGAATTGGCTAAGCCAATGAGTCTGGGTTGCATTACCTTGACGATACCAGCTGCAGAAACCAAACCATGACTGTAATAACTGCAGACACAGAGCGGCCCACTTCTGATCCATGAGACATTGTGATGTAAAAAAAATCGCAACAAAGAACTAATTTTGAGGTTGAGCATAGCAGCGCGCAAGTGCTGCTTTTCCGACGTGTTGGTATGTATCTGGGCTTTTAACCACGCACATCACTATCACTCGTTCATAGGCCTGCCCCTCAAAAATGCTTTATTTTTATTGATAAATGCTTCACGTTTGTCCCTCCTTGGGGTGGTTTAGTTACCGCTTTGGACATCGACCCTGTTACATGGCAAATTGCACTTTTGCTGATACGTTTGACTGCAGGCGAACTTCTTTTTCCTTTTGTGTCCTGCTTCACGCTGATGACGCAGCGCTTTGAATTGGCTGCTTATGTGAAACTCTTTTACTTTTCATTTTCAATTTATGTGGCAAGAAGAGTCCAGTTAGGAGTTTACAATGCTAATAGCTTTACCGCGAGCAAATGCGAGTCCCATTGCTTTGCAAATGCTTGTTAACATTCCCAACAACATAATGTGACGTCAGTAGCACAGTGTGACCCTTCGCACAGGGCTGTGGTCCTGCAGTATTAACTCATCAGCTCTCACAAGAGGCATCTGAAGCTCTCTGTAGCCAGACACTAAACAGTAAATTGTGTATTGATGGGAAGTTTGGCAAGGCAAAGGTGGTTGTGTTAAAAACATTATCTCCTCAGCCTTGTCATGCACCCTAGTTATCACCACTATGCAGTAACCTTTCATGTACATTATTATATAATATGATTGTAACTTTTTCCCCAAACTCTCCACAAACACCCCCTCATCGCACATTGTATTCAGGCTGGAGACATTTGCTCACTGCATTCCACCACTGTCCCCTGAGTGAAGGGAGCATCACATTCCCTCACTCTGTGTCACACACAGGGGGGGCGTCATGGTCCCTCGTGCACTGTATACAAGGGTTGTCCCATTCCCTCACTTTGGGTCGCATACAGGGGGTCGTCATGGTCCCTCGTGCACCGTATACAAGGGTTGTCCCATTCCCTCACTCTGTGTCGCATACAGGGGGTCGTCATAGTCCCTCGTGCACTGTATACAAGGGTTATCTTATTCCCTCACTCTTGTTACATACAGGGGTTGTCACAGTCCCTCGGGCACCGTATACAAGGGTTGTCCCATTCCCTCACTCTGTGTCGCATACAGGGGGTCGTCATAGTCCCTCGGGCACCGTATACAAGGGTTATCTTATTCCCTCACTCTTGTTACGTACAGGGGTCGTCACAGTCCCTCGGGCACCGTATACAAGGGTTGTCCCATTCCCTCACTTTGTGTCGCATACAGGGGGTCGTCATGGTCCCTCGTGCACCGTATACAAGGGTTGTCCCATTCCCTCACTCTGTGTCGCATACAGGGGGTCGTCATAGTCCCTCGTGCACTGTATACAAGGGTTATCTTATTCCCTCACTCTTGTTACATACAGGGGTCGTCACAGTCCCTCGGGCACCGTATACAAGGGTTGTCCCATTCCCTCACTCTGTGTCGCATACAGGGGGTCGTCATAGGACCTCGGGCACCGTATACAAGGGTTATCTTATTCCCTCACTCTTGTTACATACAGGGGTCGTCACAGTCCCTCGGGCACCGTATACAAGGGTTGTCCCATTCCCTCACTTTGTGTCGCATACAGGGGGTCGTCATGGTCCCTCGTGCACCGTATACAAGGGTTGTCCCATTCCCTCACTCTGTGTCGCATACAGGGGGTCGGCATAGTCCCTCGTGCACTGTATACAAGGGTTATCTTATTCCCTCACTCCGTGTTACATACAGGGGTCATCACAGTCCCTCGGGCACCGTGGGTGGTGCTATTCCCTCACTCTGTGTCGCATACAGGGGGTCGTCATATTCCCTCGTGCACCGTATACAAGGGACGTCACTCTGTGTCACACACAGGTGGTTGTCACAGTCCCTCATGCACTGTATACAAGGGTTGTCCCATTCCCTCACTTTGTGTCGCATACAGGGGGTCGTCATGGTCCCTCGTGCACCGTACACAAGGGTTGTCCCATTCCCTCACTCTGTGTCGCATACAGGGGGTCATCATAGTCCCTCGTGCACTGTATACAAGGGTTATCTCATTCCCTCACTCCGTGATACATACAGGGGTCGTCCCAGTCCCTCATGCACCGTAAACAAGGGTTGTCCCATTCCTTCACTCTGTGTCGCATACGGGGGGTCGTCATAGTCCCTCGTGCACCGTATACAAGGGTTGTCCCATTCCCTAACTCTGTGGCGCATACAGGGGGTCGTCATGGTCCCTTGTGCACCGTATACAAGGGTTCTCCCATTCCCTCACTCCGTGATACATACAGGGGTCATCACAGTCGTTCGGGCACCGTATACAAGGGTTGTCCCATTCCCTCACTCTGTGTCGCATACAGGAGGTCGTCATAGTCCCTCGTGCACTGTATACAAGGGTTGTCCCATTCCCTCACTCTGTGTCGCATACAGCGGGTCGTCACAGTCCCTTGGGAACCGTATACAAGGGTTGTCCCATTCCCTCACTCCGTGTTACATACAGGGGTCATCACAGTCCCTCGGGCACCGTATACAAGGGCTGTCCCATTCCCTCACTCTGTGTCACACACAGGGGGGGCGTCATGGTCCCTCGTGCACTGTATACAAGGGTTGTCCCATTCCCTCACTCTGTGGCGCATACAGGGGTCATCACAGTCCCTCGGGCACCGTGGGTGGTGCTATTCCCTCACTCTGTGTCGCATACAGGGGGTCGTCATGGTCCCTCATGCACCGTATACAAGGGTTATCTCATTCCCTCACTCCGTGATACATACAGGGGTCGTCACAGTCCCTCGTGCACCGTATACAAGGGTTATCTCATTCCCTCACTCCGTGATACATACAGGGGGTTGTCACAGTCCCTCGGGCACCGTATACAAGGGTTGTCCCATTCCCTCACTCCGTGTTACATACAGGGGGTTGTCACAGTCCCTCGGGCACCGTATACAAGGGTTGTCCCATTCCCTCACTCCGTGTTACATACAGGGGGTTGTCACAGTCCCTCGGGCACCGTATACAAGGGTTGTCCCATTCCCTCACTCCGTGTTACATACAGGGGGTTGTCACGGTCCCTCGGGCACCGTATACAAGGGTTGCCCCATTCCCTCACTCTGTGTCGCATACAGGGGGTCGTCATGGTCCCTCGTGCACCGTATACAAGGGTTATCTTATTCCCTCACTCTTGTTACATACAGGGGTCGTCACAGTCCCTCGTGCACCGTATACAAGGGTTCTCCCATTCCCTTACTCTGTGTTACATACAGGGGGTCGTCATAGTCCCTCGCGCACTGTACACAAGAGTTGTCCCATTCCCTCACTCTGTGTCGCATACAGGGGGTCGTCATAGTCCCTCGCGCACCGTACACAAGAGTTGTCCCATTCCCTCATTCTGTGTCGCATACAGGGGGTCGTCATAGTCCCTCGCGCACCGTACACAAGAGTTGTCCCATTCCCTCACTCCGTGTTACATACAGGGGTCATCACAGTCCCTTGGGCACCGTGGGTGGTGCTATTCCCTCACTCTGTGTCGCATACAGGGGGTCGTCATGGTCCCTCGTGCACCGTATACAAGGGTTATCTCATTCCCTCACTCCGTGATACATACAGGGGTTGTCACAGTCCCTCGTGCACCGTATACAAGAGTTATCTCATTCCCTCACTCCGTGATACATACAGGGGGTTGTCACAGTCCCTCGGGCACCGTATACAAGGGTTGTCCCATTCCCTCACTCCGTGTTACATACAGGGGGTTGTCACAGTCCCTCGGGCACCGTATACAAGGGTTGTCCCATTCCCTCACTCCGTGTTACATACAGGGGGTTGTCACAGTCCCTCGGGCACCGTATACAAGGGTTGTCCCATTCCCTCACTCTGTGTCGCATACAGGGGGTCGTCATGGTCCCTCGTGCACCGTATACAAGGGTTATCTTATTCCCTCACTCTTGTTACATACAGGGGTCGTCACAGTCCCTCGTGCACCGTATACAAGGGTTCTCCCATTCCCTTACTCCGTGTTACATACAGGGGGTCGTCATAGTCCCTCGCGCACCGTACACAAGAGTTGTCCCATTCCCTCACTCTGTGTCGCATACAGGGGGTCGTCATAGTCCCTCGCGCACCGTACACAAGAGTTGTCCCATTCCCTCATTCTGTGTCGCATACAGGGGGTCGTCATAGTCCCTCGCGCACCGTACACAAGAGTTGTCCCATTCCCTCACTCCGTGTTACATACAGGGGTCGTCACAGTCCCTCGGGCACCGTGGGTGGTGCTATTCCCTCACTCTGTGTCGCATACAGGGGGTCGTCATATTCCCTTGTGCACAGTATACAAGGGACGTCACTCCGTGATACATACAGGGGTCGTCACAGTCCCTCGCGCACCATATACAAGGGTTGCCCCATTCCCTCACTTTGCGTGATATACATGGGATTTTTACATTAGAGGGGTTGTCACCCTTTTTACATGAGGGCAGCACACAGAAGCTATACCTGATGTGTGCCTTGTAGTTTTACAGCTGCAGTACACGGTAGCAGAAGTTGGCGCTATGCACCTGTAGTTAATGAACCTGCCAAATGCATTTGACTTGATGAACCGGTCCAAATTATAGCACAAAATGTTGGACAAGGAGTCGCCCAAGCAGACCCTTACTTGCTGGTTCGCTTGCAGACCGGCACAGCCGCCTGTGTCCGTTATGGTCTAGGCGATGAATGAACCACTTCTTTTAAGATCGGACAGTGAGTACGTCAGGGGTGTGTCCTGGCCCCGTTTCTGTTTACCCTATTTATTAATGAATTAGGCTGAGAGGGCAAGGATGCTGAGGTGGCACTCATTATGCCGGCGATGCTGTCCTCATGGCACGTACTGCGCAGTCTGCAAGCATTGATAGTCATTCGTCTGTTTTATGGAAAACATGGATTTGCGGACCAAAGTGATGAAATATTTCATGACGGCCTGTAGCCCACGATCAGCTAAAACCAGGTCACATCATATTGGTGGTGTCCTAGTTCGCTCAGTACCATGGAGTTCTCCTTGACTCGAGCCTTAAGTGGGAAAATTGTCCTAATGCCAGAGCACGTCAGTTTGAGCGGCCATTGAAGGTGTTGTCAGATTTTCAAGCAAATTAGGCTCAAGACTGCTTAAGGAAATGTTAGAGATTCATAAACCTAAAGCCATCTCCATTGCTTGATATGGGGCTGGTATCTGGGCGCACAGTGTTGCTAACGCACTCCAGCTGCAAAACAAGGCGATGGATGTGATGCTTGATGTAATCTCAGCCAATGGCAATCACGGGGGCGCATCCCAATCCATCCTTCTTTGGCTCACCAGGCCACGCCTGTTCGGACCCAGCCATATGCGCATCAGTCTTGACCCTGTTCCTCATGGGAACAGTCCAGCACGAACTGCCCAGCCAGGTCCTCACGGGACCGGAAACAAGCAGCCTGGGACCGGGTTCAGGGATTCACCCTTCATCAGCCAGGCTAGCTTGAATCTAGTGACGCAGCGAGCATGGGACCCACATCTGCGCATACCCGGTGCTCTTATGGCGACAAAAGCGAAAACAACAAGGTGATGGATGGAGTGCTTGCATTAATCTCAGTCACCGGCAATCGCTCGGGGGCTTCCATGTAGCTGGGCCCAAACCGGGGTGACAGGGTGGGCAACAAAAACAATGGACTAGGATGCTGCGCAAGCAAACGCCAGTGACTGAGACTAATTCAAGCATTCATCCATCACCTTGTTGTCTTTGCAAGGCACTCCAGTTAGAGGAGAATGCCTTCCTTCCAAGGGTTTTGTCTATCCGTAAATCAACATCTTCCGATCTGTCCTACTGAGCCTGGACTAACTCAGCAGATCTGATAAAGCTCCGCCGGCCGGCTCTGTGGTTGAACATCTGGAGTAAAAATAAAACCCTGCTTAGCTGTAAGATTACTCTGGATTGTCGCTCGCTAGAGCACGGGGGCCACATACCCTGGATAAAATGTTAGAAAAAGCTTTGAAAAGATTGGTTTACTGGGTGTTTTCTCCTCACCAGAAGCAGGAAATCTTTGTACTAAGGAAGTGTTAAACAACTATTCCTGGGGAAATGTAATGAGAAGAGCCTACTGCTAGAGGCGAACCCCACATGCCACTGCACATCTATTTGAACCGTATCTTGGATGTGACTCTAACGTCTATGTTAGGTATTTACTGACAAGGATTTGTTTTAACATTGTTTGTTTTCTAGTAAATTGTGGAATGTAAGAATGAATCCTGGTCCTTGTGACATGAAGTCTCTGCAGTCCACAGTGGGTCCCACTCGGTGCTGCAGGTTTTCCAGAGCTCCACAGATACGTTTTTATCGCCTATATTTGGTTCCAGTGATTGTAGATATCCTAGAACTGCCCTCCTCTTCCCACAAGGTTCACCATCTGATTTGTGAATCTGTTGGTAGCTTTTTACATTGTTCAATTAAAATAAGAAGTAAATTGTCTGTTACATAGGATCCTTCTGGAAAAAGACAAACACTGCCCCCATGCTTCCTGCTGCTATGCCTTCTGCACTTCTGAATCTTTCTAAATAGATAAATTATATTTTTTATTTTATATTTCATGTATTTTATGTCTTTTATGGCCAACATGGGCCTACTAGAGAATACTGAGTGACACTGACACACCATAGCACCAGGGCCCTCATTCTTGCTGTCCATCGTCACTCGTAGAGCGGAGGAGCTTCCAGCTGAGGACTTACCTCAACCAAGGTGCAGCTAAAGTCCGAGCCTGAACCTTACCCCTTAGGCGAGAGCCGATGCAGCCCAGTATGTCTCATTCTCCTCCAAAGCCTCCTTCGAGCCCTTCTGCTTCCCCAGTTATCCTTCCTCCACCCTGCGGAGTCTCTTGTGATACCCGCATCCTTCTGCGCTGAGCTTCTCTCCGCTGCTGCTCTATCCAGGCGTTTCATTATCTGAGGCGGCCTCGAGCTCCCTCTCTGTCCCTCTCCAGCCCCAGTACATCTCTTGGTTTTCATTCCACCACTTCTATCCTTTTTAAAGTTTTGAATCCAACCCAGATCATCCACCATTAGCTTGAACATTAAACACATTTGGAGTATCTTGTTCCCGTACAGGGTTCGATGATGGTAAACAACAGGGTGATTGTGGACTTCGACATCTTTGCCTTCAATGGAATCATTCACTCCATCAGGGGACCTCTCGCTGCGCCTCTGGAGACCGTGAGTAACTTACTTTTACTCTTGTGTATATACATGTCTCCTAACAGGAGCAGAGAGTAAGAAACACACCTTCACAGGCCCCCTGTTGTCATGTGTTCAAAGTGGAGGCAGGATTGAGCAGACTTCTTTAGTCTCATCTGAGGCTGTTTGTTGGTCCTGCAGGTCCCACCTAGAATATTGTGCCCAGGTCCAGAGCCTCATATGCAGCTGTGTGTCCACTTCTGGAGGCCCCATCTGCGGGCGTGACTGTCCAATATTAGGGGCATTATCTGGATTATCATATGTATTTATTCATGTGTGTTAATGTATGTTTGATGGTATGTGTGGCTGTAGATACACATGCTTAGCATAAGTCCGCCATCTAGTCTTGGGCTCCGAAGTGTGCAAGTTGTTTTTCTTGAAAGAAGTCTGGTGAGTACCAAAGTATAGCGAGTCCTGCTCTTGCTTGCAATGCGCATGGTTGTCGACTCCATTGTTAGATTGTTTTTTTCTGCCATCTGGTTGGCGCATGTGCTCCTCTGCTCCATATGGTATTTTCGTTAACTTACTAGTTAGGCCTTTAAACGTTGGTATTGTTATTGATCGTAGTTACTTAGACAGCTACATCAGCCGTTTGTCAACATCAATGCGTTTTCAGTCAACCGAGGCCAAAGAGGCCTTTGCCCTTCTGGGTGAATTTTCTCTCTTTCCTTGACATCTCTTCCACTCCATGTCCATCTGGTGATGGAACGGACAGCATTAAAATTTGGCCCACATTATCACGCCAACACACCGACCAACATCTGCTGTGCAAATTGTGCCTTTCGCTGGACCACCAGGAATCCACCTGTGAGGCCTGTCAGTCATTTCGATAGAAGTACATGCTTCATGATCGGCCTGCAAGAAGACTTAAGATGTCCTGATGCATCACTGAATACTCTCCAGACATATTTGGGTCTGAAGAATACAATCAAGAGGCCCAAACTCAAGTGTTGGCAGTGGACGAGACCAGCTTTTCTCAGGACGACAGCTCAGGGTCCAAGCTCAAGATTCAAGACCTTCCACCAGGATACTCTGCGAGTACTGTGCCCCCTCCATCCAGCCACATCCACAACAAACCATTACAAAAGGTCGACCATCCACTTCTGATTGACTAAAATCTCTTCCCCGTCACCACTCCCCTTGGACTATGGTCGGCACCAAATTACCTTATTAGATATGCCCAACCTCGGCTCAGTGCCAAAAGAGTAGCACAAAATCCTTGGCCAACAGTCATCGGCCTCGAGCCAAGACTTGGAGTCGAAAACCTCGGCACCGAAACCCAGACCATCTTCAGTGCCGAAACCAAGCACCTCGGATCCAAGACCTTCAACATTGAAACCTTTGGTGTCAAAAACTGCTTCTGAGCCAAACTCTCACTCCATCTCCAAACAAAGGGACAGATCCGATCCTGTGGAACCCGTTCTTCAATGGGTACAGAAACATTTTGACTCTAGACAAAAAGAGCTGGTCATACAACCAAACACTGGTTGTATTCGGGCTACATCTCCTGAAAGAAAGAAAAACCCAGCTGAGAGACACCTGAGTTTTGAGGACGTTTTGGAGATTCCCCCGCCTACCATAACACAGAAAGAAAGTGGATAAAGCCATTAGTCTACCACTCATCAGCCCACCTCTACCACCACCTGTGGCACCACAAGCCCATTCCCCATCACACTCGCCTCCTGGAGACACACACTATTCTCCACAGGGGGTCTGTTCATTCTTATGTGGAACACAGGGCCGATGGGGCCCAACAGGATTTTGGGGATGGATATTCCATTCCTCCCCAGGATGATTAGTGCCACAAATATGAGACAGACCCACATACAGACATGGATTCAGATCGGTATCCAGCAAAACCTTCCCCAGCAGACGATACCACTACATATCACAAAGTCATATGTAGAACGGCTAACTACCACAAAGTTCAGTAACACACCAAAGCTCTTGAAGATGACTTTTTATTCGAGACCCTTTCCTCATCACAACGCTCAACACAATATCTGCCCATGCCCAAGGGCATGCTGTGGCATACACCGGACAATTTTAAAGAACTGGTCAAAGCCCGAGTTATCACACCAAGGGTTGCTAAAAATTATAAGCCATTCCCTAACGACTCAATATACATGCAGGGTCAATTACCACTCGAGACTCTAGTAGTGGCAACAGCATGGAAAAGGGCACATTCCCAAACATCTGGCGAGGCACTTTTATCAGATAAGGAAAGTAGGAACATTTCAGGTTTCAGTGTTCAAGCCGAAAGTGCAACAAAATATCATGGCACTTCCCTATGATGGGAAGCACCTCAGGTAGACACTCTACTTGGGGAAAAAAAGATAACAAGACGGCCAAAGCTATGGGTGCGTTATAAACTTCTGCCCAACAAGGGATTTTTTGGTTGCTCACCATATCGGGGAGCAGCAAAAACCACAGACACCTGCACCTCATATCAGGGTCCCCAGTCATAGGCCACGTCGCCTAGGGGATACAATAAAGGGTCCCAAAGAGGCAGCAGTTCCAGAGACAGGGGTGCTTTTTCCAAACCATCCGTCACCGCACCTTGACTTGCCCACCATTCCCCCGATCACACTAAACCTGTTGGAGGAAGAGTTCAGAGGTTCTTTCCTGCCTGGCAGAATATCACCACCGACCAGGGGGCGCTGAATATTATCCAACTTGGTTATTGCCTGGCACTTACTTCCACATCTCCAAACATTCCACCCACACCTACAGACTGTCAACAGATCATCAGCGGCTGCTCAAAGAGGAAGTCCAAGCTCTTCTACAAAATTTGTGCCACTACACCGACAGGGCACAGGAGTCTTCTCCGTTTACTTCCTTAATCCCAAAAAGGACAGGTCTTTAAGACCAATTCTGGACCTCAGACCTTTAAACAGATGCATTCTCTCAGAGCACTTCCACATGGCCACCCTTTAAGATGCCATTCCGCTGCTACAAAAAGGTGACTTGGCCACGGCCACATTTGACCAGAAGGATGCCTGCTTTCTCATACCAATTCACCCAGTACACCGTCAATACCTCAGGTTTTGGTTAAACGGATTACACTTTCATTTCAAAGTGCTTCTGTTTGGAGTCACCATAGCAGTAATAGTGTTTACCAAATACCAAGCAGTAGAAGCAGATCACTTACAAAGGCAAAATATACACGTTTTCCTATTTGGACGATTGGCTTATTAAGAGCACAACTCATCAAAAGTGTTCCCAACACATTCAAACTACCATAAACCTACATCACCAACTAGGTTTCACAATCAATGCAGCCAAATCTCACCTGTAACCACTACAGATACAACCTTACCTGGGAGCCACCCTCAAATTACAAAGGGGATAGCTTACCCAAATACAGCACGGATTAAATTCTTCTAAACACAGTTTCTGCCTTCCCAGTCTATAACAGTGAGAACCGTTATGCGCCTCTTAGGAATCATGGTATCACGCATAGCCATAGGTCCTCATGCCGGACTCAATATGCGCCTCTTAGGAATCTTGGTATCAAGCGTAGCCATAGTTCCTCATGCTTGACTCAATATGGGCCTCTTAGGAATCATGGTATCAAGCGTGGCCAAAGTTCCTCATGCCGGACTCAATATGCGCCTCCTAGGAATTGTGGTATCATGCGTAGCCATAGTTCCTCATGCTGGACTCAATATGCGCCTCTTAGGAGTCATAGTATCACGCATAGCCATACTTCCTCATGCCCGACTCAATATGCGCTTCTTAGGAATCATGGTATCATGCGTAGCCATAGTTCCACATGCCGGACTCAATATGCGCCTCTTAGGAATCGTGGTATCACGCATGGCCAGAGTTCCTCATGCCAGACTCAGTATGCGCCTTTTAGGAAACGTGGTATCACGTGTAGCCATAGTTTCTCATGCCGGACTCAATATGCACCTCCTAGGAATTGTGGTATCATGCGTAGCCATAGTTCCTCATGCCGGACTCAATATGCGCCTCTTAGGAATAATTCCTCATGGCTGACTCAATATCCACTTCTTAGGAATCGTGGTATCATGTGTAGCCATACTTCCTCATGCCTGACTCAATATGCGCCTCTTATGAGTCATGGTATCACGCGTAGCCATAGTTCCTCATGCTGGACTCAATATGTGCCTCCTAGGAATCGTGGTATCACGCGTAGCCATAGTTCCTCATGTCGGACTCAATATGCACCTCTTAGGAATCGTGGTGTCACGGGTAGCCCTAGTTTCTCATGCCGGACTCAATGTGCGCCTCTAAGGAATCGTAATATCACGCATAGCCATAGTTCCACATGCCGGACTCAATATGCGCCTCTTAGGAATCGTGGTATCACGCATAGCCATAGTTCCTCATGCCAGACTCAATATGCGCCTCTTAGGAATAGTTCCTCATGCCCGACTCCAATATGCACTTCTGAGGAATCGTGGTATCATGTGTAGCCATACTTCCTCTTGCCGGACTCAATATGCGCCTCTTAGGAGTCATGGTATCACGCATAGCCATAGTTCCTCCCAGCCGGACTCAATATGCGCCTCTTAGGAGTCATGGTATCACGCATAGCCATAGTTCCTCCCAGCCGGACTCAATATGCGCCTCCTAGGAATCATGGTATCACGCGTAGCCATAGTGCCTCATGCCGGACTCAATATGCACCTATTAGGAATCCTAGTATCATGCGTAGCCATAGTTCCCCATGCCGGACTCAATATGCGCCTCCTAGGAGTCGTGGTATCGCGCGTAGCCATAGTTCCCCATGCCGGACTCAATATGCGCCTCTTAGGAATCGTGGTATCACGCGTAGCCATAGTTCCCCATGCCGGACTCAATATGCGCCTCTTAGGAATCGTGGTATCACGCGTAGCCATAGTTCCCCATGCCGGACTCAATATGCGCCTCTTAGGAATCGTGGTATCACGCGTAGCCATAGTTCCCCATGCCGGACTCAATATGCGCCTCAGAGGAATCATGGTATCAGGCATAGCCAGTTCCTCATGCCGGACTCAATATGCGTCTCTTAGGAATCTTATCACGCACAAGCATATTTCCACATCCCGGAATCAATATGCACTTCTTAGGAATCTTTGTATCACGCATAAGCATAGTTCCTCATGCCAGACTCAATATGCGCCTCTTGCAAGAATGCTTAGTGCATCAATGGTCTCAAGTGCACAGTAAGCTAGAGTCATTCTCTGCAATGGCGGACCTCCAGTAATCTCCTAAAGGGACAGCCTTTTCTGGACCCAGTTCCGCACAGAGAACCATAAAAATGGGTGCGTCACTTATGGGTTGGGGAGCGCATTCACAGTTGGCTGTACAGAGGCATTTGACACCCAATCAAACTTGTCTTCGTATCAATCACCTATAGCTGCTAGCTGTCAATTTAGCACTGAAAACATTCCTTCCACTCTCAAGGCAAAGTGGTTTTCATCAGTATAGACAACATGACTACCATGTATTATCTGCAAAAAGAGGAGGGGGACCAGGTCACCTCAACTACGTGAACTAGCCCACATCATCAGGGATATACTCTAAAACACAGCATTCACCTTTTAGCTGAGTACCCACCGGGGGCGGACGACGGCTTGGCAAATTTCCTCAGCAGTAGACGATAAGAAGTCTACAAGTGAAAACTAAACTCTCAAATTCTCAACCCATTTTTACAACAATGGCGTCACCCACACATAGATCTATTCTCCACAGCAGAGAACAAACCAAATGCCCAAACTTCACCTCCAGGTTCCCACAGTCCAAGAGCAAACCACTATGGATGAGTTGGTCAGGGATATTTACTTACACTTTTCCACCTCTCTCACTGCTTCGCTTTGTGAAACTTTAGCAGACGTCTCTAACTCTCATCTTGGTAGCTCTCACATGGGCCAGGCAACCATGATTCACCACATTCCTGGAGTTCTCAATAGTTCCACACCAGGTACTTCCCAATCGGCGGGACCTTTTAACCCAAAATCAGGGAGCAATAAGGCATCCAAATCCCGGATCTCTCAATCTTGTGACCTGGCTCCTTAGGTCTTGGAGTTTGAATAGTTAAATCTACCTCAGCAGTATATAGATATTCTTAAGGAAGCAAGAAGACCCACTACTAGAGCTTGTTATGCGGCAAAGTGGAAAAGATACCTTCAATATTGCCATTCGAAGCATATTGATCATTTAACAGCTAATGCTCAAAACTTTGTCTGCTGCCTACTAAGTCTACCTAACTCAGGGTTAGCTTTCACTTCCATAAGGCAACACCTGGCAGCAGTCGCTGCATATCTGAAAAATAGAGAACGTACCTCCATATTTAAAATTCCTGTGATCAAAGCTTTTCTAGAGGGTCTCAAAAGAGTGATCCTGCATAGGGTCCCTCTGACCCCTGTTTGGAATCTCAACATTGTGCTAACAAGGTTAATAGATCCCCGTTTGAACCTCTTTTCACATGTCCCCTCCAATTCCTATTCTGGAAAATCACGTTTCTTATTCACTCAGTCATTTCAGTGAACTTTAGGCATCAACTTTAGAAGGCCATTCTTCCAAATACATATGGACAAAGTAGTACTACATACCAACCCTAAATTCCTACCAAGAGTGTTCTTTCAGTTCCACTTAAATCAATCTATAGAGTTACCAGTATTCCAAATAGCAAAGCTTTATTCGGTCTAAAAGGCCATCAAAGCATAAAATACATACATAACAGAGTTCAATCAATCAATCAATAGTTTATTCGGTCCAAATTTGGGCCATTTAAAAGATTTAAAAAATATATACATACGTACAGTAAGATAAAAACCATAAACCAGTACACAATAAAAGGAACAATAGTAAAAAAAAAAGTAGGGGTCCAGTAGCTGCCTGAGAAAGATTACATAAATAGGAGGGGTTAAAGAGGTGCTCGGAATAGTCTCTGGATCTTACCCTGTACATAACCCTGAACAGTAGAATAATGATAACGTAAAAGCTGTGGTGTGGCACATCTCTATATAAAATCAGGCATTGAAACTCCAGACAGTAAAACTGGTTAAAAAATTTAAGAAGTCAGTCAGTGGTGGCTGATGCTCTAGGTTAATTAGTTTTTTGAGTTAATTAATCCAATAAATTGCATCTTGGCAATTATAAAATTAAGTATAATTTTAAATTTATAAAACACTTTAGTTAAAATAACTCAATATAGCACTTATTCAGAGATACGGTTTTTTTGTGCTCAATAAGTCGCGGTTTACAAATAGAGCCCAAGGCTGATATGACAGGATGCTAATTTACTGTTTTCAAGACAGCTCTTCAAACAGTGAGTTAAAATCTAGAATAGTCCTATTACGAATTTTCCATGCTGCTGCCAGATATTTAGAAACAGCGCTGATTATCAGTATGGAAGTGTCGTATTTACATATTCTGAATAGACTGTTGCGGGATAGTGGTTGGAGTGTTCTGCACAAGGGAATAATCCACTTCCCTCGGGGACCTTTGTACAGAGGGCAGAAAAATAGGATGTGTTCAGCTGTTTCCTTGCATAAATGACAATTTATGCATTTGTCCGATGGGGAACTGTTAGTCGACCAACCAGCCGTGTAGCTATTAACCGCCAATGTCCCGTACCTGAGCTGGAGTAGTAGCGAGCGAGCACGGGCTGGTATGGGTAGATCCAGGGAGCTTTCAGGGAAGGGAACGTGTTTGACCAGCAGGAATTCAGCTGTCAGCCGACCTGACACATGTGAACCGAGAGATTCCTCGTTGATTTTTGCCCAATAATGTTCTTTGATCAGGCGTTTAGCACTGCCAGGAATCATCTCGGGGTTCTCCCAGTACTGGGATAGTCTCAGTTTGGTCCATGCCACTTTCATCTCCCTGAGCCACCGTACCTTTTCCCATCCGTGATGAGGTGGTAATAGTTCTTTAACTGCTGCCCTGTAGGGTTCAAGTTCGTCTGTTTTCCATAGTCTGACCCAATACAGGAGTGGTCTTAGATAGGCTATATCTTTGATACTATTTAAGCCCAGGTCCAGTCTGAGGGGGAGCATTGGCGTGCCCCTCCCCAGTCTAGATATGTGTCTGAGGAAGTTGTTTTCTTTGGTTTGGAGAGTATCCATCTGTCTATGTAATCCCCAAAGTTCTGCTCCATATAGGGCCGCAGCACGGATTTGTGCTTTATATATTTCAGAGATAAGGATCAGAGGGGGGCTTGTGGCAGTGCTAGCTTTGCGTCCTATTACTCCACATCTTTGGCTAATTGTTAGTGCCCCTTTCCTTATGGCTGGCTCCCAGCTGCCCTTGTCGGATAGTCTAATGCCCAAGTAGTCATATTCCATTACTCTCTCCAGGGGAGTTAAATCCATCTTTATGTTTGCGCTGAGCTTCTTGTTCGGGGCGCTGTATATCATAAGTTTGGTTTTCTTATGGTTTATGTCTAATCCATAATTTCTGCAGTAAACACCAAACTGATTTACCAAGTTTTGAATTCCCATGGGTGATTTAGACAAAAGAATAGTGTCATCTGCGTAGAGTAGGCAGGGGACTTTGGTTCCAGCCTGCTTGGGAGAATCATTTGTGCAGTTTGCTAAGTACTTGATGCAGTTGTTTATGTATAATAGGAAGAGAGTTGGGGCCAGGACGCACCCCTGTCTAACTCCCCTCTCAATAGCCACTGGTTCTGTGAGATCACCCTTCTTGCCGTTCCTGATTTGGGCGTAGGTATTTTCATGTAGGCGGATAATACGTTTCAGAAGGCCATGCGGGACACCCATATTGGCTAGCGTCAGCCATAACTGGTTTCTGGGGACCAGGTCGAACGCGGCTCTGAGATCAATAAAAACTACGTAAAGGTTACCCCTTCCTATTTCTACAGTTTTCCATTTTATTGTTAAAAATCTTAGTACCTGATCTATAGTACTGACTGCTGGTCTGAACCCTGCTTGTAGATCAGAGATGGCGTTTGTTTCTAAAATCCAGTCTTCTAGACAGGACAAAATTTGCTTTGCAAAGATTTTTTGGAAGTTGTCGAGTAAGGAGATTGGGCGATAGTTGGCAGGGTTAGAGGGGTCGCCTTTCTTAAAAATGGGGACTATCTCTGCTCCCAACCAGGAGCTCGGAACAGGTGCTCCAGCAGCTATCTCATTTGAGATGAGGTTTAGGTATGGGGCCCAAACATCTGGATTTGTCTTGTAAAGGTCTCCTGGTATTTTATCAAGGCCGGGGGCCTTTCCCCATTTCATTGAGGCAATCGCAGCCTTGGTATCTGCCAAAGTGAATTCAATTTTGGGGGTCTCGGGGGTCATGATATGGATCAGATCCCGGGAAGCAGCATCAGTGGTCCCCAGGTATAATTGGGAAAAATGGTCGGACCATTCTGCAGGGAGTATTGAGGCACCAGGCGAACGGTGTGGTTCATTGCTGGCATCAGCTACCAATTTCCAAAATTTCGTGGTGTCGTTTGTTTTAGCGGATTCCAGGAGGAGGACCCATCTTGATTCATCCCATTCCCTACGGGCTCTACCTTGTTCCTTTTTGTAGTCTTTTCTAGCTTCCCTTATATAGTCCATCTGGCCACCTCTTAGGGCTCTCAGCAACTTATGCTGTGCTTCTCTGCATGCAGTGTTGAACCATCTTGCGTTAGAATTCTGTTTAGGCTCTGTTGCCGACTCTTTAGTAAGTAGAGTTTTTAAAGAGTTAAAAAACAGTGTATGGGCTGCTATAAGCCCACCACTATCTTTCGTGGGTTGAAGTATATATTCCATATGATCCGCCAGCTGCCAGTACACTTTTGCCAAAGTGGTTATGTCAGTGTTCAGGGATTTCCATCTAACATTTCGCCTGTTGTTGGTCAGTGCGAGCTGCTGACTATAGGACTTGGGGCAGGAGGCCTCAAGTAGGGGTAGTAGGTTCCTGAGTGATAAAGTCAATGGTTCATGGTCGCTTTCCTCATGTTCTGTGATGTTCATATCGACCATGTGACCCCAAAGGCGGATGTCGAGCAAGATGTAATCAATCTGGCTCTTCTGCAACCCACGTTTAAATGTGGGGTGAAGGTTAAGATCCGAACGGGAACGGCCATTGCAAGCCCGGAGACCGTGTGCCAATGTAATGTCCATGAGCTGGTATGATAGTCTGTTGATTTTAGGTCTTTTGCTTGACACCAGCTGGGGGATGCCCCAATGAGCATCTTCATCTTTATATAGTTCCTGGGCCAGTGAGTAGGGTTCAAAAGTGGTGTTAAAATCTCCGGCAATGAGAATAAAATGAGAGGGAGATTTATCGGTGAGAAAATTGTCTAAAATAGTCAGTGCGTTGGACTCATATTTATTGCCCAGGCTCCTATTATAGATGTTAATTATTAAAAGTGGTTTCTCTCTAAGGGATGGTATTGATAGACCCATTAGATCAGGGCAGCCCAAGTCAATCGGTTCAATTTGGCATTTGAGAGAACAGCTGAGCCATATTAGCAGGCCACCTGAGGGTCTCCCTGAATTCACCTTATTTGCTGGAACCCAGTAGCTTTTGTAACCGATTCTATATTTAGGCTCCAGCGCCCATGTTTCTTGGAAGAGACATACTTTATGTTTGTCTATGAATTTTCCCCATTCAGGGTTGTTCATTTTACTCTCCAACCCGGCAATGTTCCAACTGAGGATGGTATCTAAGCCATCTGGTTTGTTATGGGGAGCTTCAGCCACGGGATTCTCTCTCGGGGCTAGTGTACCGTGTGGAAGCAATATGCCCTTCTCGGTCGTGTCTAGGGTGCTTCCAGCCCCATCTAGGACAGGGGGTGGTCTAAGCCAATCAGATACCTGGAGTAGAGGTGGGTTTGAGGATTTGCTGTGATCTAGTGGGTCTGTAGCTGAATTAATCTCAATCACCCAGCGCTCCTTATCTGTTCCCCCGATATGGATTTCAGAGCTTTTAAGATAGTCTGACTGGGCGAGAGCGGGGGTTAGAGTAGACTCACTAGTGTTGCTAATGGGAGTATATTCGGCCCCACAATTGATTTGCCCTGTTTTATGAGTTTCATTTTTCCCAGCTATTGGGTAGTTTTTGTTCCAGTTGCTTGAACCTCGGGAGTTAAGAAAAGTCATGTGTGATAGTCAATCGTTTTCGGAGAGTGTGGGCGAGGCAGGATTGCAACTTGGCTGGAAATCAGTTGGCATCTGAGCCCTAGGAAAATCTCTGGATGTCATTGTCACCCCCTTGAAGCCTGGTGCAGCTTTATGGGGGTAAAAGGCCTGAAGCCTGCAAAGTGAAGTGGCCCCCCCTAGGGGGTTGAGATGGCATGCATTTAGGGAAAGCTGATCGACGAGGGAGGGCGCATTAAAATTAATAACAATACAGTCCCCAGTGCCAGGATTTTTGAGTGGGCCCACCCAACCCACCCTCCTCACCATTAATATTGAGGGTATCATATGGAATGCGAATCTAGCATGTTTATGCAACCAGTGAATAACCTTGTTTTTCAGTTCTGTGAATGATTCAGGGATGATGGACTTGAGCTTAGGGACATTCGTAATAACAAGCACGTAGGGGCAGGCTTCTGGAGGTAGATGTAAAGTTCCCATGTTGATTCCTGAGTCCCTGCGCATCCGATCTACTTGGATATTTGGGTGGGTTCTATGGGGTTTGGCGCCCGTGTTTGTGGAAGGGGCAATTTCACCAGTCCGCCTTAAGTAAGAGGAATCGCTCTTTGTGTACCACGTTTTAGGGAGATTAGCCAGACTAGGTGTAGAAAGCTTCGCTAGTTGATGTAGTGTGTCAGAGCAAGGTGGTTTTGACTTGTGGACCGTAGGTGGTGGGAGAAGGGGACTACTGGCATCATTGACAGGGGGGCCAAGGATAGGGTGTTGTCGCAAGCAGTGCAAGCCCGATGGGGAAAGGGGGATTGGCTGGCTGGGTTTAATGAGGGCATCGAGTTTCTCCTCGATGGCTAATAGACGGATTGTTATAGGATGTAGTTGTTTTAGAAGCTCATCTTTAATAAAGTCTGTGATAGAAGTAATATCCAGTTTGCCATAGTTGGTAGTTTGGGCAGGTATATGATCCTTAGGTCTGGTAGATACGGTATGGACAGAGGGGTCCAGGACACGGGCCCGTTTGTTCTTTAGATTCGTCTCCCCCCGTTTCCTTTTGCCCTTTGTGCCATGATTTGGGGAGGGTGTGGGCCTGATTGGCATAGGCTGGGTAGATCCCGAAGAATGTATGGTTCTGTCCAAGGGTTCTGCGTTGAGCGTTTGAATTGTGAGGGTGGTTGGTGCTGGTGGTTCTGCAGAGGGGGGCTGTGAAGCTGGTGAAAAGAAGGATGGGGGAGCAGTTAGACGGCGCTCGACCAGTTCAATTTCTTTTTCTAGTGCCCCTACCGCTTTTTGGAGGAAGCCGTCTAAGGTCTTATTATTGCCTGCCTCTTCCAAAGGTATCCCTCCCTTCCGTCTACCCATCTTGTTTTAGTAGGACACTCAGATCCTGCTCAAAAGTTTTGCAATCTTTTCCCTGTGAGCACTCTCCCTCTCTTTTCCTCACCCTGTTTAGCTCTGCTGAGGTTTGTGTTAGGGAGTGCTGAGATATCTAAGGGGCACGAAGGGCTGATCACCTCTGTTTGAGAAGGTGTCCGGGTGGGTAGATAGTTGTCAGCCACTGCCCAAGTCCTGCATCTGTGGAACCTGTTTAGGGCGTTAGAGTTCCGAACTGATGAAGATTTTTCTGGGAGCCTCGCTCCACCCACAGCACCATATGGTGCTTCCTTCAGGCAGCCTTTACCTATTACAAAATGTCAGGGGGGTGGCCCTGCCCTGGCTCTTCCTGGCAATGACGGGCAAGGACGGGCCCGCCCTTGGCCCGGGCTTCGCCCGGGCGCCGCCCGCGCGCGTCCCGCGCGGCGGGAGCGCGATGAGAATTTAAAGGGCTCCTGCCCTTCCAATTGGACGCTGGGTTTTGGGCTCCTGCCCCCTCCGGATTGCCTTGTTTGTTCGCGCTTTCCCGCGACGGCGGGAGCGCGATGAGAATTTAAAGGGCTCCTGCCCTTCCAATTGGACGCTGGGTTTTGGGCTCCTGCCCCCTCCGGATTGCCTTGTTTGTTCGCGCTTTCCCGCGACGGCGGGAGCGCGATGAGAATTTAAAGGGCTCCTGCCCTTCCAATTGGACGCTGGGTTTTGGGCTCCTGCCCCCTCCGGATTGCCTTGTTTGTTCGCGCTTTCCCGCGACGGCGGGAGCGCGATGAGAATTTAAAGGGCTCCTGCCCTTCCAATTGGACGCTGGGTTTTGGGCTCCTGCCCCCTCCGGATTGCCTTGTTTGTTCGCGCTTTCCCGCGACGGCGGGAGCGCGATGAGAATTTAAAGGGCTCCTGCCCTTCCAATTGGACGCTGGGTTTTGGGCTCCTGCCCCCTCCGGATTGCCTTGTTTGTTCGCGCTTTCCCGCGACGGCGGGAGCGCGATGAGAATTTAAAGGGCTCCTGCCCTTCCAATTGGACGCTGGGTTTTGGGCTCCTGCCCCCTCCGGATTGCCTTGTTTGTTCGCGCTTTCCCGCGACGGCGGGAGCGCGATGAGAATTTAAAGGGCTCCTGCCCTTCCAATTGGACGCTGGGTTTTGGGCTCCTGCCCCCTCCGGATTGCCTTGTTTGTTCGCGCTTTCCCGCGACGGCGGGAGCGCGATGAGAATTTAAAGGGCTCCTGCCCTTCCAATTGGACGCTGGGTTTTGGGCTCCTGCCCCCTCCGGATTGCCTTGTTTGTTCGCGCTTTCCCGCGACGGCGGGAGCGCGATGAGAATTTAAAGGGCTCCTGCCCTTCCAATTGGACGCTGGGTTTTGGGCTCCTGCCCCCTCCGGATTGCCTTGTTTGTTCGCGCTTTCCCGAACAGAGTTAAAACAAGAGATAAAAACAAACTAGCTCAATAACTTAATAAATACATATACAATAATTAAAACAAAAGAGGTATATCCCTATAGTCATATCTTCAATTGGTAGTTGGTAGCAAAGTTAAAAGGATTTAGTTCAATGAAGAAAGTCGTATACACCACACGGTCACAAGGAACTTGCTAACGGCGAGGATTACAGATATAGAAGTGTCACTCTTTAAAATCCTGATAGCTAAAAAACACTTGCTCAAGCCCAAGTCTCGACACATTGCACGTAACCATTTTGATCTAGGACCAGTATATACAGGGCAAAAAAACATGAAATGTTCAATAGTTTTGGGACAGCCAAGACAAGCAGGACAAAGATCAATAGATGGAGAGGTGCCCCAGCGTTTGGTAAAAGATAACAACGGGAGGCTTCCAAAGCAGAAGCGTGCGTAAAGACCCTTCCCCAATAAATCGGGAATCAGGTCAAGATATGGTTCAAATTGGGGATACCACTTAAGATCGATAAATGAGTTGGTCAGCTGGCCATAGGATAAACTGTGGACCAGTTTGTGTTTTACATAGGACCAGTATGCTATCTTCAAAAGAGTTTTATCAGAACTTCCCAGCTTGTGTGGCTCGTCCCAAAACCTTCGTAATCCAAGAATGCAAAACCATTTGCAAATGTGCTTGACCCATGGAACAGTGGCCGCTTTCGGCCTCCTTAGTAGATCGAGTACTGAATATCTATATACAAAAAGCTCAGGAACAGTCCAAATCCTTACCCAGTATAGCAGGGGTCTTAAAGCTGTCGGATCAGCTATACGTTTAAAGCCTAGGTCCAAAAACATAGGGGCATGCTAGTAAAGCCCTGGCAAAGTTGTTTTCTCCTACTGTTAATCGTTTGCAATCGGAGAATCCCCATATTTCAGCACCACAAGCGGCAGCACCCTGCGCCTTTGCCAGATAGATTTTAATGGCTAGAGATACAGCTTTAAATGAGGAATTCTTATAGCAGCGCAGGATGGCAGCTGCTCTGTGCTGAAGAAGCCACAAGCTTTTATTGATTTGATCCTCCCAATGCAGGTTGTTTGATATAAGCACTCCCAAATAGTCTATAGTCTTAACTCTGCTTAAAGCGACCCCATCCAAGTTGGTGGTGCACTTCAGGCCGGAGCCGGAAGTGAACACCATCAACTTGGTTTTATTGGCATTCAGTTCCAAACCATGGTCGTCACAGAAAGACCTAAATCTATCCACAAGGGTTTGGAGGCCCATGGGGGTCTTAGAGATAAGAAGTGAATCTTCGGCAAACAATAATATTGGAATCTTCTGTCCATTCAAAGTGGGAGCGTCATTAGAACAAGAGGATAGGATTTGGATCACTTTATTAATGAATAAGGTGAATAGTAAGGGGGCCAAGACACAGCCCTGGCGGACTCCCCTCCGTATGGGGATTTTGTCTGTCAGTTCTCCCTGGGCACCCCACCTCACTTGCACGTACGTATTATCATGTAGCCGCTGAAGGAGAAAAACTAGATTTTTGGGGACACCCATATGTAATAGTTACCAGTATTCTTTCCCCAACCTGATTCGGTTGCGGAAAGAGCTTTACACACAATGGATGCAAAAAGAACTCTTATGATTATATAGACAGATCTCAGTCATATAGTAACACACAACAACTTGTTGCATTATCTAATCCACATAAAGAAAGGGCCATTCCTAAATCAACTATGTCAAATTAGATTGTAAAATGTATACAGACTTGTTATGCTCAAGCTAAATGGTACTCCAAATATTTTCCCAAAAGTTCACTCTACTCACAAAAAGGGAGTTTCCATGGCATTTTTATGGAATATACCCATAGCTGACATATGTAAAGCAGAAACATGGACCACACCGCACACATTCACAAAGCATGACTTTGTAGATGTTATGGCCTGTCAGCAAGCTAATGTGGGTCAAGCAGTTCTCAGAATTTTACTTCAAACACATGCAACCAACCCAGGTTAGCCACTGCTTTAGGAGGAAAACTGCTTACAGTCTATGCCTAAGCATGTGTATCTGCTGTCACACACACCATCAAATGGAAAATCTTACCCAGTAAGCATCTATTTGTGGCATGTAGTGCTGTAGATTCGCATGCGCCCTCCTTCCTCCCAGTAAATGTTTTATTGGTTGCAATTATCACCATGAAATATAACATTATTTTACCATGGTCATCTCACTATGATTCATCATCCTATACACTCCATCCTCACCCGCCAAGCGGAAAACAAGCTAACAATGGAGTCGAGGACCATGCGCATTGCAACAAGAGAAGGAGTCACTAAACCACGTAACTTGAAAGACTTTGTCGAAGAAAAAACACTTGCACACCTCCAAGCCCAACACTAGATGGCTGACTTATGCTAAACATGTGAATCTACAGCAGTACATGCCACAAATGAATGCTTATTGGGTAAGTAACATTTTACTTCTATAGCGCAAACCTACCCAAAAGGCAGCGGATCGCTGCACATGGTCAAAGACAAGCTTAATGTCGGTGAAGAACTGGAGCAGAAGCCGAGTTGTGGACACTTGATCCCAGATTTACTACGGACTTGCGTTGTCCTTGTGTGACGCAAGTCGTTTCAACTCCTTATCTGGGATTCACTAAGCCAGCAGACACCGCGCACGGCCAAAGGCCATGCCCGACGGTGGTCATATTAACATACTGTAATTATATATTACTTTACATAAAAAAAAAATAGAAGTTCTCTGAAAAAAACAAAGGTTGCAGGGACGTTATAGTTAGGTTGATGTTTTACCCACACAAAATCAGAAATTCAACTGTTATAGTTCTGCTTATAGTTCTACTTATCTGAAGAAACTATAACTTGTGCCGTTAAGTAACTTTAGTTTCTTAACATAAGTATAACTTTTTGTGTGAGTAAATCGTCAACTTAACAATAACGTCCCTGTAACCTTTGTTTTTTCAGTGAAGCTATATATATATCTCCATTACAAGATAGTGTCACAATTACATTTTAACAAAGGTTGCTGAGCTGCATTGCGTGAAAGGGACAGAGCAGGACAGCATCACAGCAACTCAGATATGGGGCTGTCTTTCTCTCTGCCCGTGCTGGTGCACCTTAGGCTGCCATATGGCAACGCACACACCTCTGCGCCATACTGCAGGGGACCCTTCACTACAAAACTGTCCTTTAACGCTTTTCCTGCTTTGTATGTGTGCTGCACAATGATGCATGGATGCAACGTATGAATGAAAAAATTTCTCCATGTTACGCCTGCCTCAAGGAGGGATAGGAATTTGTTACCAATCCCAGTCCACAAATGTATTTAGATCGGAATTTGTTTCAAAACCCATGTATGGTTGCATGTGAACACCCATGGAACGCTCCCATGACACAAAGTAAGGCAAAGCCGTGCATAGGGCAACTTTGTGTTGCTTTGGGAAACTATCCATTGTAAATCCTGATTTGTGTTGGATAGTAAACCCCAGCATACCAGTCTGCGTCGTGTTCGCGTTACAAAGGTAATCCAAACCTGGTGCTAATCTTTAGTAAATCTGGGCCTGAATATTCTTCCAGGCCTAAAACATGCTTGTAATCTGTATAACAGAGAAACGTGAGGAACTAAATGATAAAACCTATTGCCCTTTTGTGGAATTTGCAGGTCTTTTAGAGTGATGAAGAACACTGCCAATGCCGATTGTGGGAAGGGAAGTGGTAGTTAGAATCTTTCCTCTATTTCCTCTTTTCATGTGACCTTCATTCTTCAGCGCATGCACACGCACACACACACGCACACACACACGCACACACCCACATTCTGACAACAACGCATGCACCCTTGCGTCGTGGTGCAAGGGTGTCTGCGTTGGGGCTAGGTAGCCAGAAATGTACCAGCAGTACAGGAGAGCAGAACTGCGCCATATCTTAGGAGACGGGGTGCATTTCTTGTCTCCCCCTTTGATACAACGTAGTAACTTCACTTGCTGTGTTGCACTGTGTCAAAGTTGAGTTATTCTGGACTCTAATTTCCATACTCCCTCTTAGTGGAATAAGCTTTCACTACTGAACACATGAGGTAGGTATGAAATAATCGAGTAGAATTGACTGTTTGAGGGTTTGTGGATCATGTAGAATACACACGACTTACTTATGTAACCCTGACCATGTGTTCTAGGTCTTCAACCCCACCAGCCCGCACAGTTACGTGGCGAGAGCCGTCATTGCCGCTGCGGTCGTTGGAGGTGCACTCGTCATCCTTGCCATGACGTCCTGGTGCTACTTCAAACATCGAGACCAGGAGATCCAGTTCCACTACTTCAAGGTATGGTCCCACCTGACCTGCAGCCCTCACAGTATGGTCAGTCCTGGTCATGCTACAGCACTCTGACTAGAGCCGAGGCCGCACAATCCAATCCGTCCGTAACGTAGGCACCTTGCACCATGATGCAAGGGCGCCTTCATTGGTGCTAGGCAGCTCATTGTGCGCCAGTGCAGGGAAAAGACCGGAACGTGCTGTGTAATGTAAAATATGCAGCAAGGTTGCTTGCTGCGCTGATCTGCGTGATTTTTTTTTAATAAATGTCTCCTTAAATATTTTGATCTTTTTAGCTGCATCTTTGACCCCAGCACTTTACTGACTGTGCCCCAGGGGACTCAAGATTACAGCTTCAAACGTCTGATGGGACTTCAACCTTTGCATGCAAAATGGAGAGAGCCTAGCAACATGCCTCATAAACCAGGCTGCATTCACAGATCCCCATGGGGGTGCGCCCCACAGTTTGAAGACGTGTGCCCTAAGGGAGAGCCAGATGTAGGGAGACTTATGGACACGTGGCTCCCTGATGGATAACCAGATGGGTGCTATAGGGGGCTTTAGGTGATGCCTTGACTTCTTGAAGGTTAGCCAGATATAGGGGACTGGGGGATGGGGATGTCCTGGCTCCCTAAAGGTTAGCCCGATATAGGGGACTTATAGAACACCGCGACTCCATAAACAGCCAGATACACAGGACTTACTGAATGTCTTGGCACCCAGAATGATAGCCAGAAGGCTGCTATGGGGATTTAGGGGAGCCATGTTTCTCTGATGGATAGCCAGATGGCTCCTATGGGGACTTAGGGGCGCCATGTTTCTCTGATGGATAGCCAGATGGCTCCTATGGGGACTTAGGGGCGCCATGTTTCTCTGATGGATAGCCAGATGGCTCCTATGGGGACTTAGGGGCGCCATGTCTCCCTGATGGATAGCCAGATGGCTCCTATGGGGATTTAGGGGTGCCATGTGGGGACTTAGGGGCGCCATGTCGCCCTGATGGATAGCCAGATGGCTCCTATGGGGATTTAGGGGTGCCATGTGGGGACTTAGGGGCACCATGTTTCCCTGATGGATAGCAAGATGGCTCCTAAGGGGACTTAGGGGTGCCATGTCTCCCTGATGGATAGCCAGATAGCGGCTTTAGAGGGTGCAATACCTTCCTGATGGTTAACCAGAGGGACTCGCTTGCTGTGTATGTTATAAGGGACAGACAGCTGCCTTGGCTTCTTGGAGAGTAGCCAGTTGAATATGGGGGAGGGGGGTTTGGGAGATGCTATGGCTCCCTTATGGCTAGCTAGATGGCTGCCATCGGGTACTCAGGAACCCCTAATGCATAGGCAGGTGGCTGCTTTAAGGTACTGGCCTGCATGTCTGCCAGACACATGGTCATTGGTGACTGCTGGCCTGCATGTCTGCCAGACACGTGGTCATTGGTGACTGCTGGCCTGCATGTCTGCCAGACACGTGGTCATTGGTGACTGCTGGCCTGCATGTCTGCCAGACACGTGGTCATAGGTGACTGCTGGCCTGCATGTCTGCCAGACACGTGGTCATTGGTGACTGCTGGCCTGCATGTCTGCCAGACACGTGGTCATAGGTGACTGCTGGCCTGCATGTCTGCCAGACACGTGGTCATAGGTGACTGCTGGCCTGCATGTCTGCCAGACACGTGGTCATTGGTGACTGCTGGCCTGCATGTCTGCCAGACACGTGGTCATAGGTGACTGCTGGCCTGCATGTCTGCCAGACACGTGGTCATTGGTGACTGCTGGCCTGCATGTCTGCCAGACACATGGTCATAGGTGACTGCTGGCCTGCATGTCTGCCAGACACGTGGTCATTGGTGACTGCTGGCCTGCATGTCTGCCAGACACGTGGTCATAGGTGACTGCTGGCCTGCATGTCTGCCAGACACGTGGTCATAGGTGACTGCTGGCCTGCATGTCTGCCAGACACGTGGTCATTGGTGACTGCTGGCCTGCATGTCTGCCAGACACGTGGTCATAGGTGACTGCTGGCCTGCATGTCAACCGATTTAGAGGCTCGAAAAACAAATGCTATTTGTGGCTTCCTCAGACCCTCACGGTTATTTCATGTTCCTTTCCATCTTGTTCATTATAAGCTGGTCCATATTCTGTACTCTGCTCAGCATTTTGGAGAAGGCACTTTGCAGGCATTACAGAAACACAGCTTCCTTTCTGTTCTCTTTCACACAGGCTGAAATGCAGGAGGGGACACCATCCAAACAGCAAAACGACAACCCACCCATTGTCAACATCCCGAATCCGGTGTATGGAGCCCACGACTCATTCTTCGAAGCATTTGGGGTGAGTGACTGTCTGCAAGCTTAGATGAGCCACGTAGACCACCCACTTCTCAACTCAACAGTAGTTGTGGAAACAAGGGCTGTGAGCACCATAATTGGTACGCATGCATAGGGGTCTACAACGCTTTAAAAGAACGAAGGGGGCGTCTGCAGATGTTGACCACCAGCAAGGCCAGATCAGTCTTTTAATGTTTGCTACATCACCACAACCTTCTGCCTTGAGATCATGTGCCGGAAATAGGTTCTGTTTTTCAACAAATGTTTCCTGTGAGATATAATATTAATATATATATGTATATAAAAAAGAATAGAGAACTCTGGGTAGTTCGATTCTTTTTTGTATAATTTATGCGTCACTCTAACCCTGAAAGGGATTTGTTTTTATATATATATATATATATATATATATATATATATATTAATATTATATCAAAGCAAAACCCTTTCAGGGTTGTAGTGATGCATAAATTATGCAAAAAAGAAGACAGAACTCTGGGTAGTTCCCAAGTTTAGGTGGACAGCAGCTCCCCCCCCCCCCCGCAGCCCCCAGGACCACCAGCTCCCAGGGCTAAAATAAAAGAATGAAGGGGGGCCGTTGCGGGCCCCAGGGACCACCACCTCCTCAGGGCAAATACAACATTGGAGGAGCCGTGTGCCCCCCCTCGTGGAGCCATACATAGCCTTGGGGACCACCACTCCCCACTCCCCACGCCCCCCGAGGGTCAGCTTCTGCTAAGGCCTTGGGTGTCCACCCCCGGGACACAGCAGTTCGCTTTTACTTGGTGGGAGCTGATAGCTCATTGATCCCTCAAGCAGGAAGCTGCTATTTAAAGCAGCGCCCTGCTTGCGGGAGCAATGCCGGCTCTCGCAGAACGTGGGGAGCCAGCTAGGACCGCTGGGGCCTTCAGGTGAATTTCTATGGTTTGGTAACTTTGAAATGTGAGCTTAACTATAACGTCACTGTAACCTTTGGTTTTTTAAGTGAATTTCTATGTTTTTAAAAAAAATTCTATTTCCTAACTATAACATCCCTGTAACCTTTGTTTTTTTCAGTGAAAAGATAGATAGATATACACCTGATGAGAGCATTTCTTTTGCAAACAACGTTAAGTAAATTTTGGCCTATTTAATGCCTGGTCATTCAAAGCTAATGCACAAGATCTACAAAATACTGTAGATTATATCTTGCCAACTCTGTTGAGCATAGATAAGTGGTTCTGAGTCATCCAAATCTCTTGGGAATTTTCAAAGTTTGGGTGTAGCACAACTCCCACAGAAACCGAGCTGTAGCTCCAAGTTTTCATGAGTTCTTATTTAGTTATATTTCTGACATCCTGATTAACAACTTACTTTCGGTAACGCTCTTCCTGGTGAGGACTGTATCCCCAGATTCCTCACCTTTTGAATCCTCCCGAGGTGTCAGACTGGATCCAGATAATCTTAGGCAGTACCCCTGTGCACCAAGCGGTGGTGCGATGCAGCTCCGTGCCGACATCGCTCCGCTGCAGAAGTGACACACAGGACCCCACATAGGCACCACCCATATGCGCTGACATCACTTGCTTCCATACCCGTCTGTACCCGCAGACACGGAATGCAAACTTCAGACTGGTCCTGACCGGTGAGCAGGTCTCTAATTGGGACATTTTATAATTAAGAGTCCAGTTCGCAGAATGGGCTTGATGGGAGGGTCGGTGATGAATCTGCTGTCAGCCAGTGTTTACTAGAAAGATCATTACCAAAGGTAGCAGACTCCTCATCTTTTGCACAGATATGAATGCAGTACCTCACAGGTGCTGGGTCTGTGAGCTGACTCAAACCAAAAAGTCCTGGAAAAGAATGGGCAAAGTGCCCTTCTCAGCAGACATGTTTGTCCAGACAGTAGTGCTTTGTGAACGTTTGGATGCATGTCCAGGATAGGCACTGTATGTGCCAATGCAGTGGTAACAGCCTTGGCTGTAGGGGAGTGAGCCTGTAGGTCCCTAGTGGGCTGCTTTTGGCCAATGCCAGACGATCTTAATGCAGAGCACGTTCTAGCCAGAGATGGTCCTCTTCTGCACAACGTGCCTTTCTTTGAGCCAGTGGATCCAATGTAGATGTGATCGTCCACCTGACGATCTGTAGTGTTTCTGGTATGATCAATATAGAAACTAAGGGCCCTTTTTGGATTTAAACAATGGAGTCCACCCGCCTCCTTAGAAGAAAAAGATGGAGCAAATAAATGTCATGTATATATTGGTTCCAGTGGCACTCTGTGCCTGGGTCCCATGTCTGGAGATACCTGTCCACTTACGGAGACACACTAAAGCAAACACAAAAGTGATGGATGGATGCTTGAATTAATGTTGTCCACTGGTAATTACTCAGGCTTCATCCCAGTGTGACAGGTATGCCCAGACGTGGGTCAGGTGCTCACTGTGCCACCGGAACCAGGCTATACCTGAATAATGAGCCCTGATCAGGGTGAAACCGGTTCTAGGTTGTTTGTGTGCCAGCTTAGGGAGGACATGGCTTTCAGTTCGGGTTGGACTGCTCCCATGGGTGCAGGGTCAGGACTGATTTGCATATGGCTGGGTCCAAACTGGAATGGCATAGTGGGCAGAAAATGATGAACTTGGATGTGGCCACACACGATTGTCCATGACTGAGATTAATTCAAGCATTCCATCCACCACTGTGTTGTTGCACCATAAAATGAAGCCACTACTTTTGGAAAGGAGGTTTGAGTCCATAGAACATGCTTATCTGGTTAGGTGATGATGTATTATGGGTGGACTGAGAGGGCATGTAGCCCACTCACCCGCTGTGCAGATGTTGTGGCTTCATGCAATGCTGTTTTGATGGTGAGCTGCCTAAGAGGATAGCTGTGGAGAGGTTTGAAGGGAGCACACATGAGGAATATAAGAACCAAGTTCAAATCCCACTGGGGCATAATAAACGGAGAAGAAGGGAAACATGTACTGCTGACCTATCTCTATAGGTGAACAAAAAGGGCTGACCCAGCAAAGGCAAAAAGGAGGAATGAGCTGACAGTTACCCTTTAAAAGTGCCCAGTGCTTATCCTTGTTAGGCTAGGGACAACACAGACATCAGCACTTCAGACAGCTAATCATGAAGTGGGTCAATTGCCTAGGTGGCATCAGTGCTTAATTTGAGATGGTGGTTTCTGGTGCGGGCACCAGCACTTATTTTTGAAGGCCGGCACTTATTTTCCTGCATCAGGCATTTACTGCAAGCAAAAGACACAAATGGGAAAGACGAGGGAAGTGAAAAACAAAAAAGCGTCAGAAAGGGAGAATGCAGAAAGCTGCAAAGTGAGCTGAAGGGGCAGGGAGTAGTTGTAAATGGAATAAAGAGGCCTGAAATGGCTTTAGGATTATGTTGCATTAGATTCAGTGCTCACACATTTAAATGCAGCACCTGCGTGTTTCAACGGAGAGCTTTGGGCACCAGCACGATTTAATTTACAAATTAAGCACTGGGTAGCACACCAAGCCACATAACTGTCCCAATGGCAGGCATATGCAGATTTGGTTGAGAGACGCCTGGCTGCCAAGATGTTGTCAGCTTCAGCGGGAAGATCAAAAACACTCATCTGCCACTGCTCAGTCTCCAAGCACTGAGATGGAGTATGCACAGGTTTGGATGCAGGACTCAGACCTGCTCTGCGACAGGAGATCCTCCCAAAGGGGCAGCCTGATCAGAGGACAGATGCACATGCTTTAACGCTGAGAGATCCCAACAGGTGTCTAACCACCAGCAACATATTCTGGCATTCCAGCCATGTCCAAAGGCGCAGTTCTTCCCAGCACAGGGTACACCCGCCCAGCTTGTTACTGTATCACATGCCGCTGGTGTTCCAGCTTCCATTTGATGGACAGGAGGAAAGCCACCTAGTGGATGGCTCAGAGTTCCAGCAAGTTGTGTGGAGGTGAGCCTCCACTGGAGACCACAGACCTCTGATCTCCGCCTCTCTCAGGTGGTCACTCAGCCCAGGAGTGAGGCATCGGTTTCCACTGTCAGCTCGGGTGGGGTAGAGAGAGGGGTCTGCCATGGACCCAATTACTGTTCAACAGCCACCACTGCATATCTTTTGCAGTCTTCTCCAAAATCTGGACTTGACCAGGGAGATCACCCTGATCCTGTGCCTACTGGGACTTGAGATCGCACTGCGAAGCCCGCATAAGATATCTGGTGTCCTTCACAAGCAGGATGCAGGCGGCAACCAGTCCCAGCAGACTCGGAGTCATCCTCACTGAGGTCCAGGGCTCAAGTTGAAACATTGTGATCATAGCCAGGCAGACGGTGCAGAACTGTACAGTGTCCAGAATTGCTCAGATGAAGGGGAACGCCTGTGAAGGAGTCTGGTGTGACTCTGGCACATTAATAATTAACCCCAAGGATGTGAGGAGGTTCATTTTAGCCTGGAGGTGGGCGACACATGCCTGGGGAGAATCTTCCTTCAGCAGCCACTCATCTAGGTAGAAGACTGGGACCTTCAACCTCCAAAGATGGGCTGTTATCACCGCCATCACTTTTTCTGAACACCTGAGGGCCGCTGGTAAGATGAAAAGGGAGCACAGCAAACTGAAAATGCTTGTGACTGTTAGAAATGGGGTCTCTAGTTTGCACCTTGTCCAAGTAGGGACCCTCGTTCTAGTCAGGATAAGGGAGATACCCAGCTCAGATAACCCCTGCTCACCCCCTTGGTAGCTTGGCATGAACAGTCAGGCTTATCTCAGAAGCAACGTGTAAAGCATTTGCACATAAGACACAGTAATAGAGTGAAAACTCTGCAAAAAGACACCACACCAGTTTTAGAGGAATAGCCAATGTTTATCTGTGTAAAACAAGAGTAAAATGAGAAAAATCCAACATAAAGTAATTAAGATATGAATTTTGAAAGAATTAACTTAAAAATACAGTTCCTTGTGGTTAATAGCTCCGTCTACGGGTATCGCAGTGTTGTGAAAAACAAATCCAACAGTTCAGGCTAGCTGTGGTGTCGTGGGCCAGCTAAGGTGTCAGGAAGACCCGCAAGCTGTACCTTGGAAATGTAGGGGGCTGTGATCCTCACAATGAGACGCGGAGTGTGGCACCACAAGCGTCGGTTCCAGAGGTCGGCGCGGGGGTCATCAGACCTTTGAAGTTACATGCGCTGGCGTGGATGGTGTTGGGGCTGAGGTGCGAAGTGGGACGGGCCACGGTGCAGGCAGCGGTGTTGGTGTCAGCGTGGATCGGCATCATGGCCGATACCAAGGCTGCAGTGAGAGCAAGGTGATGCGGATTGCGGGGCTCACAGGTCACGGTGCAAGCATCAGCTCGGTGACCGCATTAGGTGGCGCCCGCGAGATCAGTTTTGCAGTGCGATGTGGAGCACGGCTCCATGTGGCATCGTCTAGTCTTGTTGCAGTCAGCGGCATCGTTGACAGCGTTGTGGTGGTTTTTATTCTGTTGCAACACAAAACACACAGTGCTGTAGGCAGATGAAGCTGAAGTCTTTGATTTCCCTGAGACTTCCAACAGGAGTCAAGGCTCTACTCCAAGCCCTTGGAGAAACTTCACATGCAGGATACACAGCGAAGTCCAGTCTTTGCCCTCCATAAGGCAGAAGCAGCAACTGCAGGCAAACCCAGCAAAGCACAAACACAAAAGGGCAGTACTCCTCTTCCAGCTATTCAGCTCTTTCCCTTGGCAGCGGTTCCTCTTGATCCAGAAGTGTTACAAAAGTCTGGGTTTTGGGTTCACTACTACCCAGTTCTGCCTTTGAAGTAGGCAAACCTCAAAGGAAAGTCTCTTTTGTTGACAAGATCCTGCATTGCCCTGGCCCCAGACACACACCAACACACACCAGGGGGTCGGAGACTGCATTGTGTGAGGGCAGGCACTGTCCTTTCAGGTGTAAGTGGCCACTTCTCCCTCCACTCTAGCCCAGATGGCCCATCAGAATATGCAGGCTACACCCCAGCAACCTTTATGTCACTGTCTAGTGGAAATTCACAAACAGCCCAACTGTCAATCTGACCCAGACGTTGGATACACAAGCAGGAAGAGGCACAGAATGGATAAGCAAGAAAATGGCCACTTTCTAAAACCGGCATCTTCAAACTGACAATCTAAAAAAACAACTTTACCAAAAGATGTCTTTTTAAATTGTGAGTTCAGACCCCAAACTCTATATCTCTATCTGCTCCCAATGGGAAACAGCATTTAAAATATACTACCACCAGTTCCCATGTTAAACTATGAGAGAGACCGGCCTTTCAACAGAGAGAACCAAATTCAGCAGTATTTTACTGTCAAGACATGTAAAACACATCATTACATGTCCTACCTTTAACATACATTGCACCCTGCCCCTGGGGCTACCTAGGGTATACCTTAGGGGTGCCTTACATGTACAAGAAGGGAAGGTTCGGGCCTGGCAAGTAGGTATACTTGCCAGGCCGAATTAGCAGTTTAAAACTGCACCCCAGACACTGCAGTGGCAGGTCTGAGCCATGTTTACAGGGCTACGTATGTGGGTGGCACAGCCAGTGCTGCAGGCCCACTAGTAGCATTTGATTTACAGGCCTTGGGCACACATAGTGCACTTTACTAGGGACTTATGAGTAAATCAGTTATGCCAATCATGGATAACCCAATCACCAACACAATTTACATAGGGAGCACTTGCACTTTAGCACTGATCAGCAGTGGTAAATTGCGCAGAGACAATAAACAAGCAAACACTGATCAGAAAATATAGGAGGAAGAAGGCAAAAAGTTTGGGGATAACCCTGCAAAAAGGCCCATTTCCAACAGTGACCAACTGTGAACCATAGGTAATGCCTTTCGGCTTGCAGGACGGGGAAGTGTAAATAAGCATCAGCAGGTTGTGTGCTTCCATCCTGGTTCGAGGGCAGACAGAACCTGGGCCAGGGTGAGCATTTTGAGCTTGTCTTTACATAGAAAGACATTGCGAGGTTGAGGGTCTAAAATGGGACAGAGGCCCCCAACCATTTTGAACACTAGGAAGTAGCAGGACTAACTACCAATACCACCTTCTGCACCCGTATACTGTCTCCGGCTCTATGGCCATGAGAGCCTGCACTTACTGCTGTAAGACAGCTACATAGTGCTCTGCCAATCTGAGGTTGGTGGAAAGTGTGTAAGGGTGTTGAGAAATGTAAGTATAACCCTGCTGTGAAATTTTCAGGACCCACTTGTCTGAAGCTATTGCATGCCACCCTGGCAGAAAATGTCAGATCGTGCCTCCGACAGGTTGGTTGTGCGCCATCAAGGGCACACTAAAGAGGCTTTGAGTGTTGTGCTGCAACTGGGGGCACAGAAGACTGGGCTCCTGGTGCCCTCTCTTTTTGGTGGTGCTGAACAACCCTGCCATAGCCACCGAGGGTGAGAAAGTACTGTGGCAGCAGGTGGGTAGGAGCAGACAGGCCTAGGGAGTGCACTGTGGCCCTGCTTTTTTGAAGCAGTGCAGGGCTGAATCTGCTTTATGCCTGAAAAGCCAGGAGCCAACAAATGTCATAGTCATAAGACTAGCCTGGACATTTCCTAAAAATCCAATTTTGCGGCATACAGGCGTGCCTGTGAATGGCCACACTGGTGCCAACAGACCTGTCAAGGGTATCCAACCCACAGCGGATGGTGAACTTGACAGTATTACGACCATCCTGAAATTATAGCCAAGGCTTCTTTCGGACCTTGGGCAATACTTGGCCACTGAGTTCCACAATAAGTGTAGAGGCCAAGGAGGCAGCTGGCATGCACAGTGCAAAGGGCCAGACTTGTATTGGAAAAAATCTTGATTACCAAATGTTTTTATCCTCTTCAATGGCCTGTTGTGGGGGTGGGATGTAGTGTGGAATGAGTTTGGGATAACTCTGCTTGCTGAGGCCTGCATCAGAAGGCTCTCTGCAGTAGGATGCTGGGTGAGAAAGACTGCATCCCCGGGAGCAGGACGATGGCGCCTGACTTACCTGGTGGAGTTTCAAACACCTGCCCCATGACAGATTTGAACTTCCTGGGTTGCAAGTTGAAGATCAAGAACCTGTCACCCTTCACATAACCATAGCAACAGAGGGTCCATCATCTCTGGCAGTTTTTGTCCTAATGAGACACTAACATCCTCCTTAAGGGTTGAAACACGGTCGACAGCCAACAGGAACGTTCCTTCTCATCCCATAAGAGGATTTGTCCTATGGATGTATTTGTTTAAATACCATATGGAGGCTATCTTTGGGATAATATATCAACACACCAATTACTATAAAAACAACAGTGATTCTTTGATTGTCATGCCTTTTGTGGTGTTTTTTCACTTGGCGTGCACTTTTTTTACTATTACGTCCTTTGTTAGTGACATAAACAATTTCTTATGCTTTGAGGTGATTCACAACAATAAAAGTATGTCTTTGGTATAACTTAGTACTGGTTGCACTGAATATCATTGTGATACTCCTAAAAGATTAACTGTCCGGATACAAGCATTGCTCTTCGATTATTTCAGTAGCAGGATTTTCTGCTTTATTATCTATAAGTGAGTTTCACATGAACGTGTGCTCTTTCAGTCTTCTGTGGCAGGCCCCGGGGTGAGGGAAGGGGGAAACTAGTCTGGTGTCTGAGGAAGTATCCAGATCACGGTCATCCTTGAGGTTTTTTTACCAGTTGTACTCTTAGTAAAGCTGGGGAATCTCATCCCCAGCCTCCATATAAAAGACTGTACCAGAAAACTAATGAAGAACACAAGCCCTTCCTAACGGAAGAGGCACTATATCAGAATCAGAATGGTGGTAAAACATTTGCAGCTCAGATAAAGACCCTTCAGCCTCGGTCAGGGTGGTGCTGTCTCGGTGTCAGACAGCGCTATTGGTTGACTGTTATCATCTGAAGTTGATGGCACCGGTGGGTCGAGTTCTTCTGTGGGTTGTGGGTCCAGGGGGAAATCGGTACCGAAGTTGGTCCGGATCCCTTAGTCAATCCAGATAATACAGCTGCCACTGAGGGCAGACCCACCAGTAGAAGCCCAGTTGGGAAGCCTTTTGTATGGCAGAGGGAGCATTAACATTCCAGAAAGCTGCAGCATGGCTACACAGATGCCCTGACTGGTTGAGGCATCGCCAACAGCCTTGGAAATTCTGGTTGCTGTGGAACAGGAGTTGGAATAGACTCCAAAGTAGAGCAACTTCCATAGCTCAAACTGGAGGCACGATGATGCCTTTGGCCTTTTTGAGGGATCAAGAGTGAAGGAACGGTATTGAGTCACACTTGGACTTCTTATGCTTCTTCTTGAATTTACCTTATCGAAGATGATCTGTTGCAGGAGCTTGCTTGGGAGTGGGACCGAGACCCACCTTCAGACCTCAACCGATCTCGGCGTGGGGTCTGGCAGTGCTTCGTACTAAGAGCTTTGCTTCCCAGTTTCAAATGGCCTTTGGGTACATCAAGACACAATCACTGCAGGTCTTGGAGCCGTGGTCCAATCCTGGGCACCACAGGCGAACCACATGTGGATCAGTCACAGACATTTGTCTACAACATTTCCCACAGGGTTTGAACCCTAAAAATGTGGGAGGTGCCACATTCCGTTGAAACTGTAGAAATGTTCCAGAATTTTTTAAGAAACTGTCTCAATGAAACGAGGGGTAGCTCTGGATCCACGTCTGATGTCCAGAGTGGAGTGACATCGGTATCTATCTGTGCAGCACACAAGTGTGCACACAGGGGTCCTGCTTTATATCTTCCCTATCCAGTCTGACCCCTAGGAAAAATTCTGTATGAGGAATATGCGGTTAGAAATCTCAATCAGAAAGCAGAAGGACTAGAGTTTGAAGTTATAGTCCTGTCTTGATCCCAACTCCACTACCCAATGTGCTGGCAAAACGCTTGTGGTCTGCGGGCCGCCTGGTCAAGATGGTCACTTCCTAGACGGGCTACATGGAAGCAGGAAAGGTGTCAGAAGGAAGCAATGTTAATGTGCTCTTCAATGATGAAGGTATTGGGCCCGGCCTTAGTTTTCATCAGGTGCGTGCATGAGACGGTTCTAGGATAGCGACCAGAGAAGGGGTTCTTGACCCTCATGGTGTACCAACAGGACGTCAGTGGCCCCAGCACCGTTCTTCCACTCTACTACAGGGGGACACAGGATGGGGGCCCAGATCAGCCCCCACACCCTCCCAACCAGTTTAGGGTGAGTCCAGCGTTCACAATTTCAGACGTGACCTAAAACAACTCATCTTGTGTAAATCCACTCTTCAGCACCCGCCTGCCCCCCCTCAACCACTACTTAACAGACCAGCTCCTTCACAGCGCCTCAGCTGCTGATGGAGGCCGGTCTGCAGCATGAGCGAACCTGCAAACGAGTTAAAACAAATAGCTGTACTGTGCTATCAGGTTCTGTGCTAAAAGTGAAGACAAAAAGTCCAGTTATTCAGGGACTTCATGAATACGTGGGGTTCTGTGTGGCTTTCAATTAAATAAACCCCAGTGAACAAGTTTAAAAAGAGCCGAGAGTTAAGGATAGACACATGGGGATGAATATTGATGCATATTTTAAAATCTTTATCCAAACCAATGAGAGTAGACATGTTGCCACCTAATCTTATCCGCAGCCGGTCTCTATGTGGTACAGGGCTCTTTTAGATCTTAAAAGAGACCATTCACCCATTGACCTGGTTGGTGTCAAGCTACATCATAGGGGTCCCACCCCAGGTGCCTAGCACCTCTGGAGTGTGCTTCATTGACTGATGACATTGGAGTGGGTTAGATGTTGATATTTTGGACACATAAGAAATTATTTGTGCATAAATAGAAAAAATGTGATTTAAAATTGCCTAAAGGACAATTAAAAACAGTGCATGGTGTACAAGGAGACGTAAAGTACCCCTACATCTGGTTTAAGGTCGACATGTTTCAGCCAGTCTTGTGTGCCCCAAAAGGGTCAATGTGGCCTTCTTCAGGACCTATTCTTTTTGGCGTCAGCTCACTAAAACAGGCGCCTCTCCCGTCTGCCCTTAACTCACGTTTTTTTTTCCGGCAAGGCACGACTTTATTTGACTACCTGCAAAGAAACACAGAGAACAGACACCTCCTTACATCTCTTATAGTTCGTCTACCTACTGAATCACCCTATTGTGTGGGGTCCCCTATCCCCACCACAATTACATAAATTTAATGTAAAAATTAACAGAGCTTATTTTTCTGATCTGATACCGTAATACTGGAAATCTGCCTCACCAACAGCAGAATGTGGCTCAAAACAATCCTGGCATCTTTCAACCACTTTGTCACGCTTGTTCTTATTTCAGAAAACCAACTGCACCATGCTTTCTTGTCACAGATCATTAGTGCTCGGAATATTCATGATCGAGTGAATCATCTTCTGAACTGCGGTGCCCACTAGCTTTGTGACTCACATGTGTACAATGACTTAGTCAAGAGTATAACCACCTACATATGCTGAATTCAAACATGGCTTCATGGTGTTCCCGGGTGTGAGCCCTGTAGTCACACTGTGGGAGGTGTATATATGACCCACATGCGTACAGTGACTTAGTCAAGAGCGTAACCACCTACATATGCTGAATTCAAACATCGCTTCATGGTGTTCCCGGGTGTGAGCCCTGTAGTCACACTGTGGGAGGTGTATATATGACCCACATGCGTACAGTGACTTAGTCAAGAGCGTAACCACCTACATATGCTGAATTCAAACATCGCTTCATGGTGTTCCCGGGTGTGAGCCCTGTAGTCACACTGTGGGAGGTGTATATATGACCCACATGCGTACAGTGACTTAGTCAAGAGTATTACCACCTACATATGCTGAATTCAAACATCGCTTCATGGTGTTCCCGGGTGTGAGCCCTGTAGTCACTCTGTGGGATGTGTATATATGACCCACATGCGTACAGTGACTTAGTCAAGAGTATAACCACTTACATATGCTGAATTCAAACATCGCTTCATGGTGTTCCCGGGTGTGAGCCCTGTAGTCACACTGTGGGAGGTGTATATATGACCCACATGCGTACAGTGACTTAGTCAAGAGTATAACCACCTACATATGCTGAATTCAAACATCGCTTCATGGTGTTCCCGGGTGTGAGCCCTGTAGTCACACTGTGGGATGTGTATATATGACCCACATGCGTACAGTGACTTAGTCAAGAGTATAACCACTTACATATGCTGAATTCAAACATCGCTTCATGGTGTTCCCGGGTGTGAGCCCTGTAGTCACACTGTGGGAGGTGTATTTATGACCCACATGCGTACAGTGACTTAGTCAAGAGTATAACCACTTACATATGCTGAATTCAAACATCGCTTCATGGTGTTCCCGGGTGTGAGCCCTGTAGTCACACTGTGGGAGGTGTATTTATGACCCACATGCGTACAGTGACTTAGTCAAGAGCATAACCACCTACATATGCTGAATTCAAACATCGCTTCATGGTGTTCCCGGGTGTGAGCCCTGTAGTCACACTGTGGGATGTGTATATATGACACACATGCGTACAGTGACTTAGTCAAAAGCATAACCACCTACATATGCTGAATTCAAACATCGCTTCATGGTGTTCCCGGGTGTGAGCCCTGTAGTCACACTGTCGGAGGTGTATATATGACCCACATGCGTACAGTGACTTAGTCAAGAGCATAACCACCTACATATGCTGAATTCAAACATCGCTTCATGGTGTTCCCGGGTGTGAGCCCTGTAGTCACACTGTCGGAGGTGTATATATGACCCACATGCGTACAGTGACTTAGTCAAGAGCATAACCACCTACATATGCTGAATTCAAACATCGCTTCATGGTGTTCCCGGGTGTGAGCCCTGTAGTCACACTGTCGGAGGTGTATATATGACCCACATGCGTACAGTGACTTAGTCAAGAGCATAACCACCTACATATGCTGAATTCAAACATCGCTTCATGGTGTTCCCGGGTGTGAGCCCTGTAGTCACACTGTGGGAGGTGTATTTATGACCCACATGCGTACAGTGACTTAGTCAAGAGCATAACCACCTACATATGCTGAATTCAAACATCGCTTCATGGTGTTCCCGGGTGTGAGCCCTGTAGTCACACTGTGGGAGGTGTATATATGACCCACATGCGTACAGTGACTTAGTCAAGAGTATAACCACCTACATATGCTGAATTCAAACATCGCTTCATGGTGTTCCCGGGTGTGAGCCCTGTAGTCACACTGTGGGAGGTGTATATATGACCCACATGCGTACAGTGACTTAGTCAAGAGTATAACCACTTACATATGCTGAATTCAAACATCGCTTCATGGTGTTCCCGGGTGTGAGCCCTGTAGTCACACTGTGGGAGGTGTATTTATGACCCACATGCGTACAGTGACTTAGTCAAGAGCATAACCACCTACATATGCTGAATTCAAACATCGCTTCATGGTGTTCCCGGGTGTGAGCCCTGTAGTCACACTGTGGGAGGTGTATATATGACCCACATGCGTACAGTGACTTAGTCAAGAGCATAACCACCTACATATGCTGAATTCAAACATCGCTTCATGGTGTTCCCGGGTGTGAGCCCTGTAGTCACACTGTGGGAGGTGTATTTATGACCCACATGCGTACAGTGACTTAGTCAAGAGCATAACCACCTACATATGCTGAATTCAAACATCGCTTCATGGTGTTCCCGGGTGTGAGCCCTGTAGTCACACTGTGGGATGTGTATATATGACCCACATGCGTACAGTGACTTAGTCAAGAGCATAACCACCTACATATGCTGAATTCAAACATCGCTTCATGGTGTTCCCGGGTGTGAGCCCTGTAGTCACACTGTGGGATGTGTATATATGACCCACATGCGTACAGTGACTTAGTCAAGAGTATAACCACTTACATATGCTGAATTCAAACATCGCTTCATGGTCTTCCCGGGTGTGAGCCCTGTAGTCACACTGTGGGAGGTGTATTTATGACCCACATGCGTACAGTGACTTAGTCAAGAGCATAACCACCTACATATGCTGAATTCAAACATCGCTTCATGGTCTTCCCGGGTGTGAGCCCTGTAGTCACACTGTGGGAGGTGTATATATGACCCACATGCGTACAGTGACTTAGTCAAGAGTATAACCACCTACATATGCTGAATTCAAACATCGCTTCATGACGTTCCCGGGTGTGAGCCCTGTAGTCACACTGTGGGATGTGTATATATGACCCACATGCGTACAGTGACTTAGTCAAGAGCATAACCACCTACATATGCTGAATTCAAACATCGCTTCATGGTCTTCCCGGGTGTGAGCCCTGTAGTCACACTGTGGGATGTGTATATATGACCCACATGCGTACAGTGACTTAGTCAAGAGTATAACCACCTACATATGCTGAATTCAAACATCGCTTCATGGTCTTCCCGGGTGTGAGCCCTGTAGTCACACTGTGGGAGGTGTATTTATGACCCACATGCGTACAGTGACTTAGTCAAGAGCATAACCACCTACATATGCTGAATTCAAACATCGCTTCATGGTGTTCCCGGGTGTGAGCCCTGTAGTCACACTGTGGGAGGTGTATATATGACCCACATGCGTACAGTGACTTAGTCAAGAGCATAACCACCTACATATGCTGAATTCAAACATCGCTTCATGGTGTTCCCGGGTGTGAGCCCTGTAGTCACACTGTGGGAGGTGTATATATGACCCACATGCGTACAGTGACTTAGTCAAGAGCATAACCACCTACATATGCTGAATTCAAACATCGATTCATGGTGTTCCCGGGTGTGAGCCCTGTAGTCACACTGTGGGAGGTGTATATATGACCCACATGCGTACAGTGACTTAGTCAAGAGCATAACCACCTACATATGCTGAATTCAAACATCGATTCATGGTGTTCCCGGGTGTGAGCCCTGTAGTCACACTGTGGGAGGTGTATATATGACCCACATGCGTACAGTGACTTAGTCAAGAGCATAACCACCTACATATGCTGAATTCAAACATCGATTCATGGTGTTCCCGGGTGTGAGCCCTGTAGTCACACTGTGGGAGGTGTATATATGACCCACATGCGTACAGTGACTTAGTCAAGAGTATAACCACTTACATATGCTGAATTCAAACATCGCTTCATGGTGTTCCCGGGTGTGAGCCCTGTAGTCACACTGTGGGAGGTGTATTTATGACCCACATGCGTACAGTGACTTAGTCAAGAGTATAACCACCTACATATGCTGAATTCAAACATCGCTTCATGGTGTTCCCGGGTGTGAGCCCTGTAGTCACACTGTGGGAGGTGTATATATGACCCACATGCGTACAGTGACTTAGTCAAGAGTATAACCACCTACATATGCTGAATTCAAACATCGCTTCATGACGTTCCCGGGTGTGAGCCCTGTAGTCACACTGTGGGATGTGTATATATGACCCACATGCGTACAGTGACTTAGTCAAGAGCATAACCACCTACATATTCTGAATTCAAACATCGCTTCATGGTGTTCCCGGGTGTGAGCCCTGTAGTCACACTGTGGGAGGTGTATATATGACCCACATGCGTACAGTGACTTAGTCAAGAGCATAACCACCTACATATGCTGAATTCAAACATCGCTTCATGGTGTTCCCGGGTGTGAGCCCTGTAGTCACACTGTGGGAGGTGTATTTATGACCCACATGCGTACAGTGACTTAGTCAAGAGCATAACCACCTACATATGCTGAATTCAAACATCGCTTCATGGTGTTCCCGGGTGTGAGCCCTGTAGTCACACTGTGGGATGTGTATATATGACCCACATGCGTACAGTGACTTAGTCAAGAGTATAACCACTTACATATGCTGAATTCAAACATCGCTTCATGGTGTTCCCGGGTGTGAGCCCTGTAGTCACACTGTGGGAGGTGTATATATGACCCACATGCGTACAGTGACTTAGTCAAGAGTATAACCACCTACATATGCTGAATTCAAACATCGCTTCATGGTGTTCCCGGGTGTGAGCCCTGTAGTCACACTGTGGGAGGTGTATATATGACCCACATGCGTACAGTGACTTAGTCAAGAGTATAACCACCTACATATGCTGAATTCAAACATCGCTTCATGGTGTTCCCGGGTGTGAGCCCTGTAGTCACACTGTGGGAGGTGTATATATGACCCACATGCGTACAGTGACTTAGTCAAGAGCATAACCACCTACATATGCTGAATTCAAACATCGCTTCATGGTGTTCCCGGGTGTGAGCCCTGTAGTCACACTGTGGGAGGTGTATTTATGACCCACATGCGTACAGTGACTTAGTCAAGAGCATAACCACCTACATATGCTGAATTCAAACATCGCTTCATGGTGTTCCCGGGTGTGAGCCCTGTAGTCACACTGTGGGAGGTGTATTTATGACCCACATGCGTACAGTGACTTAGTCAAGAGCATAACCACCTACATATGCTGAATTCAAACATCGCTTCATGGTGTTCCCGGGTGTGAGCCCTGTAGTCACACTGTGGGAGGTGTATTTATGACCCACATGCGTACAGTGACTTAGTCAAGAGCATAACCACCTACATATGCTGAATTCAAACATCGCTTCATGGTGTTCCCGGGTGTGAGCCCTGTAGTCACACTGTGGGAGGTGTATTTATGACCCACATGCGTACAGTGACTTAGTCAAGAGCATAACCACTTACAGATGCTGAATTCAAACATCGCTTCATGGTGTTCCCGGGTGTGAGCCCTGTAGTCACACTGTGGGAGGTGTATTTATGACCCACATGCGTACAGTGACTTAGTCAAGAGTATAACCACCTACAGATGCTGAATTCAAACATCGCTTCATGGTGTTCCCGGGTGTGAGCCCTGTAGTCACACTGTGGGAGGTGTATTTATGACCCACATGCGTACAGTGACTTAGTCAAGAGTATAACCACCTACAGATGCTGAATTCAAACATCGCTTCATGGTGTTCCCGGGTGTGAGCCCTGTAGTCACACTGTGGGATGTGTATATATGACCCACATGCGTACAGTGACTTAGTCAAGAGCATAACCACCTACATATGCTGAATTCAAACATCGCTTCATGGTGTTCCCGGGTGTGAGCCCTGTAGTCACACTGTGGGATGTGTATATATGACCCACATGCGTACAGTGACTTAGTCAAGAGCATAACCACCTACATATGCTGAATTCAAACATCGCTTCATGGTGTTCCCGGGTGTGAGCCCTGTAGTCACACTGTGGGATGTGTATATATGACCCACATGCGTACAGTGACTTAGTCAAGAGCATAACCACCTACATATGCTGAATTCAAACATCGCTTCATGGTGTTCCCGGGTGTGAGCCCTGTAGTCACACTGTGGGATGTGTATATATGACCCACATGCGTACAGTGACTTAGTCAAGAGCATAACCACCTACATATGCTGAATTCAAACATCGCTTCATGGTGTTCCCGGGTGTGAGCCCTGTAGTCACACTGTGGGATGTGTATATATGACCCACATGCGTACAGTGACTTAGTCAAGAGCATAACCACCTACATATGCTGAATTCAAACATCGCTTCATGGTGTTCCCGGGTGTGAGCCCTGTAGTCACACTGTGGGAGGTGTATATATGACCCACATGCGTACAGTGACTTAGTCAAGAGTATAACCACTTACATATGCTGAATTCAAACATCGCTTCATGGTGTTCCCGGGTGTGAGCCCTGTAGTCACACTGTGGGAGGTGTATTTATGACCCACATGCGTACAGTGACTTAGTCAAGAGTATAACCACCTACATATGCTGAATTCAAACATCGCTTCATGGTGTTCCCGGGTGTGAGCCCTGTAGTCACACTGTGGGAGGTGTATATATGACCCACATGCGTACAGTGACTTAGTCAAGAGTATAACCACCTACATATGCTGAATTCAAACATCGCTTCATGACGTTCCCGGGTGTGAGCCCTGTAGTCACACTGTGGGATGTGTATATATGACCCACATGCGTACAGTGACTTAGTCAAGAGCATAACCACCTACATATTCTGAATTCAAACATCGCTTCATGGTGTTCCCGGGTGTGAGCCCTGTAGTCACACTGTGGGATGTGTATATATGACCCACATGCGTACAGTGACTTAGTCAAGAGTATAACCACCTACATATGCTGAATTCAAACATCGCTTCATGGTGTTCCCGGGTGTGAGCCCTGTAGTCACACTGTGGGAGGTGTATTTATGACCCACATGCGTACAGTGACTTAGTCAAGAGCATAACCACCTACATATGCTGAATTCAAACATCGCTTCATGGTGTTCCCGGGTGTGAGCCCTGTAGTCACACTGTGGGAGGTGTATATATGACCCACATGCGTACAGTGACTTAGTCAAGAGCATAACCACCTACATATGCTGAATTCAAACATCGCTTCATGGTGTTCCCGGGTGTGAGCCCTGTAGTCACACTGTGGGAGGTGTATATATGACCCACATGCGTACAGTGACTTAGTCAAGAGCATAACCACCTACATATGCTGAATTCAAACATCGCTTCATGGTGTTCCCGGGTGTGAGCCCTGTAGTCACACTGTGGGAGGTGTATTTATGACCCACATGCGTACAGTGACTTAGTCAAGAGCATAACCACCTACATATGCTGAATTCAAACATCGCTTCATGGTGTTCCCGGGTGTGAGCCCTGTAGTCACACTGTGGGAGGTGTATTTATGACCCACATGCGTACAGTGACTTAGTCAAGAGCATAACCACCTACATATGCTGAATTCAAACATCGCTTCATGGTGTTCCCGGGTGTGAGCCCTGTAGTCACACTGTGGGAGGTGTATTTATGACCCACATGCGTACAGTGACTTAGTCAAGAGTATAACCACCTACATATGCTGAATTCAAACATCGCTTCATGGTGTTCCCGGGTGTGAGCCCTGTAGTCACACTGTGGGAGGTGTATTTATGACCCACATGCGTACAGTGACTTAGTCAAGAGCATAACCACCTACAGATGCTGAATTCAAACATCGCTTCATGGTGTTCCCGGGTGTGAGCCCTGTAGTCACACTGTGGGATGTGTATATATGACCCACATGCGTACAGTGACTTAGTCAAGAGCATAACCACCTACATATGCTGAATTCAAACATCGCTTCATGGTGTTCCCGGGTGTGAGCCCTGTAGTCACACTGTGGGATGTGTATATATGACCCACATGCGTACAGTGACTTAGTCAAGAGCATAACCACCTACATATGCTGAATTCAAACATCGCTTCATGGTGTTCCCGGGTGTGAGCCCTGTAGTCACACTGTGGGATGTGTATATATGACCCACATGCGTACAGTGACTTAGTCAAGAGCATAACCACCTACATATGCTGAATTCAAACATCGCTTCATGGTGTTCCCGGGTGTGAGCCCTGTAGTCACACTGTGGGATGTGTATATATGACCCACATGCGTACAGTGACTTAGTCAAGAGTATAACCACTTACATATGCTGAATTCAAACATCGCTTCATGGTGTTCCCGGGTGTGAGCCCTGTAGTCACACTGTGGGAGGTGTATTTATGACCCACATGCGTACAGTGACTTAGTCAAGAGTATAACCACCTACATATGCTGAATTCAAACATCGCTTCATGGTGTTCCCGGGTGTGAGCCCTGTAGTCACACTGTGGGAGGTGTATATATGACCCACATGCGTACAGTGACTTAGTCAAGAGTATAACCACCTACATATGCTGAATTCAAACATCGCTTCATGACGTTCCCGGGTGTGAGCCCTGTAGTCACACTGTGGGATGTGTATATATGACCCACATGCGTACAGTGACTTAGTCAAGAGCATAACCACCTACATATTCTGAATTCAAACATCGCTTCATGGTGTTCCCGGGTGTGAGCCCTGTAGTCACACTGTGGGATGTGTATATATGACCCACATGCGTACAGTGACTTAGTCAAGAGCATAACCACCTACATATGCTGAATTCAAACATCGCTTCATGGTGTTCCCGGGTGTGAGCCCTGTAGTCACACTGTGGGAGGTGTATTTATGACCCACATGCGTACAGTGACTTAGTCAAGAGCATAACCACCTACATATGCTGAATTCAAACATCGCTTCATGGTGTTCCCGGGTGTGAGCCCTGTAGTCACACTGTGGGAGGTGTATATATGACCCACATGCGTACAGTGACTTAGTCAAGAGTATAACCACTTACATATGCTGAATTCAAACATCGCTTCATGGTGTTCCCGGGTGTGAGCCCTGTAGTCACACTGTGGGAGGTGTATATATGACCCACATGCGTACAGTGACTTAGTCAAGAGCATAACCACCTACATATGCTGAATTCAAACATCGCTTCATGGTGTTCCCGGGTGTGAGCCCTGTAGTCACACTGAGGGAGGTGTATATATGACCCACATGCGTACAGTGACTTAGTCAAGAGTATAACCACTTACATATGCTGAATTCAAACATCGCTTCATGGTGTTCCCGGGTGTGAGCCCTGTAGTCACACTGAGGGAGGTGTATATATGACCCACATGCGTACAGTGACTTAGTCAAGAGCATAACCACCTACATATGCTGAATTCAAACATCGCTTCATGGTGTTCCCGGGTGTGAGCCCTGTAGTCACACTGAGGGATGTGTATAAATGACCCACATGCGTACAGTGACTTAGTCAAGAGCATAACCACCTACATATGCTGAATTCAAACATCGCTTCATGGTGTTCCCGGGTGTGAGCCCTGTAGTCACACTGTGGGAGGTGTATTTATGACCCACATGCGTACAGTGACTTAGTCAAGAGCATAACCACCTACATATGCTGAATTCAAACATCGCTTCATGGTGTTCCCGGGTGTGAGCCCTGTAGTCACACTGTGGGAGGTGTATATATGACCCACATGCGTACAGTGACTTAGTCAAGAGCATAACCACCTACATATGCTGAATTCAAACATCGCTTCATGGTGTTCCCGGGTGTGAGCCCTGTAGTCACACTGTGGGAGGTGTATATATGACCCACATGCGTACAGTGACTTAGTCAAGAGCATAACCACCTACATATGCTGAATTCAAACATCGCTTCATGGTGTTCCCGGGTGTGAGCCCTGTAGTCACACTGTGGGAGGTGTATATATGACCCACATGCGTACAGTGACTTAGTCAAGAGCATAACCACCTACATATGCTGAATTCAAACATCGCTTCATGGTGTTCCCGGGTGTGAGCCCTGTAGTCACACTGTGGGATGTGTATATATGACCCACATGCGTACAGTGACTTAGTCAAGAGCATAACCACCTACATATGCTGAATTCAAACATCGCTTCATGGTGTTCCCGGGTGTGAGCCCTGTAGTCACACTGTGGGAGGTGTATTTATGACCCACATGCGTACAGTGACTTAGTCAAGAGCATAACCACCTACATATGCTGAATTCAAACATCGCTTCATGGTGTTCCCGGGTGTGAGCCCTGTAGTCACACTGTGGGAGGTGTATATATGACCCACATGCGTACAGTGACTTAGTCAAGAGCATAACCACCTACATATGCTGAATTCAAACATCGCTTCATGGTGTTCCCGGGTGTGAGCCCTGTAGTCACACTGTGGGAGGTGTATATATGACCCACATGCGTACAGTGACTTAGTCAAGAGTATAACCACTTACATATGCTGAATTCAAACATCGCTTCATGGTGTTCCCGGGTGTGAGCCCTGTAGTCACACTGTGGGATGTCTATATATGACCCACATGCGTACAGTGACTTAGTCAAGAGCATAACCACCTACATATGCTGAATTCAAACATCGCTTCATGGTGTTCCCGGGTGTGAGCCCTGTAGTCACACTTTGGGAGGTGTATTTATGACCCACATGCGTACAGTGACTTAGTCAAGAGCATAACCACCTACATATGCTGAATTCAAACATCGCTTCATGGTGTTCCCGGGTGTGAGCCCTGTAGTCACACTGTGGGATGTGTATATATGACCCACATGCGTACAGTGACTTAGTCAAGAGCATAACCACCTACATATGCTGAATTCAAACATCGCTTCATGGTGTTCCCGGGTGTGAGCCCTGTAGTCACACTGTGGGATGTGTATATATGACCCACATGCGTACAGTGACTTAGTCAAGAGTATAACCACTTACATATGCTGAATTCAAACATCGCTTCATGGCGTTCCCGGGTGCGAGCCCTGTAGTCACACTGTGGGAGGTGTATCTATGACCTTGGAGTAGGTGTCAACTAGCCGTAGTCAAGATTGGGGATTTGACATTCTTTTTTTATGTTTCAGAACTCGTTTGATGATGACAATTTTTCAGACACACATAGGATCCTTGGAGACGATTGACGTTTATGAAAAGCACCTGATGAACCAGGAGGACTGCTGAACAACACTGTGGATGCGAAGTAAAGGCGATATCAAGTTTTGAATGTTTGCCCACGGAACTCGTGATCAGATGTCACGACACAGACGTGGACGTGAGTCCACATGCCGCCTCTTCCTGTCACTGACAGTCGAGCAAGACTTCTTCCAAGGAGATACCAACGGTGTTCAGTCAAAGCCAAGCAAGGGACTGTCATCGTGAAACACCCTCAAACTTTTCTGAGCATTCAAACGACCACCATCAGTGACCAGGCTCTAAAAACACATCAAAATATAAGAATAACCACTATAAACTAGAAAGAGTAAAGCTCATGAATGCTGACTCTTGTGCTCATACTTATAGAACATGCCAACTCTGTGAAATAAAAACTAATTTTTCTACTTCATTTTGTAAACTTGTTGCCTGGTAAAGTGCAAACATCTTGGCAGGAAAATCCTGAACTTGCACAAAAGTTGATTATTGGTATGTCTGACTAGCCAAAGGTTTCCAATTATTTGTAGTTTATATAAGATCCACATCCCAACAGATAATGGGGTGTGTGCACAAGAAAAACATAGTAGCTATGAGGTAAGACAGCATTATAAGTGCGTTGTAAAAGGTTAGTGTATCATGTAAGCTATCATACATATAATTTGCAGAGGTTCACTTGTGCATCTTACAGGGTGTTGCTTTTTAGCATGATAGGTAGTGACAGGCCCAACCCAGACCTACCAAACACATGGCTACTCTTATTACCAGGACACTGTGGATGAAGGGATTTCTAAAGGTGATCCCACGGTACACTTGCGCAGTGTGCCCAAGCGCACACGTGGGGGCTCCACACCGCATGATTCAGTCACCCGTGGCTTGGGGGGCACAGGGCATCGGAAGCAGCAGGCAGTGGCCACGAGAAGCTGAGGTAGGCGTTGTCTCTAGCTGCTTGTAAGTATTTGTACTGCATGAATCTAGCCTGAGCACTGTACAGGGTTAATGGCAATCATACAGCCAGCAAGTAATAGGAGAGGTAGCTGGTTGATGTACTGTGATCTAATGCCCCTTACACAGGTGTGACAAACTCTCTTCTAAACTGGAGCAGCATTGGGGCTGTCCTGATGGATAAGATCTTACTCCTGATCCTGGGTGCAGAAATGGAAAAGCACCTACTGCCTTATTTTTTTTAATTTTTTACAATTCCTAGCTTCCATTCTGGTGGAGTCCTGGCTGCGGGTGTGCAGAGAGCCACCAGTGATGGCGTGCTCTTCGTCAAGAAAAGGGGGTTGGTGGTCATAATGACTTTGTAAATGATGCTGCTGGTTTAGAAGATTGCACAGGTCTTTTAAAGGGAGCCAGTGAGTTCCATCAGGCACTGGATGAGACGTGATGTGATGTGCAAGATGTCCTTAAGGGGTACCAGTGTGGAGTCCGGGAGGGAACGAAGCAGGGAGTTACCACCGTCCAGATGAGAGTATGAGGCCTTGAACAGCAATTCTGAGCTGCTTTCTGAAACAAATGGTGTTGCTCTCTTTAGAGGAGAGTTGCTTGCGGGCTGTCTTTGGTGCCTGGCAGTGGGATCCAGGGTGAATCCAACGGACTGCCATTTGATGAAGGTTGGAGTTCGCAGCCGAGGTTCATGTCATTGAGCTAGGTTTGTACTTTAGGTCGGCGTTAGACATCCAGGTTCGGGCAAGGTGCTGGGGCATTGAATGTCTGGAAGGGGAGGAGACGTGCTAGTACAGTTGTCTCAGCAGTATATTGGTTCATTTTGATGTTATCTGTGACTAGAGCCCCAGCGGCTCCACTTAGAAGCTGAAGATGACAGGGAACAGTAAGGACCTAGAGTGACTCTGCGGGTGATAGGGATAGACAAGAAAGGTAGGAGGGGAACTAGTTGAGGACATTGCCAGTCAAGCCTCATAGAGACTTTGGGGTGTGGATGAGGTTTGGGATGGTCAAAGGCAGCTCAGAGGTCCAGCAATATGAGGAGGTAGGGGTCATCTTTGTCTGTGGTTAGGAGGGTGTTTTAGTCATCAGGGTCTAGTGAAGGTTTTCTTTAGGAGTGGGAGCATCTGGCCTCTCTTGACAGCTTCTGAAAGATGCCTTGAGTGAGGAAGGCATTGACGCGGAGCATGTGATGAGAAAGCTTCCAGAGGATAAGCCATCGTACTCACAGGAAGCGGCTCTGAGGAGGTTGAGTATGCCGGTGAGACCTGCAAGAGATAGGGCTTTGAAAGATGACCACTGTGGGATTCTACACAAAGCGGTGGGTGTAAGAGAAGCTGGCTTAAGCTTGTTTTAGAGTTTGGCAGACGAGCTACTCCGTCACAAACGTGACTGATATCCTGCCCGCCATATTACTATTCACATAGGGTATAATGGGATCGTAATACAGTGGACGGGGATCTGTCAGGTTTGTGACAGAGGAACTCCATCCACCAAACTCTAAATCAGCCACTTGCGCTGCCCTAGCGTAATTTTTTCTGACGCTAAGGCAGCGGAAAACAGTCCCCCCACCCGCACCACATTTACAAACTGGTGCAGCGGTACCACTGCGCCAGTTTGTAAAGCCTTATAGCACATTATACCTGCATCAGGTATAATGTATGCAAGGGAGGAGTTACCCTGCAAGGAGGTGACTAGGAATGGCACGGTGAAGATTTCTCGTCATTCTCAGGGCAGGCGTTAAAGTGACGCTGTGCTTTATTCTATGAAAATCCTCACGCTTTGCTGGACTAGCGTCAAAATTTCTAGTCCAGCAAAGCGCCACAACTGCTTCAGAAATTCCGACGCAGCTGTGCTAACGAGCGTCATGGTGCGCTGTTTGTAAATACCATGGTGCCGTTGGTGGGGGGGGGGGGGGGGGGGGGGGGCAGGGCGGCACAAGCAAACCGCGCATCATGAGCGATGCACCAGTTTGTAGTAAAGGAGTCCCTTAGTATTGTAGTTGTGCCATCAGATCTTCTGTACTTTTTCACTGACACAAAGGTTTATGGCACTGCACTTGTCAGTGACGTGTGGGAGGGGAGGGTCAGGCATTGGGTTGATGCAGTGCTTGGTTGTCTCGAAGAGTGTTCTACTTCTGTTGGCAGCTTCATCAATGGTGTTGGTACAGCACTCTGCTTTAGCTGATCAATTAGCTGACTGTGTGTTTCATGCAGCAACTTAAATATCGTGAGGTCGTCAGGAACAATCCTGTACACAGGGGGTTCCAGAAGCCAGAGACATATAAACCTAGACACATACCGATAGTACCAAAGGACTCAAAAGCCCCAGATCGTCCAGATACGGCAAATAAACTGTCTGCACGAGCAGGCTTCTGCAACCCTAAGACTACATGCTGTGTCCAGTCACTATTAGGTGAGGAGGTATTCCACCAGAGACACTGCATGATGTTAGAGGCAGAGGGTCCCCACCTGGGATATACCAGAACATTCACGGTCAACCCTGCACCACGCTTTTCTCAGACAGGTCACCATCTGACGCTAGGGATCCACTGGATGCCTCTGTATTTGAATGGAGGATTGATGCTCCAAGGGTTTTGCTGTTTTTGGGTCAATGGACACTTTTCAGTCAGTAAAGAGCTGTTTTGAACTTCTGTTGTGTTTTCAGAACAAAGTGATGGTGCATAGGTTATTCCACAACATAGGAAACTGGTTCTCTATATGGAACACTAAAATGAAGAACACTGTGCAGAGTCCTGTGGATACCCAACTGGTATTGCAGAGGCAAAAGTATATAGGACTAATGCTCTGTTTGTGGTATTGTGGGCAAGCAGTTAGGCTAATCAGAGGGTAGTGCTAAGCATCTGTTGTACTCACAGAGGCAATAAATGAGAGACACACCCAGAAAATAAATCCGAGACCAATTTAGAAAAATACCAATTCTTTTTATATACTTTTCAAACCCAAGAACTTCGTAATGAGGTAAGTAGATTTTTAAGCATAAATACTTTGCAGTTCCAGAAATCAACACTTTGGCCCATATTTATACTTTTTGCCATAAAACTGCGCAAAAAGTTTACCGCCGGTTTGCATCATTCCTGAGCATATTTAAGGAATGGCGCAAGCCGGCACTAAAGATCGGCTAGCGCCAAAAGAAAGGACACCACCTTGTGGGGGGGCGGAGGGGGGATAGGAATCACAGTAGGAGAATATGGTATTAGGGAGCCAGAAATGATGCTAGGCTGGTTAATGTCAATATATATGGTATTAACCAGCCTAGCGTCATATCGTGACACAATAGCACCCAAAGACAGGAGTTATGCCCACAACCCCAATGGCCATGCCCAGGGGACTATTGTCCCCTGGGCACGGCCATTACACCCAGTGCCATGAAGGGGGGCCCATGTAAGGGGCTCCCAATGGCACATCAAAAAATAAATGTAATACTTAACTATACCTCCCCAGGATGGAGTCCCCCATCATTTGGTGCCCCTCTGGTGTGGGTATGCGTGGGGTGGGCACCTGTGGGCCCATTCCATGGTGTTTGGCCATGGAAATGGGTCCACTGGTCAGACCCAGGCGTTAAATAATGACGTAAGCAAGCTTAGCGTCATTATTTGGGTCCGCCTCTCACCCGTGCATAATTTTTGCAAGGGGGATAAATATGACACTAAGGGCTTAGCGTAATATTTTGGATGGGTTTGCCTACCTTGCATTTCGTTGACGCAAGGTGGGTTCACACATCCAAAAAAATGACGATAACTCCAATATTTTGACACTAGACTGGTCTAGTGTCAAAATATAAATACTGAGTTAAGTTTGCAATGTTTTAGCGTAAAAAAATATGATGCTAAAACAGCACAAACAAAGTATAAATAAGCCCTTTAGTTCAATTTTCAGAGTTCTCTCAATGTTAACCTATGGAAGAAAACTATGTTCCGCAAACACAGGGTTAAGACCGGCTTAGGAGGTCGAGCTCATGGAGCAAAGGTAAGTATTGGGCACTGATCAGAACCACACCAACAGGTCACACCAGGCAGCACTTGGGTAAGGTGTTGGTGCCCAATGGTTCTCTATGGGAGTTGGACCTCATGACAAACAGGCTGCAGGCTGTCAGTCAGGGAGAACAAGCAGGTAGTTAATAAGCTTGGGGTGTTCGGGGATGTGTGCACCTTTGGTCCTCTTCTTCTGTGCCCAGGGGCGATGGGTGCAGTGGTTGGTGGAAGTGTCAGGTTTTCACTAACCGCAGGAGAGGCGGGTATGCAGGGGCTGTAGGCAACTTGGGGGAGTCCAAGAGAGGCGAAACCTGTCGGACTCTATGCAGCTGGGGAACTGGGCTGGCACTGTTGGTTGGCTTCCCCTCCGGTTGTGGTCGTCAGGTGCAGATGTCACTTCAGGTGTTGGGTTTTGCTGTTCCAAGGGCTGCAGTGTCCTTTCTTGTTACTTTGTTGCAGAGCTGGTCTGCTGGTCAATGTAAGGGAGGCAGTCCTCCTGGTCTTCTTGGAGGCTCAGCTTTGGGCAAAGTCCTTCGAGGTCAGCAGGCAGGCCAGAAGGGCTGGTTCCAACACCGCTGCTTCTTCTTTTCCTCTTCTGCCAGGACAACTCTTATTTGTCCTTTGCTTCGTAGGTAGTCAGCATCTGAGTTCTAGGGTTCAGGGGTGCCACCCAAATACTCAATTTAGGGACGCTACAGGGAGCGCTAGGTGGTAGCCAATGGGCTGTCCATATTTAGGGTGACTACACCCTATTTATGACCACTTCTGCTGGGAAGTGGGCATAACTGTAAACCTAGTGGCCTAATTCCTTCCAAACAAAATGGAGGAATTTAAAAAGTAGTGTCCACTTCAGCTCGTCCCCCTCAGGGGTGGGAACTGGCATGAAATGGCACATCTTCTAATCTGCCTCATTTTCCCACCCGTGCTCCCGTCAAAAGTAGGGTCAGGACAGGGTGGTCTGTCATCTCCAACATCTGGAGAGACCTGGGATGCATTACAATGGTGGCTAGGCCTTTGAAGCTTCCCGCCCTAGAATATCCATACTGCCTAGGTGAGATAACACCTCTGCCCAGTGCAGGCTTTTGTCTCTGGCCCTCAAGAGCGCTAGCTCTCACTTTGGGGGACCAGATACATGTCTACGGTGGCTGAACTGGTCAGGACCAGTCAGCACACTTTTTAGCTGGTAGGTTTTCAGGGGGCACCTCTAAGGTGCCCTCTTTGTGCATTTATTAACAAATCCATCACTGGGGTCAGTGAGGGTTTATTATTCTGAGATGTTTGATACCAAACATCCCAGGATTCAGGGAAGCATCATGTAGCTGGGGAACTCGTAATGACCAGTGTCCAGCATATGCATTTAAAATGACTTCCCTGTTTACTTACTATGCCTCAGTCTCAACAGAAACATAGCAGGAGCATAACCGCTCATGCATATATACCCTCACATGTGACTTATACTTGGCACACACAGTGTTAGGGGACCTGGCACGCAGGGATGTGTGACAGGTCGTATTTTCAATTTAGCCTCTACCAACACACAGTTTGTAATGCCAGGGTTTGGTGAGAGGTCCCCAGGGGTGGCACAACTGGTGCTGCAGCCCTCAGAGACCTTCTTTAGTACCCCAGGCCCTAGGTGCCAGGGGTACCATTTACTAGGGACTCACAGTGGTAGCTAAAGAGTTTGCCAATTGTGCAAAACAACTGGGCAGTTTTGGGGAAAGAGATCTGGCATTGAGGCCCCATGGTAGCAGGGACCCAGTGCACTAAGGCCCATATTTATACTTTTTGACACAAAACTGCACTAACGCAGTTTTGCGTCAAAAAAATTAGCGCCGGCTAACGCCATTCTGAAGCGCCATGCGGGCGCCATATTTATTGAATGACGTTAGCCGGCGTTAGCCGCCGGCGCCGTCTAGTGTGCGTTAAAAAAAACGACGTACACCAGGCAGCGCCGGCGTAGGGGGATATGAGGGTTGGGCGTCAAGAAATGGGGCAAATCAGGTTGAGGCAATTTTTTCGCCTCAACCCGATTTGCGCCATTTTTTTTCACTCCCAACCCCCATAGAAATGACTCCTGTCTTAGCAAAGACAGGAGTCATGCCCCCTTGCCCAATGGCCATGCCCAGGGGACTTCTGTCCCCGGAGCATGGTCATTGGGCATAGTGGCATGTAGGGGGGCACAAATCAGGCCCCCCTATGCCCAAAAAAAAAAAAAAAAAAAAACACTTACCTGAACTTACCTTAATGTCCCTGGGATGGGACCCTCCAGCCTTGGGTGTCCTCCTGGGGTGGGCAAGGGTGACAGGTGGGGTCCCTGGGGGCATGGGAGGGCATCTCTGGGCTCCTTCAGAGCCCACAGGTCCCTTAACGCCTGCCTTTTGCAGGCGCTAAAAAATGGCGCAAAAGCATCCGTAAGTCATTTTTTTTTACCCGCCCACTCCCGGGTGCGAATTTTGCCCGGGAGTATAAATCCGACGCACATGCCTCGGAGTCGATTTTTTAGACGGGAACGCCTACCTTGCATATAATTAACGCAAAGTAGGTGTCCACGCTAAAAAATGACGCTAACTCCATGGACTTTGGCGCTAGACGCGTCTAACGCCAAAGTATAAATATGGAGTTAGTTTTGCGTCGGAATTGCGTAAAAAAAAATGACGCAATTGCGGCGCAAACGGAGTATAAATATGCCCCTAAGTATCAAAGCCACATCAGAAACCAGGCAAAAAGTGGGGGCTAACTATGCCAAAAAGGTGCTTTCTTTCCTACACACAACAAACAACATGTATCAAAAAGTACATTAGGTCAACATAAAAACCTTTGAGCAATCAATATTTATTAATATTTATCAATATTTATTAAACACATTTCTGTAGTCTGCAGAGTGCAGGAATTTACTCCTTAGGTCCTTCAATTCACAGCTTCACTTGAAAGGTTTTGTTACCCTAAACTAGGATGCTTAAGGTCTGGTGATATTTAAGTCATCAACATCATGGGATAGCTGGAAATCTGATAGACTTCTAGCTGTAGATTCATTACCTTCGAATTCTCCCCCAAGCGTCAGACTGGATCTAGAATTGTTTTGTAAGCAGTACCCCTGCACGCCAGTAGGTGGCGCTAATCGGCTCCGTGTTTGTTGTTGCCGCCCGCATCCGAAATTATGTTGCAGGTCCTATACAGGCACCACGCAAGTGTGTCGATGTCAGTTCTTTTCCTTCCACGCTAGCCACCCCCGATCCGAATAGCTACCCCTCAGTCATTTTTTGACTGGCCTTTTCTCGACTTTTGTCGAACATTTCTCGAGATATTTTCTCCTGGTGTGTGTTGAGGAATGTTTTCTAGAAAGACATGTTCGGAGCATTACTAAGACCAAAAGTCATGCTCAGAGTCCGGAGCCATGCATCCAAAGGCTTTGAGGGAGTGGTCCCTATAACTGATGCCAGCCTGGTTGGGACTCTGCGCAGGCCGATGTCTCCGTCAAGAGGAAGGTCCCGGGAATGGTTGTGGAGTCTGAAGTCGTCATCATCACATTCAAAGTCCTTGGAGTGATCGGGTAAGTCGAGGCACAAGAAAAAAATCCAAGAAGTCAAACAGCTCTTAGACTTCTCCTTGTCTGTCGGCAGAGGAGACAAGGGAGCAAAAACACTCTAGGCCTCGCTCTGTGGAACCTGTGCTGACTCAGCATCTCCCTAAGTTTCTAAAAGCCAGAGTCACCCCTACCCAACTTAAAGAATTTTATGAGGCCATGCACCTCATGTTTGGGCAGTTCAAGCCTGCTAGAGCGCCTTCGGACCCTGTAAGACTGGAGGGCATTAGCGGCTCTGGCACCAAGGAGCTCCCAGAGATCCAGTCCTGGATCCAGACCGGCACCGGTCGTCCCATCTCAATCTTCCCCAATGCTCCCTATACTGCCCACACACACCGGTGGCACCACCCCCCTGTAATCCCCAACTCCAACAAGGAGCTGGATGGGCACCGCCAGACACCAACTCTGGCAGGAGCTTCTCCTCCTCGCTTGGATCCTGAGCTCTATTTCTCTGTGCTAGGCCTTGGGTTGCTGCACCTTTTAGAACACCACCCTTATGAATCTGAACTGGGCTGGCATTAGGACTTGGGTGAAGCCATTGGACTGGACATTTCTCCAGACACTGGCATGGTTTCTCCCCAACCATTACTACAGAGGAGTTTCTTATGCTATGGTGGTGAGGAGGGCGGCTGAGGTCCTGGACCTTCAACTACCCTCAGTGGCCATTGAGACTAATCTCTTGACAGAGGTGCTACAACCAGGAGCTTCCACCTCAGAACCCCTGCTCCTGTTCAATGATGCCCTCATTGATGTTCTACTGGGTACCTGGTCCAAACCCACAACCGGGGCCCCTGTGAACATCCAATTGCCTGCCGCCATCACCCTGCACCTGGGTTTCCTAATGCAACACCCCACCTAAGAGCCTGGTGGTCAAAGCCTTTACCTCCTAAGGCACGTTCCCTACCACTCCCCAGGATAGGGAATCCAAAGGTTGGATTCATTTGGGAAGAAGTTATTTTCTTCTGCTAGCATTGCGGTCAGTGAACACCATATACCTTTTGGGCCGTTATTACCACACGCTGTGTGATGCGGTTGCACTAGTGCTGCCACTGGTCCCGGAGGAGGCCTGGGCTGTCCTCTTTCAGGCAGCTGCCGAGGGGAGAGACGCAGCAAAGTTCACAATTTGTTGTGAACATGACACAACCAACTTACTAGGCAAAGCTGTTTTGGCGACAGCCCTGAGGCACCACGCCTGGCTGAGCACATCCGGCTTTTTGGAGGATGGCTAGGCTTCTTTGATGGACATGCCCTTTGATGGCACCCTTCCCTTTGGAGACAAAGCAGACTTTGGGCCAGATTTATGGAAAGTAGTGCTGCACTGAGTGCAGCGCCACTTTCCCTGAGTCTCTTAGCACCCCCCTACCGCCACCATGTGTGCATCTGGTCTATGGAGGAAACAGGACTTCACATCAACATGCTGGTGGTCTGTGCGATCCAACTGGCTTTGAAAGTCTTTCCCCTGTATCAAGTGGAAGATGTTGCAGGTATTCACAGACAACACCGCCATGTGGTGGTGCAAAAAGCAGGGTGGGGTGGGGTCTTGGACCCTTTGTCAAGAGGCTCTGGATGTGGCTGAACAGCAAGGCATATCTCTGGTGGTTCAACGTCTGGCAGGCAAGGTCTCTTTCACCAGTGTGGAGAGCCTTAGTTAGATCTGTTCACTCTGCAGAGAAGACACAGGCCCGTATTTATACTTTTTTTAGCGCCGGATTTGCGCCGCTTTTTGACGCAAAACGGCGCAAACCTACAAAATACAATGGCATTTTGCAAGTTTGCGCCGTTTTTGCGTCAAAAAACTACGCAAATGCGGCGCAAAAATAGTATAAATACGGGCCACAATGTCAGCAGTTTTGCACCCTGGAGTTTTCCAAAGCCTCACTCATTCTGAGATGCTTTTCATCTCGAGTAGAATTGAGGCCTCCTATACGCCTTTCTGCCCATATCACTTCCGCTCAGAGTTCTCAAGAAGATCAAGAACATCCTTGTTGCTCCAGACTGGGCACGGACAGTCTGGTATCCCGAGCTGCTGAACATGTCCATCCATCAGGCTCCCCCTTCGGAAGGATCTTCTGTCGCAGCAGCAGAGGAGGGTTCTTCACCTAAACCTGTCCACGTCCTATCTTCTTGTGTGGAGAATGAGCGGTGACAGTTAGCCTTTGACCTTCCTCCTTTAGTCTGTAGCACCATTTTGGCAGCCAGGCGTCCTTCCACCAAACAGTATATGCCTGTTGTTGGAAGAAATTTGTGGCATGGTGCACAGACAAGTCTGTTGACACCCTTTTTACCCCTCTTTCTGAGGTTCTATTGTTCATTCTTTGCCTTGCCCAGTAAGGCTCTGCTCTATGCACTCTCAAGAGATATTTGTCTGCTATTTCTGTTTTTTTGAGGTTGCCTGATCAACCTTCCTTATTTAAGTCTCCAACTGTACATAGGTTCCTCAAAGGTCTTACACATCTCTTTCCTTCACCCCCATTCATTATGCCCCAATGGGATCTCAATTTGGTTCTGACTTTTTTGATGTGCGCTCCTTTCGAGCCCCTCCACAATTGTCCTTTCAGTCATCTGATGTTGAAGACAGCCCTCCGTATGGCAATTACATCTGCCCACAGGGTGGGTGAGCTGCAGGCCTTATCTAAACTATCAATTTCAAAAAAGGAGGGGCAGAACGGGAGATTTGGAGAAAAAACGAATAACTCCTGGTCCAGTGTGTATTTCTCCCAATTATATACTTCACACAGTATACAAACAGTTCCAAAATCAGAGAAAAAAGATCGAGGGTTATAGTAGTGAAGACAGGTTTCCAGAGACAAAAAAAGGGGGGTGGGGGGAGCAATATGCTCGAAGCAAGAGCCCTCACTCACCGTCCGGTGACATGCTTCATCATAGGGCTATGCTCCTCGTCAGGCCGGCGCTGCAATGCCTGACGGGCCCCACAAAGGGGCTCTTTGCCGGAGATCTTTTAGGCAATTGGTGTAGAGCCGGTCAGATGATGAAAAAAGAGGATTGGTATGGAAAAGATTAAAAATGACTAGGGGTAAAAAAATTATTTATTCAGATATTTAAACCCCTGGCATAGTTAAAAACATCGTTTTAGGGATATGGTAAGTTAATGTATACAATCCCTCAAAAATTTAAACAATTTTCACTAGAAATTCAAGTAAAAAAAGGGTGCAAAAAATCAGAGTACACAGAATCACTGTGATACTCAATCAAGGGGTCAACATGTTTCTCGCTATATTGAGTTGAAATTGATCTCATGCGATTCATCAGGACCTATTTACGTACCTAATCCTTTATGAAAACTGCTTTGTGCATTAATTTATTCAAAACCTGAAAGGTAAAACAAAGGAAACCAACGTCAAAGGATAACCTATTCAGCAACAGTTATCTTTAATCACTGTGCCTGATAGGTTGTTATATAACCTCGTGAGAACGCCATACAAGAACGATTGTGACTAATGCCCAAATGTGCCTTAGTGAATACACACAAAAACATCTAGAGTGCTGATAGAAAACTTAAATTTTGCTCACCCTCCAAGTATTACTGGTGGGCTCCCTCAGGGAGATAGCAGGCTCTAAATTCCATTATGAACTGAATATATGCATACACAAAGAGAGAAAGAACAGTTTAAAAAAACCGTATGATAATTGGTAGGATTATTACCTTATCATAGACATGTCACTACTTGCCTCTCATGCAAAATATAGTTGGTGAATTGTATTCAAACCGCTAGCAAAAATACAAGATAGAGAAGACGCACGATTGTCAAACCGAGGGTAGCTACAATTAATATTCAGTGAAGGGAAATTCTTAAGTTACACGGTAACCTCTAGTTGAAAATACAAAAAACAATAAACTACAACAGCAGTGTCGGCCAGTCACCAGATCATTCGTAGACGATATCCGTCATATCACTTAATTAGTGAAAGACAGATGTCAAGGGGTTCAGAGTAAGAAAGAATAGGGGAGACGTTTACAGTCTTGTCCCTATTGTGTGTATATTTCAACACATGTAGTCAGTAGATAGCCCCACTGAGAGGAAAAGCCTGCTGGGCGGGGCGTATCAAATCAGGAACGCGTCCCGCCCGTGTATGTTAAGGCGTGGAGCTCGCGTTTGCCGGCTAGTGTTCGAACCCAATATAATGAAGCTTCGTAAACAATTATGTACATGAAGCTCCAGACAGAGGCAAAAAAGCGTGTGTCAATAACGGCGATTGTAAAACGCCGAAACAGCACTTACTTGACATCGAACCACAAGCGTTGGTTCACCTGTGAGCCGTCTCCTTCCCCGGAACACAAAGTAGCGTTAGAATGGGGTTCGTTTTAAATGCCCTGAGATAGTAAAGAGTGAAAGGGGACTGTGAGCCAAGACAGGATCAAAGACAAAAACAAAAACAAAAGAAGGACTAAAACCAAGTCGGCCATATATATAAGGGAAATGTCCTAGGATCTAGATGAATAGGAAAAATGGAGATATCTCGGTATCATAGTTGATGCAAAAATTGCCAACTATACAAAATAAAGTACGCTCACTGCGCGTACAAAATGAATTATGCAAAAGTTGCAAAAGTAAAAAAAGGTGTATTTATAGAAAAATCACATGGAAAGTGATTCACATAGTAATGCAAAAGGTTAATAGGTGGTCTGAAGGGACCCAACGTTCAACGGGTAAAACAGGCCCAAGGGATCTCATCGTTGAGCCCACTCTCATGGGTCCTTAGCCTAAAGACCCATCGTTGTTCTTTTTCAAAGAGTCTTCTTGTACACTCATTGTTGTCTTTAATAGTCTCCAATATTAGCCATCTGATGTTGTCTGCAGTGTGTTGTTTTTCCAAATAGTGATTCGTTAATTTTGTTGCAGACCTCTTACACCTGATAGTGCTTCGGTGTTCATTGATGCGTGTTTTCACCATTCTTGTTGTCATTCCTATGTACCTCAAGTCACAAGGACAAGTGATCATATAGACACAGTTTTTAGTGCGACAATTGGTGTGTGATTTCAGTTGCCATTTCTTAGTTTCACCGAGATCTACTTCATAGGTGCTTTTAGTCATTGAGCATACGTTACAACCCCCACATGGGTGATGGCCTTTGACTTTCAACCACTGATCTTGGTGGACATCATCCGTGGTTTTTTTATGTACAGGTCTGGTGTGAACAACCATATCTTTAATGTTGTGGGTCCTCTTAAAGGCAAATAAAGGGTAGTCCAAGGACTCTCCTGCACTGTTGAGGATAGGCCACTGTCTCCGGATGATCTTCTTAATCTGATTACTCAAAGGCGTGTAGGTAGTCACACAAGTAAGTCTAGATTGAGAAGTGCGGATATTATTAGCCAGAAGAGTCTCTCCTGGAATATTGCTGTCTCTTTTCTTCGCTTGTCTCACGCATCTAGCAGGATAATTACGTGCACCCAGTTTACTGCAGAGAGTTTTGGCTTGAAGATGAAAGTCGTCTGTGTCTGAACAATTCCGTCGTATCCTAAGGAATTGCCCAAAAGGAAGATTGTCCCTTAATGATTTTGGGTGATGGCTATTGTAGAGTAATAAACTGTTCCTATCTGTGGGTTTATGGTATACAGAGGAATGCAAATAACCATCTCTGAGTGTTATCCGTAAATCAAGAAAAGCCACCTCTTGATCCGAAATGTTGGCACTGAAACGGAGATTGGTATCAAGGGTGTTAACCCAATTAGTGAAATCTAATGCCAATTCATAACTACCCTTCCAATTAACTAGAATGTCGTCAATGTAGCGACGCCATAGTCTTATGTTGTTGAAAAATGGTTGCTCAGGAGTTAGAATGTGGCGTTGTTCAAATGCAAACATATACAGGCATGCCAGGCTTGGTGCGAAGGTACTTCCCATGGAAGTACCTTGTATCTGGTGGAAGAGACGTTTCTCGAACTGGAAAAAATTCTCTTTCAGTGCCACACTTGCGCATTGCATGATGAAACTGACTGGCGTATTATAGGTCCATGTTTCAGCCATCAACAAGTCTTCTACTGCTGTTAAGGTTGCTTCTTGTGGAATATTAGTGTAAAGGGCTTCCACATCCAGGCATATCAGTATATCTGTGGGGCCTGCATTGTTAACATCATTAAGTAGGATCAAGGTGTCTTTAGTATCTCTAAGGAAGGTAGACGTGTTATGAACCATTGGTTGTAAAAAGAAATCACAAAATTTAGATAAAGGTTCTAAAAGAGAGCCTATACCAGACACTATAGGGCGGCCCGGAGGTGGGGTGCCCTTGTGAATCTTAGGAAGACAGTAAAAGTAAGGTATTTTGGGATTTTTAGTGTCCAGGAACTCTGCTTCCTGTCGTGTAATCCATCCTGCTATTTCTGCTTCCATTATCATCCCGCGGATCGTACGTTGTAGCCGGGGAGTAGGGTCTGTCTGTATGTGTCTATAGTGAGTGTCGTCACTCAAAAGTCTAAGACATTCCTGTCTATAGAAAATAGTATCCATAACTACGATTGCACCCCCTTTATCTGCAGATTTTATAGTGATTTCAGGGTTATGCGCTAGAGATTGGATAGCCATACGCTCCAAGTTGGACACATTTTGAAAGGTACGGAGGGGTTCTAGTCGTTGAATCTCATGACGGACTGCCTTCTCAAAAGTCAGTACCTCTATAGGAATAGAGGTAACAGGAGGAGTAAAAGTAGAGGGGTTCCTTAAATCCGTGTCACCTCTAGAGACCTTAGGTGGTTGATCTTTAAAAAAGAAGTGTAGTCTAACCTTACGGAATAGTGCTGAAATTTCACAATTCAGTCTAAATTGATCTTCTCTAGGGGTGGGAACAAAACCCAAACCTTTCTCTAAGACCATCATTTCGGTAGGGGTCAGGGTTGAGCAGGAAAGGTTGACCACTAGTTTTTCTTTTGTGCTATCACACTCCGGCTCCTGGTCATCATCTGGGGCTCTTCTTGTGCCCAGTGCACATTTCTTCCTCTCCTTCTGTTTCTGCCTCTGCCTCTGCCCCGGCCTCTTCCTAAAAAAGGGTTAAAATTATATTGGGGTTGGGGCTGGAAAAAAGGCATAGGCATAGGTTGTGGATGCCAAGGAGGAATTTGCTGATATGGAAAAGGAGGATTGTAGTGCGGAGGAGGGGTGTAACAATTGTGGTTTATCCTCTGTCCCTCATCACTACTCCAACCATCAGAGCTCGAGCTGTAGTTAGGTACCGAGATCTTGCGTTGTGGAGCCTCTGAATCATCTGAGGTCTCTGAATTGACCTCACAATGGTAATCGTCTTTTGTGTAGGGATAAATCTTCTCTTTGCTAAAACGTTTAATATCTTTTTGTAGTTTGTTAATCTTCTGTCTGGTGAGATATTCCTTGGTCTCATTAAGTTCCAGATTGATTTCCGCCAAGCGGGACTTGAACTGAGCGAGTTGAACTGTGGTTCTAATGGCTGCCTCGGTGATGGAGATCTGTACCGTGATCGAGTCTGCTAGGCGTTTAGATGTATTGATAATCAAGATCAACCAATCACGAGTGCATTTCCATGATATCTGTGACCAGTCTATTCTGAATTGTAGGTCTTGTAAGAAAATCCTAGGAACATTGGTAACAATGAGACCGTTTGGTGAGATATTGGCCCTTAGGTATTCGGTCATGATAGTGCCGTGTAAGACGGTCTTAAGAAGCTCTTTTTTCAAGGCAGATAGTTTCGTCCAATCTTCTCTTGTGCCGCTAGAGGGACCGCTATTCTCGTCCCCTAGTATGGAAGGAGTCTGCAGGATCTCCTGCACCACACTATCATCAAAGCTGAGACCTTGTAGGTCAGACATATTTACTACCAGGTATAGTCAACCAGGTTAGTCTTATATGAAAAGCCCCGTAGCCAAAAGGCTACTCTAAATCATCAATTTCAAAAAAAGGAGGGGCAGAACGGGAGATTTGGAGAAAAAACGAATAACTCCTGGTCCAGTGTGTATTTCTCCCAATTATATACTTCACACAGTATACACACAGTTCCAAAATCAGAGAAAAAAGATCGAGGGTTATAGTAGTGAAGACAGGTTTCCAGAGACAAAAAAAGGGGGGTGGGGGGAGCAATATGCTCGAAGCAAGAGCCCTCACTCACCGTCCGGTGACATGCTTCATCATAGGGCTATGCTCCTCGTCAGGCCGGTAGTTATCTAAACTACCCTAGCTTTCTATATATCCTGACAAAATGGTGCTTTGCACTAGGGCATCTATTCTGCCAAAAGTGGTCACGCCCTTTCATGTTGGCCAGTCCATCACTTTGCCTATTTTTTTTATACACCCTCACATCCTTCCAAGAAAGAGGAGTGACTCCACAGCTTGGACCCAAAAAGAGCATTGGTGTGCTACCTTGATCGTACAAAAGAGTTCTGGGTAGATGACCAACTCTTTGTAGGGTATGTGGGTGTGAAGAAAGGTCGGGTAGTGCAGAAGTGCTCACTCTACGTGAGGTAAGGCTGCGACCAGTGTGTTAGCACGTGGACTTCCAGTCCTACACATCTGTCTGGTGGCAATGTTGGCATCTCTGCACACGTTTACCTAACACTACTGCCTGGACAGTCAGGTCAATACGGATGGGTACTTTGCCCGTTTGGTCCTGCAGGACTTTCTTGTTTGAACTTGGTTTGCAGACCCACCTTCGGGGATGGTATTGCTTGGGTATCTACTCAAAGGTAAGGAATCTGCAGCTAGGTGTCTTTGGCAGATGGACACCTTACCTTCAGTCACTCCTTACCTGGTAGAAACATTATCTAGCTGCAGATTTCTTACTGAGCCACCCATTCTTCCCACTCTGCAAACTGATTTCTAGGGGCAGGGACTCCCCATCAGGGCCTTAGTTTTGACGCACCAGAGTCAGTGTTCTTCAAGGCTGCGTGCTTCTAGCTTGGAAAGTTGTGAAAAGAAACAGACTGCGGCACACCTGTGTGGCGCCTATATAGGACCTGCAGTGTCAAATCTGGTGTGGCCGCTGAATGCGTAGCCAATCAACACCACCAACCAGCGCGCAGGAGTACTGCTCACGAAAATCTTTCAGACCCAGTCTGACACCTGGGAGAATTCAATGGTAAGGAATCTGCAGCTAGATATAGCCTCGACCAGATAAGGCATTACCTAAGGTACGTAACCTGTCCTTTAGATATGTGCCATAAATGCCAATTTATGCTAGCACAGTAACTCCATCATACTGTTCACAGAACTAGCCCAGCTGAGAAAACATGTGGACATTGAGGGGCATATTTACAAGCCCCTTGCACAGCCGGTGCAGCACTTTTTTGATGCTCTGGTGGGCCAGAGTGCAGACTCGTATCTACGAGGCGACGCAAAACCACTTTGCGTGGCTTTTCATTGCCTCATAGATATGGTGTAAGGCAGCGCAAGTCGTTTCATTGCGTTACACTGTCAGGGGGAGGTGTGGGGTGTTCCATGGGCATTACAGTGGGTTTTCCCACCCGATACCATGGGTTTTGACAAATTACCAGATTTACAAGGACGCAGGCGCTGGCTGACAGGAATGCACTCCTTCTCATAAAAACTGTGCATTCCTACCCTTTCAAACTGCCAATTTACTGTAAGTATGCTCTTGAGTAGTCACACCACAATTCAAGAGCAACAAGTCTACATAATTGCATTTTCCGTTGGTAAAGATACAAATAAAAATAACGAACAGTTTAACAATATCAGTAGAAGGATCATCTGAGTGTGTGGAAGCAGAGGTTTGAACAGCACCACTCAGACACCTCTTGAATATGAACAACAACAAAAAACAGCAATGGCCTTATTATTCAGTATTATTTATTGTGGTTAGTAGCTGTGGGTCTCATGGTAAAGTTGAACAGGCTGTTCTCCACAACCAGAGTAACCCAGTGGAACTGCTCATGTTGTGGTCAGTCGAGACCAGATGTGCCTCATCCATGGAGGTATTCTTACACCCCTACTCGCTTGTGTTGTAATGAGGGAATTAAGAACAGTAAAGGTGAAGGGTTCACCTTGGCATTCGAGTTTAAAAATTGTCTTTCGGAGCTACTTCAGATCGCTTTCCACTTTTTCCTGGTACTGTCGTTCAGACTGCTTTCTTCGGTAAACGTCGTCTGTAAAGTGAAGAACATGTATGTGGTTAACTTCCAGCTACAATTATACTACATATCTCCAAGTGACACTGGTTTCAGATAGCATTTCATAAACACTTGTGTAAATATACAAATTGTAGGAAAGTGCCCCTTTTAGACATAGGCACCCCCACTTTTTCCTCACTGGTACAGAGGTTTTTCGACTGAGGTGCATTGGGTCCCTGCTAAACGGGTGCCCAGTGCCCTTTGGCACCCACTCTAGTCCCTAGTAAATGGGCACCCCGGGTAGCTAAGGCTGCGGTACTTCAGAGGGTCCCTAAGGGCTGCAGCATGTGTTGTACCGCCCCCACTGACCCACCCCTAAAAAGCTGCACACAGCTGCCATTGCAGCCTGCGTGTACTGGTACAAACCAGGCAAAAACACGACATGGCAAACCCATTGTGTGCCATGCTCTGCTCACCGCATCTAAGTATATGTAAGTCACTCCTAGAGCAGCCTTGGAGCCCTAAGGTAGGTGCATTATATTTGATGTGGGGACACATCTTCATGAGCAGAAACGCCCCTGTGATGTCTTGTCTGACTGCTGGACATGGCAAGTGAACAGGGGAAAGCCATCTTAAGGTATGCATTAGACACTCAGCAATACGAGCTTCCCCAGCTAAGAAATGGCTTCAGTGAGACCTATGGCATTTAGTATCAAACACCCCATCTTAATAAATACAGGCTTATTCCAGCCTTGGATTTATTATGATGTGCAGCCAGATGGTTCCTTAGAGGTGCCCCCTGAAACCTACTAGTCTCTTGGTGTGCTGACTGGTTTCAACCAGCCTGCCACCACAGACATGCTTCGGACCCCCTGGTGGTGAGAGCCCATGCTCTGAGGCCAGAAACAATGCCTGCTCCGGAGTAAAGCATTATCACCTACTCCAGTAGGATGGCTAGCGAATCAGTATACCAAGGCCAGGGACTTCAAAGACCTTGCCGCCTTTGGTATGCAACTCAGACTTTCGCAGACCTGGGAGTTGCCACCCCCTTGTCCTGAGGCCCACTTGACACCAGGACAGGAGGGAAAATTAGTTAGACAGTAGGCGTGTTCCCCCTTTGGGCTTGTCACACCCCTAGGATGGGCTACCCACAGTAGACACTTGAGGAAGGGTTCCACCATCTTGATTTAGATGGAACTTGGAGTTCTGGGACAGGGTTATGCCCACTTCCCCCAGGAAGTGGTCCCATAGGAGGTGTAGTGACCCTAAGGGTATGTATCCCATTGGCTACTACCCTACACTCCCCTAAATTGAGTATATTGGTGGCCCCCTGACACCAGAAGAACAGATTTGTCTGACCCAAATAAAAAGAGTACAAAGAAGAGCCTAAGGAGTGAGAACTGTGGGTGACTAGAGGACCTTTAGTGCAAAACAGTGCCTACCTGCTTCTGCCCAGACAATAGCAACATCATGACTCGTCCCGCAGCTGTCGGGACTTAAAAAGCCTTGGAGGTTCTCCAGCACTTCGCTACCCCTTGAACAGCTCCCTTGGAGTGGAGGAGCCACTTCCTGCAGGCACCAACTGCAACATCCGGTTCACCACTCGGCTGAACACCGGGTTCACTGATGCAGCAGCCGCCCAGGAAGAGGTCACCATGCTCCAAGAGGCTAGCCCCGTCTCCCCTCCAAGTGAGAAGACATCAGGATCAATCAGAACCGAGCTGCACTAATAGCTGGGGTACCAGACCCCTTGCAACTACCAAGGCTTGTTGAAGTCCAATCCGGATGCCATTGAGAGACATCAGCATCGCAGAGGACATCTTCCAGAGCCATTCAGTTGCCCTGTTTTGTCCTTCTCCTTGCAGGTCCCCCAAAGAACCGTGGGTGCCTTGACGCAGGAGCACAGAAGACAGAAACCCGCTGCACCCGAGCTCCCCAGCCTGGGTCCACAACACCCATAAGTATCCTCTTGGTCCCAAGACCCTCCATGACCAAGCCCTCCGTTGGGAGCTCCAGGACTTGTGCCCAAGGCCCTCTTTGCACTCTTTCTAGATGGCCCCACTCATCGCCTGTGCGGTGTTCAGGACACGCGACTCAGCTAGCACCACTGCATCCAGATGCCCCAGGGTAGGTAAAGTTGTACTTTAGTTTAAAAATATTTTTCAAATTTTTTTAATTTTTCCAAGTTTCTAATCTGACCTGCAGGGCCTTGTGTTAGGTCCACCAGTCCAACTATATTAGAAATTTAAAAGGTTTTCTAGCTAGTTTGGCCTATAAAACTACCTAGGATATTTTTGTAGATTTCTAAACAGGTCCCAACCACTTTAAAACTTGTGCAGTCTAGAGGAGAGAGTCCGAGAACTCAGTGTGACGCCTTACCTGCAGCTCACAATGCAGCAGCTTAGGAACCTCTGTAAAGCCAGCAAAATTAAACCTGGCTCAAATCCTACCAAAATACATCTCCAGCAGCTGCTTGCAGAGTTTGAATCCACCCACATAAGAGGAGCCTGACACAGACTTGTTACAAAAGCATGAGATGCACCTCATCATTCAATACTTACACGTTATGGGGCTGCCACTTAACACGTTGGTTGCCCACTTCTGACGCATGCATGCAGCGACGCCACTAACGTTCTTGCATCGCCACTGGGATACTGAATTGGACCGCCCCTGCACAGATAGTGAATGGTGCTCCATAATGGTATATCCTGCCCTGGTGTCCTGCAAGTCCCATTTCAGGCTTATATAATACTAGATTACACACAAGGGCCTACCTTACTTGCCATAAGATAAATCACTACTTCCAGTGCACCGATGCAGTCTGTGTCCCCGCTGCCATTTACCTGCTGAAGGTTTCTTACACATGTTCTGGACATTCCCATCTCTTCACCAGTAACTGGCAGGGAGTCACTGCTTGCCTGGTGAACTGCAGAGGGCGAACTTTGTTGCACACATGGGAGGTATATCTCTTAGATATGCCCCATCGAACCAAGAAAAACAGCCACCTCTCCTTTTATTAGTTTAGGACTTCTGCTTGCTGAAAGCCCGATAACTCACAGATGGAAGTCACTGGCACCCGCTGCGGTTTCTGCCTGGGGATATTCTATAAAGACCTGGGCTTGGGCCGAAAGTGTAGCCCTCCACAGAGAGGAGGTTATGGGCATGCATAAATACCCCATCTCATCTAGTTGTGATCATCTGCTGATCGAACTTCAATCCGCCCTGCAGAACACAGAGGACCCCACTGGAGCCCCTCGGCCTCGCCACCACCTACTTGCACGCCTCCATAGGACAGTATGCTGTAAGTATAGCTAGTTTCATCCCACACCCAGTGCACACAGATGGCCACCTTCAGCCTACATTACTGACAGCCATCTCCTAACCCACAGAGCTCACAGGTTACCTGCCACCCAGTCCTCTACAGAATGCTTTCTGGTACCGGAACATCAACATAACATACAGAATGTTTCCTGGCACCTCCCCTTTAAGGGGATTCCAGGCCCCCATCCTTCACTATAACTTCGAGAAGGCTTTAGATCATGCTGCTCTTATTATAGCTTGTGTGTGCTTTCCAAGCTCCCTGTCCTGCTACCCAACACTTGCAATCACTCTCAAAAGGTTTTACATCATCCAGCTCTTATAACTCGAGAGGTTTCCAAGCTCACTGTCCTGTTACCCAACACTTGAAATCACTCTCAAAAGGTTTTACATCATCCGTCTCTTATTATAACTCATGAGAGGTTTCCAAGCTCCCTGTCCTGCTACCCAACACTTGAAATCACTCTCAAAAGGTTTTACATCATCCGGCTCTTATTATAACTCATGAGAGGTTTCCTAGCTCCCTGTCCTGCTACCCAACACTTGAAATCACTCTCAAAAGGTTTTACATCATCCGGCTCTTATTATAACTCATGAGAGGTTTCCAAGCTCACTGTCCTGCTCCCCAACACTTGAAATCACACTCGAAAGGTTTTACATCATCCGGCTCTTATAACTCAAGAGGTTTCCAAGCTCCCCAACACTTGAAATCACTCTCAAAAGGTTTTACTTCATCCGGCTCTTATTATAACTCATGAGAGGTTGCAAGCTCCCTGTCTTGCTACCCAACACTTGAAATCACTTACAGAAGGTTTCCTGGCCAATCCGAACATTGATCATGAACCACTCCATTGCTCCGCCGACGCAAAAGAAGAAAGGAAGGAATCTGTAGACACCAAATCGCTTTTTCCCTGGCACCAGCTGCAGAAGACGTCGCACTGTGCTCCTCCCAGACATCACCAAACAGTGTCTAGAGACCCATGGGAAATCTGCAACAAATAACAAACTATTAAAGCCAAGAAGTGTGGAAGTGCACTCTCTTGAATTCCAAAGGCACATGGGCAAATGTTAATAGTGATAAGATTTTTGAAACAATTCAACCTCAAATGACCCTTGTCAGAATACTGACAGTTCAAGCAGTTTTAACCACAGATCAGCTTAAACATAACATTAGAGCAATTTCTGAAAAATACTTGTTGGGCAAGAATCCTCATATAGTGAATGAGGTCACTGGAAACAGACTCAACTCATAGAATGCAACGGAGACCAAATGTGTTGGGTTAAAACCAAAGAGAGTTTATCACCAAAGAATGTAGACTACAGTTAAAGGATTGGCTACATTCACTAGCCAAAATAGAAGAAATTTCAATTGAAGGGTGATTAAGTAAAACAATTTCTCAATTATCATTGAGGTGGACAAATCAATCTCTCAAGATTTTAAATGAAAAACATCTTTCAGAGGTTAATTTTCTGTTAAGACCTTTAAATTCAATGACCATTATTTGATAACCTATCTAAGGCACTGCACTTTGTAGAGATCAACAATCCAGGCATGAAGAGCTCTGGGGCAGGTGGCGAAGAGCAAGTAGATGAAAAATAGAAAACTGAATTGAAATAAAATATTCATGACACATAGGACAGGAAGGGACCTCAAGGTGTTCAAATATGCTTCCTTGATGGATCACGTCTGCAGTGATAAAGGGGGGGGGGGGCGGAGGCATGGCCACAGCACGCTCACTGTGCTCCTCTTCAGGCCAAAAATGCGTTTTCAGCACTCCTTGCTGGAGTTGAGACTCCAGGGGGAGCCCCTGACCACACCGAACGGGCTACGTGAGCCCTGCAGAACCAACAGGGAAGAAGCAGAGACCGCGACCCAAGTGGGACTGAGACAGAGCGCAGCCGACATTTTGGGAGGGGCATAGGACCTGGGACTGGTGAAGCAGCTAAAGGCTCCATGCCCAGACTCAGACCGGGGTGAAGATAGCAACCCCGAGAGGCCATTGGCACACAACCTCCGGCAAACAGAGATGCGTTCTACTCAAGGAGGGCACAGCAAACCCCACAGGCTGACCAGCCTAGGACACCGCAACCCTCCATTACCACTGGGAAGGTGAGCCGTGGACTTCTGGGCAGTGGCCTCACACAGTTGATTGACACCTAATACTTGCAAGCACCCATGGGCCTCACAATCCCACCCCAAAGAGACAAGATCCACTGCAACCCTTCGCCACATCTTAAAACGTTACGATGGTGGTCAGTGCAGTCTGACAGAGGCCAGATGACCACTACTTCCACTAGCGGACTCAGGGGCATATTTACAAGAAACTGGCATAGGGCAGTACTGCAAGACGTTTTGCTGCGCTACGCCACGCCACGCCAATTTGAAAGGGCAGGAATAAACCATATTACGAGATACACTGCGTTCCTGTGTTTTCAGCCAGCGCACGATGTGGTGCCTAGCACCAAGGCAGGCACCCTTGCACCATGGTTCAAGGGTATCCGCGTTGCTAGCAGTATTGGTTTTGTGCAGGAAGGGCAACCTTCCTGCACACAAACAAGTCATGGAGGTTTTTCCCTCTTTCTATGTGTGCTGCAGAAAAAAAACAAGGAGAAATTAACATATTTCTCCTCATTACGACTCCTCTTGGGAGGTGTACAGTTTTGATGCGTTGCCAGGGTTACACATCCTTGGAAATTTGGAAATGCATCAAAACCCATGGGTGTTGCGTGGGAAAACCCACCACAACGTCCATGGAACGCCCCCCTGACGCAGTGTAAGGCAACGCAATGATCTGCTCTACATTGCCTTACACCATCTCTACGAGGCCATGAAAAGTCACGCAAAGTAGTTTTGCGTGGCCTAGTAGATACGGGTCTGCACTTTGCGCTGCTGGTATGTCAAAAAAAGTGACACACTTGTGGCGCAAGGGGCTTGTACATATGCCCCTCAGTATCCAACGATACAGGGTTGGGTGGAGTTCTTCGATACTACCCGCTCCTACTTCCCCCCAAACAATGAGTGCCTAGCGCCCCTTTATCAGAAGATGCCATAGTAAAGGGCAAGCTCCTGAAGGAGCGTTTGTGGCTGAAATGTGGATTCACAGTGCGTTGGACAATGGAACTGCAAACCACCGGACCGGCCATCTGAGAGCAGCGGGACACCAACAACGCTGATCACTCAAGAATACATGGACATATTTCTATGCGAAATTCAATATGAAATAAGTTTGCTCAAAACAGTTTAAAACATGTCTCAGTAAGCTACGCACAGAGGTCAGTGAACTGTATGACCAAGTGGATGACCTGGAATGCACCTGGGATTCTTGGACTGAACACCATGAAATGCTATGGCAGTGTCTTCTAGCACTGGTGGAACAAAATGTCAAACTACAACTGAGACAGTAGGACCTTATGTGTTGTAGGCACCACAGCAAAACACACATCAGAGGCATACCTGGGTGGGCCGAGTGAAAGGACATAATGGGCTTTGTTACTGATCTACTGCAAGTGATCAGAGGCAACACATATCTGCCTCCACCCAGACTCAATCGAATGTACAGATCCTTCACTAGAACATCTGGCACAGACTTTGCATCAGACATTTGCACAAGTGTCCACTACTTGGAACAAAAGGAAGCCATCATGGCCATTGACCCGGTCAAATCAGAATCTTTCGTGGAGCGACAAACCAGCTTTTCCAAGACCTGATACTGACCACCCGAAAGAAACACTGAGACTTTCACCCTGTCACAACTAGCCTGAAGGAATGGAATATTAAGTATCAATGGGGCACCCCATCAGACTGATCTTCCAATGAACTGGAAGACGTAGTTGAGACCCATAGTTCAGATTCTTAAAGCTTACCATTCTAAAGGACAACTCTTACAATGCTATACATATACATTGAGAAAACCTCCCAGGATACACTCCTACTCACCACAATGAAGCTGCAATTGTGCAATGCTGCAGGAGACATCGTACCGAGAAGGGACTTTAATTAGCCTGGGACTCTAACAGGGACAGAAATGTTAACGCCTATCAGGGGAATGGGGCGATGCCTGCACTGCTAAAAAATAAAATAACAAAAAAAAGCATTTGTAATGCAATAGGTCTCGCATTTACTTGAGTTGGAGCTAGTGACATTGTAAATTTATAACTGGACTTCTTTTGCTACATTAACTGGTCAACACCGACGCATATTTTGTTCTTTTTGCCACATAATACCAGTGGCCATGCATATAACAAAAGGGATAGTAGGCCTACTGGAATATTTTTTCAAACAAAGCCATAAGAGAGCATACAAATACACTGAATGGTGGGATGGGTTATAATTTTAGAATCCCCCACTAACCTAGTGTGTGGGACCCAGAGATGATCTAGACACAAATAGCATGTTGCAGTGAACACTTTTTGAAGATGGTCCCATTATCCTAGGACCACCACAATATGAGGCGAGCACAGAACAGCCCCTAGAGGACACCACAATAAAAATAGCATTTATACGAAACATAGTTGTGTAACCATATAGTTACCCCCTAGAGGGCATAACCACATGAAAATAGAATGGCAGAAAATACTGCAGTGCAACCATGTATTTAGCCCCTAGAGGTCATAGTGCATTACATATTTTCAGGGCAGGCAGGCATACTGCAACAATATTACAAACAAGGCTCTTAAAACACAAACTACTCTCAGCTTTAAATCAAATGTTCCAGCCATGAAAGAGGTTAAAATGACAGTGAATGGTGGGAGGGGTTATTATTTTGGGGCCCCCATTAACCCAGGGTGGGGACCCAGAGATGACCTAGATAGAAAGAGTGTGTCGTGCTGAAAGGTTTGGTGATGGTCCCTTTGCCCTAGGACCACCACAGGCTGAGATATGAGCAAACATGTTTTCTAAAATGAATGTCTGCAAAGCATTATGGGGCGAGTATCCCAAGTGCAGTGAATATTTTAGTATCGCCCTCCCGCTGTGCCGGGAAAGGCGCGTTGAGGATTTCTGTGTTTTTAAGATAAAGCATTTAATAATTACAAGTGTTTTTGTGAAAGTTATGGAGCATAAAGTGGAGAGCTAAAAGAAATTACTCTGACTAGGTAACAGTGTTAACAATGTGACCAGCGCTTCAATATCGCTGATGGAGTTCACACTGTTCTATGCAGTTCAATAACTTTGGAGCCACTTGGCGAATCTTGGATTTTTTTTTAAAGCTTATACTTTAGTCAGATCAGCTGCTGTGTTGAAAGTTTCAGGGTGATCCGTCAAGGGAGTGGGAATCGGGGGGGGGCGAGGAAAAAAGGGAGAATGGGGGGGACAAAACAATTTTTCCTGATTTTATGTGAATGGGATTTTTCAAGTTTTTGAACACGACTACAGCCCGAACTGCTGGACAGAATTGCACCAAATTTGGCAGAAAACTACCTCTTGGTCCAGAAAACACACTTTTTGTGAATTGGTGCAAATATCTTCAGTAGGCTTGGAGATATTAGAAGTTTAAAAATATAGGTACCTAGGGACGTGGATCCTCCGCAGATCCAACTGTCCCTGTGTTGATATCTGATGACTGGCTGCCAACACTTCAACAAGGAGGTGTTGGCAGCCACCTTGCAACTCAGATTTAGCTGAGTCCCCCAAAATACAAGCATTTGCAATGCAATGGGTCTTGTGTTTGCTCGAGTTAGAGCTATTAACGTAAATTACTAACTGGACTTTTCTTGCCACGTAAATTGAGAATGAAAAATAAAACCGTTGACATACGCAAGCCAATTCAAAGTGACACAGCTGCCATGAGCACGAAGGAGAGATCCAAAAGGGAAAAGAAGTTCACCCGCAGTCAAACGTATCGGCAATTGTGCAATTATCCATGTTAATGGGCCAAGGCGGTAACAAAACCTCCCCACTTGGATCACGATGGGAGGGGACCCAGAGGACCGGTGAAGCAGAAGTTTTGTGACTGCGTTAGCAGGGGGAAGATTCAGTCGACCTACAAGAGATTTCTTCTTGGCTTCCAGTGTAGGTTAAAGGCAGACAGCCCCCAGAGCATGCACCACCAGGAAACAGTTGAGAAAGCCGGAAGGTTTAGGCGCTACTATGTCACTGGTAGTCTTCTTGCTATTTTGTTGCAGTTTTGCAGGCGTCCTGGAGCAGTCAGCGGTCGATCCGTGGCAGAAGTCGAAGAGGGAGATGCAGAGGAACTCTGGTGAGCTCTTGCATTCGTTATCTGACGAGAAGCCCACAGGAGAGACCATAAAAAGCCCTCAGAGGAGGATTGGTCGCCTAGTCAGGTGAGCACCTATCAGGAGGGGTCTCTGACGTCACATGCTGGCACTGGCCACTCAGAGGCCTCCATTGTGCCCTCACACCTCTGCATTCAAGATGGCAGAGGTCTGGGACACACTGGAGGAGCTCTGGGCACCACCCTTGGGGTGGTGATGGACAGGGGAATAGTCACTCCCCTTTCCTTTGTCCAGTTTCGCGCCAAAGCAGGGGCTGGGGGATCCCTGAACCGGTGTAGACTGGTTTATGCAAGGAGAGCACCATTTGTGCCCTTCAAAGCTTTTCCAGAGGCCAGGCAAGGCTACTCCTCTCAGGCCCTTAACACCTATTTCCAAAGGGAGAGGGTATAACATCCTCTCTCAGAGGAAATCCTTTGTGCTATGGGTTGGCAGCGGCAGTAGCTGCAGAGGAAACCCCAGAGAGCTGGTTTGCCAGTACCCGAGGTCCATGCTGGAGCCTGGGGATGCATGGGATTGGCACCTCAATACCAGATTTGGCATGGGGGGACAATTCCATGGTCTTAGACATGTTACATGGCCATATTTGGAGTTACCATTGTGAAGCTACATATATGTATTGACCTATATGTAGTGCACGCGTGTAATGGTGTTCCCGCACTCACAAAGTCCAGGGAAATTGCCCTGAACTATGTGGGGGTACGCTGGCTAGTGCCAGGGTGCCCTCACACTTAGTAACTTTGCACCTAACCTTCACCAAGTGAGGGTTAGATATATAAGTGACTTATAAGTTACTTAAGTGCAGTGTAAAATGGCTGTGAAATAACGTGGACGTTATTTCACCCAGGCTGCAGTGGCAGTCCTATGTAAGAATTGTCTGAGCTCCCTATGGGTGGCAAAAGAAATGCTGCAGCCTATAGGGATCTCCTGTAACCCCAATACCCTGGGTACCTAGGTATCATATACCAGGGAATTATAAGGTGTTCCAGTGTGCCAATTAGAATTGGTAAAAATGGTCACTAGCCTGCAGTGACAATTTTAAAGGCAGAGAGAGCATAAGCACTGAGGTTCTGGTTAGCAGAGCCTAAGTGACACAGTTAGGCACTACACAGGAATACATACAGGCCACAAACTATGAGCACTGGGGTCCTGGCTAGGAGGGTCCCAGTGAGACAGGCAAAAACACCCTGACATATACTCACAAACAAGCCAAAAGTGGGGCTAACAAGGCTAGAAAGAGGCTACCTTCCTACACACAGGGATACTGTTGTTCTGGGGGAAGGCAAGGTCTTACCTCCTCCAAATTGGGACAGCAAGACCACAGGACAGTCTGTGTCGATGGGGTCGACCCTCTATGTTCCGGGGAGCATGCTCGTCGCAGGAGAGGAGTCCAAGAGAACTGGTCGTCGACTTAGAAGGTGCCTGCTTCAGCAGGGGAGTGACTCAGTCACCTCCCGGGAGATTTCTTCGGTCCTTTTGGTGCAGGGTGAAGACAGGGAGTCCTCAAAGCGTGCACACCGTGGAAGCTGTTGCAGTTGCTGACAGGAGCTGAAGTTGCAGAGGAAAAGTATCCCTTGTGGATACTTTGTTGCTATTACAGCGGTTCCTGGAGCAGGCTGCGGTTGATCCGAGGTCAGGGGATGAAGTAGTAGTTGCAGAGGATTCCTGCTGGAAAGTTGCAAGTAGAATCTGAAGAGAAACCCACAGGAGAGACCCTAAATAGCCCTGAGAGGGGTTTGGCTACCTTATCAGGTATGGACCTATCAGGAGGGGTCTCCGACGTCACCTGCTGGCACTGGCCACTCAGAGTCCTCCAGAGTGCCCCCACACCTTGCAAAGAAAGATGGCTGAAGTCTGGCACACACTGGAGGAGCTCTGGGCACCACCCCTAGGGTGGTGATGGACAGGGGAGTGGCCACACCACTTTCCTTTGTCCAATTTCGCACCAGAGCAGGGACAAGGGGTCCCTGAACCACTGTAGACTGGCTTATGCAAGGAGGGCACCATCTGTGCCCTTCAAAGCATTTCCAGAGGCTGGGGGAGGCGACCCCTCCCCAGCCTGTAACCCCTATTTCCAAAGGGAGAGGGTGTAACACCCTGCTCCCAAAGGAAATGCTTTGTTTTGCCTTCCTGGGACTGAGCTGCTGAGACCCAAGGAGGGCAGAACCCTGTCTGTGAGGTGGCAGCAGCTGTGCTGCATTGCAGAGCTGGTTTGGCAGTACTGGGGGTCCATAGTGGAGCCCCCAGGATGCATGGAATTGGCTCCCCAATACCAGATTTGGAATGGGGGACAATTCCATGAACTTAGACACCTTACATGGCCATATTCGGGATTACCATTGTGAAGCTACATATAGGTATTGACCTATAAGTAGTGCACGTGTGTAATGGCGTCCCCGCACTCACAAAGTTCTGTGAATGGGCCCTGCTAGTGCAAGGGTGCCCTCACACTTAGTTACTTTGCACCTAGGCGTCATTAAATGAAGGTTCGACGTATAGGTGACTTATACGTTACTTGAGTGCAGTGAAAATGGCTGTGAAATAATGTGTGCACTATTTCATGCAGGTTGCAGTGGCAGTCCTGTGAAAGGGTTTGTCTGAGCTCCTTATGTGTGGCAAAAGAAATTCTGCAGCCCATAAGGATCTCCTGGAACCCCAATGCCCTGGGTACGTAGGTACCATATACTAGGGACTTATAAGGGGGGTCCAGTGTGCTAATATAGCCTTAGAACCCGCCGTAGCGGGCTCTCGGCTCGGGCATTTAACAAGGGAGAGGGACTTTAATAGCCGGTAGAGCCCGCTACAGCGGGTTCTAAGGCTATTAGAACATTCTGCCACTCAGGGCAGAATGTTCTATTAAAAAAAAAATGTTCACGGAGCCCGAGGGGATTAAAATCCCCTCGGGCTCCGTGAGGCTTTGTTCACAGCTGTTGCTGTGAACAAAGCGAACATTGGAATGTTGGCGCTGCAGGCTTTTACCGGCCAGTAAAAGCCCGCAGCACTCCATTGTTTTCAATGGAGCTACCAACATTCCAATGTTCTAATTGAAATTGGTAAATTAAGACTCTAGCCTATAGTGACAAATTTAAAAGCAGAGAGAGCATGAGCACTGAGGTTCTAGTTAGCAGAGCCTCAGTGACACAGTCAAGCACTATACAGACACACACATTAGGCCATAAACTATGAGCACTGAGGTCCTGACCAGCAGGATCCCAGTGAGACAGACAAAACACACTGACATACAGGTACAATTGGGGGTAACATGCCAAGAAAGATGATACTTTCCTACAAATAGTGATAAAAGTAAAGTATTAAGACAACCTCCATTGGTAACAATAGATTTTCCTCAAAAACATTGGGAAAAGTTAGCTATTGGTTTTATAGGTCCGGTTTCTAGGTTAGGCCTGAGGAGTGGATATATCATGGTGTTGGTAGATTATCATACCAAATGGTTCATGATAAAGGCGGTGAAGCAAGTGAACACTGTAGAAGTAATGGAGTTTTTGGAGAAGGCTTTCACGGAAGAAGGAATACCCAAAACAATTGTGTCAGACACTGGGGTGAAATTTGTATCTAGGGAAATGACCAATTATCTAGCTAGGATGGGAGTAACTCATGAAAGGGTTCCGACCACTAGCAAGTGGTCTAGTAGAAAGAATAAACCGAGCTGTGATGGAAAACATTTAGCTATCCCTGGCTAATCATCTTCCATGGATATAGGAGTTGAGGAGAATGATGTGGGCACATAGAACAGCTCCTCATTCTGTAACGGAAGTTTCACCATTTGTGTCTCTGAAAGGAAGAGAACCAGGAGTAAAAGAGTGTCCTGTGTGGTTAAGAGAAAAAAAAGGTAGAAGTTGATCATAGAGTAATAAAGGAGAAGGTTAAAGTGATGCAAGAGAAGACTGTTCAGTATTACAGCAAGAGGAAGGGTGTAAAAAAGTGCTATATACAAAGTGGTGATTGGGTTGTTACGAAGAAAGGAGGTATCAATCAAAAGGAGGATTGCAAATACTCTATTCGACACAAAGTAAAGGAAGTTAGGCGTAATGCAGTAAGTTTAGAAAATGGAACGACTTCGAGTATGGGGAATGTATGACAGATCAAACTATGGTAAGGCACTACTATGTTACAGGAACTTACTGTGACATTTTTACCGAAGTAAATATTATAATATATCTGCTAATATTCATGTTCTGGTAATAAATATTGATAAAGCACTTGTATGTCCTGTTCTCAAATATTGTTACAATGTATGGAAGAATTATTAGTTTTTAGTTTGAATAATTTAAGGGGGGAGATGTGTGAAGATAGCTCATGTTCAATGGTAGCAGAGAATCACAATGTGGTGAGGTAGCTATGAGATCATATGGAATGTCAGGCAGAGGCAAAGAGAGCTGGAGAACCGAGTAGCTTTCCTGGAGACATCATACATAAATACTTATTGAAATAAAAAGGAAAAAAGAAATCTAAAAGTATTGATCTTTACAGCTTGCCTCCTGTTGGAAGTCTTGGGAACATCAAAGACTTCAGGAACAACTGTCAACAGCACTGGGAACTGCGTGTTTGTGCTGCAACAGAAAAAAACAACTATGACGCCGCCAACAATGCGGCTGCCTACATCATTACCTGATGGCACTGCACGCAGCATCGCCCCGCTTCACAACGCAACCCTGGTCTCACCGACTCCGCCTGACACTATCACCGAACCGCTGCTTGCACCCTGACATTTGGGCACCGCACGTCGCATCGCCTTGCTTCCCACCGCAGCCCTGGTATCACCGACACCGCTGCCTGCACCCTGGCCTGTGGACACCGCTTGTGAGGTACACGAAGTACTGCCCCATCCCACACTGCAGCCCTGGTCCACCAACGTCAACGACATCGACTCCAGACTCATCAATTGCCGCCGCTGCTTGCAATGTGACCTGTGGGCACCATACGAAGCATCGCCCTTGTTGCATCAAAATCTTGGGTCAAGCAACGAAACCGCACGTCGCATTGCCACGCTTCACACTGCAGACCTGGTTTCACTGCCGGATGCCATCAATTAGCCTCTGCCTGCACCGTGTCGTCACATTGTCTCACTTTGCATCGCAGCACTGATGCCAGAACTCCTGACTTCTCCCTCACGGAGTTCGATCTGCAACCCGTGTGACTTCAAGGGCCCAATGACTCTGAAATCGATACCCGCCGTTGTCGCCAACACTGTAACTTCCGATCTCATCGCAAAGTCCATAACGCCCTTCATTTCCAAGGTACTGTTTGCGGGTCTTCCCGAACCCGTAGCTGGCCCACGGCCCGAACTGTTGGATTTGTTGTTCATGACGCCGTGATAGCTCCATCTGGGGCTGACGACTTCAAGGAACTGTATTTTAAGCAGATTCTTACAAAATTCAAATCTTTGTTACTGTATGTTGGATTTTTATCTTGTTCTACACAGATAATTTGGCATTTTTTCTAAAACTGGTGTGGTGTCAATTTGTAGTGTGTTCACTGTATTACTGTGTGTTATGTGCGAACATTTTGCACATTGCCTCTGAGATAAGCCTGTCTGCTCGTTGCAAGCTACCGAGGGGGTTAGCAGTGGTTATTTTAGGTGTGTAACTCCCTTATCCTGATTAGAAGGATTGGTCACTACGTCGACATGGCGCACACTACTGCCAACTAACGACTCCCATTTCGAACAATTTATATTTGTAAGTGCTTCCTGTTGAGGTTTAATTTCTGTGAAATGAGCAACATGGCCAGAGTGGAAGTTCACATGCTCGTTTATTCAGCAAGAGTACTAAGGCCCATATTTCTACTTTTTTAGTGCCACATTTGCGTCATTTTTTGACGCAAAAGTGGCGCAAACTAACAAAATATATTTGAATTTTGTAAGTTTGTGCCGCTTTTGGCTCTAAAAATGATGCAGATGAGGCGCTAAAGAAGTATAAATACGGGCCTAAGTTTTGCACGAAATGTCTATCCATCTGGAGCACTTTCTACTGGTTAGTTAGTAAGTGCTACCCCATTGGTTGAAGGTCCAATGTGGGGGAGGGTGACTGTGCGGCCCCACTTGTCCTTGTCGATCTCAGCCTTGGGGACCTAATATCCCGGGGCCCGACCTTCATTAAATGGAGGGGCCCACCACCCCCAGCCAATCTTGGCCCTGTGGACCCCATCCCCTGGAGCCCGGCCATCAGTCCTGGATTCCCTGTAGGGCACCCAGTGTGCAATGGGACCACGAGGAAGCTTGATGTCCCCTGCAGTCCTGGCCGGCTCCCCGCCTCCTGTGAGATCCCCCATTGCTGGCACAGACAGAGAGCTGCTAAACATGCAGCTCCCTCTCTCTGAGAGCAATCGTTTCCTCTGTTCCCCTGCCCGCATCTGCTGGAACCGGAGTGTTTGCTCTGAATTGGTGGGAGCTGTCAAAGCTCCCGCCAAGTCAGGGCAAACAGCTATGTCATGGGGGGGGGGGGCACCCAGGGACATAGCAGGAGCCAGCCCTGGGGGGGGGGGGGGGGGTGATCCTCAGGGCCACTACTGACTTCTTCCCTACAACATTTGAAATTTTCCCCAGGGAGGAGGTGGTCCACAGGGCCAGAGGGCCGCAACAGACCCCCTTCCTTATCTTTTTTTCAGCTCGGGGAGGTGGCAGTCCCTGGGGCTGTGAGAGAGGTCATACAGGCCTCCCCCATTTCAAAATAATGTTTTGTCCCAGGAAAGTGGTGGTCCCTAGGGTGGGGGTGGCGCGCGGCCTGAGGCTAATACAAGCCCTAGGAGGGGGACTCCGTGGGCCCCCTTCTCTTTCAATCCTCCAATGCCCCCGGAACCTGTCCCAGCCGGGGGCAAGATGATAATTTTAAAAAAGGGGCGGGAGACATCCCTTTTATTTTATTTTTTTAAATGTTGGGAAAATCTGTGGATCCGGATCACAAATTTTCCCGACATTTAAAAAAAAAATATATATATACTTTTTACCCTTGTCAGGTTCCCTGAGAGACCCCTAGACCAAGGCTAGGGGCTCTGGGTAACCCTGCCCTGGCCCCTTTTCTTTTTTTCCCCTACTTTTAGGCCGAGCAGAGTGCGCATGTGCTGCTTTTCCGAAGTGTTAGTGATGGACGTGAGGTGGGTGTGGTTAGAAGCCGACATAGATCCTATTACTTGTTCATGGGCTTGCCTTTCAAAAATCCTTTGTTATAATTGCTAAATGCTTTACGTTTGTCCCGTTTGGACTACAGTCCAGTGGCCCTTCTGTCCAAATTTGGTGGAGGTAAGTCCTTGCCTCCCCATTCCAGACAGTAATCCTGTGTACTGCGTGAACTGCAGCGGCTAGGGCTTCTGTGCACTTTTGCAAGGAATCCTTCGTGCACAGCACAGCCCAGGTCCACAGCACTCTGTCCTGCATTGCTCAACTCGCTGAGTCGACTACCGGCTTCGTGGGACCCTCTTTGTGGTGTTGAGACGACCGCCGTGCTCAGTTTTCTCAAACCCTTGTCCAAGTACTTCTGTGGATGCTGCCTTCTTCTGCATAGGCTCTCTGTGTTGCTGAGTGCCCCGTCTGTCTCCTCCTCCAAGGGGCAACCTCATGGTCCTTCCTGGGCCCGGGCAGCACCCATTTTCTACAACCGCGACCTCTGCAGCTAGCAAGGCTTGTTTGTGGTCTTTCTGCATGGAAACAACTCTGCATCCTCCAGTACGCCGTGGGACAACTTCTGTGCAAAGGAGAAGTTCCTAGCATCTTTCGTGATTGCAGAATCTTCAGCTTCTTCCACCCGGAGGCAGCCATTTTGCACCTTCATCCGGGGTTTAGTGGGCTCCTGCCCCCCAGGACACTTTTGTGACTTTTGGACTTGGTCCCCTTCCTTTGCAGGTCCTCAGGTCCAGGAATCCGTCTTCAGTGCTTTGCAGTCAGTTGTGGTCTTTGCAGAATCCCCTATCACGACTTTAGTGTGTTTCTAGGGAAGTAGGTTAACTTTACCCCTACTTTTCAGGGTCTTGGGGTGGGGTATCTTGGACACCCTTAGTGTTTCCTTACACTCCCAGCGTCCCTCTACACACTACACTAGGCCTGGGGTCCCTAAGTGGATCGCATTCCACTTTCTTAGTATATGGTTTGTGTTGCCCCTAGGCCTATTGCATCCTATTGTATTCTACAGTGTTTGCACTACTTTTCTAACTGTTTACTTACCTGATTTTGGTGTGTGTGTATATTTTGTGTATTTTACTTACCTCCTAAGGAACTATGGCGGTCATTCTGACTTTGGCGGGCGGCGGAGGCCGCCCGCCAAAGTCCCGCCGTCAGAATACCGCTGCGCGGTCAAAAGACCGCCGCGGTAATTCTGAGTTTCCCGCTGGGCTGGCGGGCGACCGCCAGAAGGCCGCCCGCCAGCCCAGCGGGAAACCCCCTTCCATGAGGATGCCGGCGGAGTGGAAGGGGTGCGACGGGTGCAGTTGCACCTGTCGCGATTTTCAGTGTCTGCTTGGCAGACACTGAAAATCTTGGGGGGGGCCTGTTAGGGGGCCCCTGCAGTGCCCATGCCATTGGCAGGGGCACTGCAGGGGCCCCCAGGGGCCCCACGACACCTGTTACCGCCAACCAGGTTCTGGCGGTAAGGGGGTCGGAATGCCATGGAGGATTCCCCAGGGCAGCGGGAAACCGGCGGGACACCGCCGGTTTCCCGTTTCTGACCGCGGCTGTACCGCCGCGGTCAGAATGCCCATGGATGCACCGCCAGCCTGTTGGCGGTGCATTCGCGGTCCCCGGCCCTGGCGGTAGTCAACCGCCAGGGTCAGAATGACCCCCAATGTCCTCTGAGATATTTTTGGCACATTGTCACAAAATGAAAGTACCTTTATTTTCAGTAACTCTGAGTATTGTGATTCTTATGATATAGTGCTATATAAGTGGTATAGTAGGAGCTTTGCATGTCTCCTACTTCAGCCTAAGCTTCTCTGCTATAGCTACCTCTATCAGCCTAAGCTGCTAGAACACTACTGATCTACTAATAAGGGATAACTGGACCAGGCACAAGGTGTAAGTACCATCAGGTACCCACTATAAGCCAGGCCAGCCTCCTACAAGTACTATCTTTTTTTCATTATTTGGTTTATCAATTTCCTGCAACCAAATTGCTGTGTGTTCCATTCTTTTAGCTATTTGTATAACTTCTTCCAAATTAGGATCCTTCATTAACATTTTTCACTTTATCTTTTCAATGTATGTGCATCTTACTATCTGATCTCGCACTAATGAATCAGTCAACTGTTCAAATCAACAAGATAATGCAAGCCCCTTTAATGCTGCTACCTATGATGCAATATCCTCATCCACCCTTTGTGTTCTTGAGAAAAACTTGTGATGTTCTAAAACCAAATTAGTTTGCGGAGTAAATTGGATGTCTAGCATTTTCACAGACATATCAAAGACATTAGTGGGTTGACCATCACCAATTCCCAAAGATACTTCTGGTAGGTGCTCATAAACCCTTCTTCCTTCGATGCCCAAATGATGGAGTAGGATGGCTTGTCATCTAAGTGGTCCATAACGGTCTCCTCCAATGGCTAGAATGTAAGTCATAAATATGTTTCTCCACTGCTTTCATGGTACTACTGTTTCTCGTGGTGTAGATAAAAAAAGGTGTTAGTGATGTCATATTTTGATCTCCCTACTTCTTTTGCCCGCTTTTAACTTTTTAATGGTTAACAAGAGAAGCATATACATTTAAATAACAATCTAACATAATAACTATACATAATAAAATATAATAAGGAGCTAAAATAATGAACATCTGAGATGTTTCTTTGTGTATATTACAGTTGTTGTTTCATGTGTTCCTTCTGTTTTGTGAAGTCCTATTTCTATGACCAGTGTTACAGTGTACTAGTCCTTTCAGCAGTCTATCTGAGCTGACAGGCAGGGACTGGAATTGCCACAACTTCCACAGTCTTTGGCTGGTAAGTATTCTTTACAGTTATCAATTGTGTTGTCAGTGTTGTTGCTAGTTTGTGCTGCTGGTATAAGTCCTCATAGAATTGCATGAATTCCATTGCTATTCCTTGGTTAGTAGTGTGAGCTATGGAGCCCGGCCCTCTTATTTTGGCTATCCAACATGCCTCTCTCTCTACTGCTTAGCCATGCCAGTATTTTGCCTGCTCTATCCCCCGCCTCGTATAGGCGGTGCTGTGTGGCCAGTGCCAAGGCTCTCGCTTCCCCCTGTGCTAATGCCAGATATTCCTTACGAAGGATCAAGATTATATGGAGGATGATACGGTCTTCATTTGTCAGCAACCTCTCTTCCAGCTTAAGTAGCTACAGTTCCAGAGACTCAATTTCCTGTCTCTCCTTTTTGTGTGCAATTATATTCTGGGCTCTCTCTCAAAGTACTGTTTTGGAGGCTTCCCAAAACTGTAATTGTAGATGTCACTGAGTTTTTATTTTCTTTAAAGTATAGTTTGGTCTCAGTCCTGAGTTCCTGGGCTAACCTGTCATCTTTCAGTTTCCATGCACTCAATCTCCAGAAGTCCCTCTTATGCCTGGGCCTGTGTCCTATCGCTACCCTTAGGGGGGAGTGGTCAGACAGCCCTCTTGCCAGGTATTTCACCTCTATGATCTCCCTCACTTCATCCGCGGGAGCTAGTATATAATCAAGGCAAGTGTGTGCCCCTGAGAAGTAGGAGTATTGTCTTCTGCCTGAGTGGCCACATCACCAGAGGTCCATCCACGCCAGGGTTCCCACCCATCTCGCAAGGGGGTCACTCTTGAGTGTGGCACTGGGGAACACGAGCAATCCATGACTGGGTTGATCACCTCATTGAAATCCCCCCCATGAGGTGTAGGGTTGGATCGGATTCTAAGAGGATCCCCGTGATTTTTGCATATGGTTGCTGTTGGAGATGGGGCAGTGCATAAACACTTGCAAGAGTTACCCCCCTTATCCCCCACCTGCCTCTGACTGATACATATTATAAGGAAATGGCTCCCTGTTGCAGTTAGGCAGGGTGCACTATACCACAGGTGAGGGCATAGCTGCATGAGCAATATGCCCCTACAGTGTCTAAGTCTATTCTTAGACATTGTAAGTACAGTGTGGCCATATTAAGTATATGATCTGGGAGTTTGTCAAAAACGAACTCCACAGCTCCATATTGGCTACACTGGATACTGGGAAGTTTGGTATCAAACTTATCAGAATAATAAACCCACACTGATGCCAGTGTTGGATTTATTAAAAAATGCACACAGAGGGCATCTTAGAGATGCCCCCTGTATTTTACCCAATCCTTCAGTGCAGGACTGACTGGTCTGTGCCAGCCTGCTGCTGAGAGAAGAGTTTCTGACCCCCTGGGGTGAGAGCCTTTGTGCGCTCTGAGGACAGAAACAAAGCCTGCTCTGGGTGGAGGTGCTTCACACCTTCCCCCTGCAGGAGCTGTAACACCTAGCAGTGAGCCTCAAAGGCTCAGGCTTCGTGTTACAATGCCCCACGACACTCCAGCTAGTGGAGATGCCGGCCCCCCTGGACACAGCCCCCACTTTTGGCGGCAAGTCCAGGGGAGATAATGGGAAAAACAAGGAGGAGTCACCCCCCAGTCAGGACAGCCCCTAAGGTGTCCTGAGCTGAGGTGATTCTTACTTTTAGAAATCCTCCATCTTGTAGAAGGAGGATTTTCCCAATAGGATTAGGGATGTGCTCCCCTCCCCACAGGGAGGAGGCACAAAGAGGGTGTAGCCACCCTCAAGGACAGTAGCCATTGGCTACTGCCCTCTCAGACCTAGACACACCCCTAAATTCAGTACTTAGGGGCCCCCAGAACCTAGGAAACTAGATTCCTGCAACCTAACAAAGAAGAAGGACTGCTGACCTGAAGCCCTGCAGTGAAAACGGAGACGACAACTGATTTGGCCCCATCCCCACCAGCCTGTCTCCCTACTTCTACGAAAACTGCAACAGCGACGGATCCAACTGGGACCAGCGACCTCTGAAGCCTCAGAGGACTGCCCTGCACCCAAAGGACCAAGAAGCTCCTGAGAACAGCGGCCCTGTTCAACAAACGGCAACTTTCTGCAACAAAGAAGCAACTTTAAAGACCCCACATTTCCCGCCAGAAGCGTGAGACTTTCCACTCTGCACCCGACGCACCCGGCTCGACCTGCGGAAAACAAACACCTCAGGGAGGACTGCCCGGCAACTGCGAGCCCGTGAGTAGCCAGAGTTGACCCCCCTGAGACCCAACAGCGACGCCTGCAGAGGAAATCCAGAGGATTGCCTGTAACAAGGGACCCGACGCCTGGAACCAACACTGCACTCGCAGCCCCCAGGACCTGAAGGAACCGAACTCCAGTGCAGGAGCGACCCCCAGACGACCCTCTGCCTAGCCCAGGTGGTGGCTACCCCGAGGAGCCCCCCCTGTGCCTGCCTGCATCGTTGAAGAGACCCCCGGGTCTCCCCATTGCTTTCTACACAAAACCTGACGCCTGTTTGCACTCTGGACCCGGCCGCCCCTGTGCCGCTGAGGGTGTACTTTCTGTGTCTGCTTGTGCCCCCTCACCCCCCCATTGCCCTACAAAACCCCCCTGGTCTGCCCTCCAAGGACGCGGGTACTTACCTGCTGGCAGACTGGAACCGGGGCACCCCTGTTTCCATTGAAGCCTATGTGTTTTGGGCACCTCTTTGACCTCTGCACCTGACCGACCCTGAGCTGCTGGTGTGGTAACTTTGGGGTTGCCTTGAATCCCCAAGGGTGGGCTACCTTGGACCCAACTTTGAACCCTGTAAGAGAGTTTTACTTACCTGTGAACTTAGCAATTACTTACCTCCCCCAGGAACTGTTGATTTTTGCACTGTGTCCACTTTTAAAATAGCTTATTGAAATTTTTGTCACAACTGTACATGCTATTGTGATTATTCAAAGTTCCTAGAATACCTGAGTGAAATACCTTTCATTTGAAGTATTACTTGTAAATCTTGAACCTGTGGTTCTTAAAATAAACTAAGAAAAAGTATTTTTCTATATAAAAACCTATTAGCCTGTAGTAAGTCTTTGAGTGTGTGTTCCTCATTTATTGCCTGTGTATGTACAACAAATACTTAACACTACTCCTTTGATAAGCCTACTGCTCGACCACACTACCACAATATAGAGCATTAGAATTACCTCTTTTTGCCACTATCTTACCTCTAAGGCAGAGGTCTTCAATCTGGGGGTCGCAAACCCCATGGGGGCCGTGGAGTCCTGGAAAGGGGGTCGTGCATTCTCCCAGCCGATCCTCCTAAAGCCTCAGCTGAACTTTGAGTCTCCTGTGCTGTGAAAGCCGCACAGACAGCTAAGGAGGCCTTCCCAGGGTGTCTGCTTCCTGAATGAAATGCAAATGTGCTCTACGAGCTCATCTGCAAATGCAAAGGGGGCTTGGTAGCAGCTTTAAATGATCGAATCACTCAAAGCTTTGTGAGGACTAACATTTATTCTTTTTGAGGGGTAGTGCAAAGAGTTAACAACTGCGCTGTGAAGTGCGTGCTTTTAATTGTAATTGTATTTCCACAGTGCTTACTTCACCTGGAGGTGTTGAAGGGACAGCTATAAAAAAAAAAAATGGTACTGCATATGCTTTGGTATTACTTAAATCTACATTTTGGAACCACAGTTTTGTCTTAAACCTTTTTGTAGTGGCTTGTGTGTAATGCAAGTATTAAATAATGCCTCACATATTCACAGTGCTTTCTGTCACAGGCTGTGACCTCGTAGCACTAAAAATACCCAAGTCATTATTCTCAACTGCACCAACCAAGATTTAGTTCTGTCGCTCTCTGGGTACACGTAGACATCTGCAGTGCATTAACTAATAAAGGTTTCATAATGCACTACAGGGCATTTACCAATGAGTAACAACTTTCTTTTATTTATTTTTCATTTAAGCTTGCTGTTATTTTATATGTAGCTACCTGACAGTGAAAGACCTAAAAAAAAGTAGAGAATATTTTGTGTTTGTTTATGAGAGGCTTGCGCTGCTGGAGCATCACAAGCCTTCCTGAGTGGCTGTGAATGAGGTTGTAGATATGGAGAAAGGCAGAGCAGCGCAAGCTGCTGCATTGCCTTACTTTGCGTCGAGGAGGCGTTCCATGGGAGTAGTGGTGGGTGTTCACATGCAACACACATGGATTTTGACGCTGCCCCAGATTTACAAAATCACGTAAACTGGAGCAGTGCCAAAACCTTACGCCTCCCAGAGCAGGCATGATGAGGAGAAATGTTTTCATTTCTCCTTGTTTTTTCCTCTTTCCATGTGTGTTGCTATCTGCCGCACATGTAGAAAGAGGTACAGTGCCTCTCTGGATTGTTTTTGTGCCGGCAGGTGCCCCTTCCGGCACAAATACAATCCTGCCTATATTGGCGCTAGGCAACAATTGTGCTCCAGCGCGGGGGAAAGGAGAGGAATGCACTGTATTTCATAAATACGGGGCATTCCTGCCCTTTTGTATCGGCGTGGGGCAGTGTAGCAAGAAGATTTGTGGCGCTGCCCTATGCCAAATCCTCATAAATGAGTACCTTTGTTTTTAGCCACACCCTTGACCACACCCCCACACTCACTGGCCTTTGGTTTGCTAAACACTGTTTAATATTATTTCCTCACAATAAAATTGATTTGCTGTGGGAAATGGGGATGTTTATTATTGTGGTTGATGATGAGGAGTACCAGGTTCTAGAAATTTTTATCAGAAGGGGGTCCTTACACCAAAAATTTTTTAAGAGGGGGTCCCGGCATCAAAAAGTTTGAAGACCTCTGCTCTAAGGGAAACCCTTGGACTCTGTGCACACTATTTCTGACTTTGAAATAGTATATACAGAGCCAACTTCCTACACATATGTACTGTTGGGATCTCTCCAGAGTTTTTCTATCTTAAATGGGGATGATTTCCTTATCAGTACTGCCACACCTCGGGAGCACGAGGTGAACCCCGCATGGGCCAGCAGTGTATATGCTACCCTACCAAGCAAACTGCAATGTGTGCCCCTCAGGCGTGTTTCTTGGAGCATTACAATGTCAGGTTTACTGCACTTTATGTATGGTGCCACCAGATCCCGTTTCACCTTGTTGCCGAGACGTTTACATTCCAGGACAATACTGTATAGCTATAGTTGTCTCCTGTTGAACCTGTAGTCATTGTTGTAGCCATATAACCTATGGCTTTTGGCGCTGGAATGAGCGCCCTTTATCGCCCTGTGTCTGCGGTGGGATCTATTTTGTGACATCCCTAGTTCAACTAGTAACTTGAAATGTTCCCAAACCCCCTATCTCACTGTAGGAGGCTGGCCTGGCTTGTAGTGGGAACCAGAGGTACGTACACCTTGTGCCAGGTCCAGTTATCCCTTATTAGTGTAGAAGAGGTGTTTCTAGCAGCTTAGGCTGATAGAAGGTAGCTATAGTAAAGAAAGGTAGCTATAGTAAAGCAGCTTAGGCTGAACTAGGAGACATGCAAAGCTCCTACTATACCACTGGTGCCATATGCACAATATCATATGAAAACACAATACACTGATATACTAAAAATAAATGTACTTTATTTTTATGACAATATGCCAAAAGTATCTCAGTGAGTACCCTCAGTATGAGGATGATCAATATACACAAGATATATGTACACAATACCAAAATTATGCAGTAATAGCAAAAGGAAGTAATGCAAGCAGTGTAAAATTACAATAGATTGCAATAGGAGCACATAGGTATAGGGGCAACACAAACCATATACTCCAAAAGTGGAATGCGAACCACGAATGGACCCCAAACCAATGTGAGATTGTAGAGGGTCGCTGGGACTGTAAGAAAACAGTGAGGGTTAGAAAAATAGCCTACCCCAAGACCCTGTAAGGTAGGTGTAAAGTGCACCTACAACCCCCAGAGAGCACAGAAGTCGTGATAGGGGGATTCTGCAAGGAAAACAAACACCAGCAATGCAACAACAGTGGATTTCCGGACCTGAGTACCTGTAAGACAAGGGGACCAAGTCCAAGAGTCGCGACAGTGTCGAGAGTGGGAAGGAGCCTAGGAAATGCCAGCTGAGGGTGCAAGGAAGCTGCCACCTGTTAGAAGAAGCTTGCTGTTCTGCAAGAACGAAGAGGACTAGGAACTTCCCCTTTGGAGGATGGATGTCCCACGTTGTGAAGAAGCTTGCAGAGGTGTTCCCACGCAGAAAGACCGCAAACAAGCCTTGCTAGCTGCAAGGGTCGCGGTTAGGGTTTTTGGATGCTGCTGTGGCCCAGAAGGGACCAGAATGTCGCCACTTGGATGAGGAGACAGAGGGGGTGCCCAGCAAGTCAGGGAGCCCTCACAGAAGCAGGCAGCACCCGCAGAAGTACCGGATAAGGCACTTAAAAGAGGAGTGAACCAGAGTCCACCCGAAGTCAGAAAAGGGAGTCCCACGACGCCGGAGGACAACTCAGAAGGTTGTGCACTGCAGGTTAGAGTGTCGGGACCCAGGCTTGGCTGTGCACGAAGGAAATCCTGGAAGAGTGCACAGGAGCCGGAGCAGCTGCAAATCACGCGGTACCTGTGAGAAAGTAGCCTCTTTCTAGCCTTGTTACCCCCACTTTTGGCCTGGTTGTGAGTGTATGTCAGGGTGTTTTCACTGTCTCACTGGGATCCTGCTAGCCAGGGCCCAGTGCTCATAGTGAAAACCCTATGTTTTCAGTATGTTTGTTATGTGTCACTGGGACCCTGCTAGTCAGGACCCCAGTGCTCATACGTTTGTGGCCTATATGTATGTGTTCCCTGTGTGGTGCCTAACTGTCTCACTGAGGCTCTGCTAACCAGAACCTCAGTGGTTATGCTCTCTCTGTACAAATTGTCACTAACAGGCTAGTGACCAATTTCACCAATTTACATTGGCTTACTGGAACACCCTTATAATTCCCTAGTATATGGTACCGAGGTACCCAGGGTATTGGGGTTCCAGGAGATCCCTATGGGCTGCAGCATTTCTTTTGCCACCCATAGGGAGCTCTGACAATTCTTACACAGGCCTGCCACTGCAGCCTGAGTGAAATAACGTCCACGTTATTTCACAGCCATTTTACACTGCACTTAAGTAACTTATAAGTCACCTATATGTCTAACCTTTACCTGGTGAAGGTTGGGTGCTAAGTTACTTAGTGTGTGGGCACCCTGGCACTAGCCAAGGTGCCCCCACATTGTTCAGGGCCAATTCCCCGGACTTTGTGAGTGCGGGGACACCATTACACATGTGCACTACATATAGGTCACTACCTATATCTAGCTTCACAATGGTAACTCCGAATATGGCCATGTAACATGTCTATGATCATGGAATTGCCCCCTCTATACAATCCTGGCATAGTTGGCACAATCCCATGATCCCAGTGGTCTGTAGCACAGACCCTGGTACTGCCAAACTGCCTTTCCCTGGGTTTCACTGCAGCTGCTACTGCTGCCAACCCCTCAGACAGGCTTCTGCCCTCCTGGGGTCCAGCCAGGCCTGGCCCACGATGGCAGAACAAAGGACTTCCTCTGAGAAAGGGTGTTACACCCTCTCCCTTTGGAAAATGGTGTGAAGGCAGGGGAGGAGTAGCCTCCCCCATCCTCTGGAAATGCTTTCATGGGCACACATGGTGCCCATTTCTGCATAAGCCAGTCTACACCGGTTCAGGGACCCCTTAGCCCTGCTCTGGCGCGAAACTGGACAAAGGAAAGGGGAGTGACCACTCCCCTGACCTGTACCTCCTCTGGGAGGTTCCCAGAGCTCCTCCAGTGTGCTCCAGACCTCTGCCATCTTGGAAACAGAGGTGCTGTTGGCACACTGGACTGCTCTGAGTGGCCAGTGCCATCAGGTGATATCAGAGACTCCTTCTGATAGGCTCCTTCAGGTGTTGCTAGCCTATCCACTCTCCTAGGTAGCCAAACCCTCTTTTCTGGCTATTTAGGGTCTCTGTCTCTTGGGATTCCTTTGATAACGAATGCAAGAGCTCATCCGAGTTCCTCTGCATCTCTCTCTTCACCTTCTGCCAAGGAATCGACTGCTGACCGCGCTGGAAGCCTGCAAAACTGCAACATAGTAGCGAAGACGACTACTGCAACTCTGTAACGCTGATCCTGCCGCCTTCGACTGTTTTCCTGGTGGTGCATGCTGTGGGGGTAGTCTGCCTCCTCTCTGCACTAGAAGCTCCGAAGAAATCTCCCGTGGGTCGACGGAATCGTCCCCCTGCAACCGCAGGCACCAAAGAACTGCATCACCGGTACCTTGGGTCTCCTCTCAGCACAACGAGCGAGGTCCCTTGAATCCAGCAACTCTGTCCAAGTGACTCCCACAGTCCAGTGACTCTTCAGTCCAAGTTTGGTGGAGGTAAGTCCTTGCCTCCCCACGCCAGACTGCATTGCTGGGAACCGCGACTTTTGCAGCTACTCCGGCCTCTGTGCACTTTCGGCAGAAATCCTTTGTGCACAGTCCCGCCTGGGTCCACGGCACTCTAACCTGCATTGCACGACCTCCTAAGTTGTTCTCCGGCGACGTGGGACTCCTTTGTGCGACTTCGGGTGAGCATCGTTTCACGCATCCTCGTAGTGCCTGTTTCTGGGACTTCTGCGGGTGCTGCCTGCTGCTGAGAGGGCTCCTTGTCTTGCTCGACGCCCCCTCTGTCCCCTGACGCAATTGGCGACCTCCTGGTCCCTCCTGGGCCACAGCAGCATCCAAAAACACTAACCGCACAATTTGCAGCTAGCAAGGCTTGTTGGCGGTCTTTCGGCGGGAAAACACTTCTGCAGGACTCTCCACGGCGTGAGGGATCCGTCCTCCAAAGGGGAAGTCTCTAGCCCTTGTCGTTCCTGCAGAAACCTAAGCTTCTATTGTCCGGTAGCAGCTTCTTTGCACCCACAGCTGGCATTTCCTGGGCATCTGCCCATCTCCGACTTGCTTGTGACTTTTGGACTTGGTCCCCTTGTTCCACAGGTACCCTCGACTGGAAATCCATCGTTGTTGCATTGCTGGTTTGTGTCTTTCCTGCAGAATTCCCTATCACGACTTCTATGTCCTTTGGGGAACTTTAGTGCACTTTGCACTCACTTTTCAGGGTCTTGGGGTGGGCTATTTTTCTAACCCTCACTGTTTTCTTACAGTCCCAGCGACCCTCTACAAGGTCACATAGGTTTGGGGTCCATTCGTGGTTCGCATTCCGCTTTTGGAGTATATGGTTTGTGTTGCCCCTATCCCTATGTGCCCCCATTGCATTCTATTGTGACTATACACTGTTTGCACTGTTTTCTATTGCTATTACTGCATATTTTGGTATTGTGTACATATATCTTGTGTATATTTGCTATCCTCATACTGACGGTACTCATTGAGATACTTTGGCATATTGTCATAAAAATAAAGTACCTTTGTTTTTAGTATATCTGTGTATTGTGTTTTCTTATGATATTGTGCATATGACACTTGTGGTACTGTAGGAGCTTCACTCGTCTCCTAGTTCAGCCTAAGCTGCTCTGCTAAGCTACCTTTTCTATCAGCCTAAGCTGCTAGACACCCCTCTACACTAATAAGGGATACCTGGGCCTGGTGCAAGGTGTAAGTACCCCTTGGTACCCACTACAAGCCAGTCCAGCATCCTACATTGGTTGTGCAGCGGTGGGATAAGTACTTGCAACTACTTACCACTTTGTCATATTACACTTTTCATAAGAGAAAAATATACAAAACAAGTTCAGTGTATGTACACCTAACCAAAATGTTTTGCTTTTCTTCTCTTACTCCTTTGCTAAGTGCTGAAAAGTACATCTAAAACTTTCAAAAAGTTCTTTAAAAGTTTAAAAAGTTTTTTTCTGTCCTTTAAAAAAGTTCTGAAAACTTTTTCTTTCTTTTTCTGTCCCTTAAACCTTTTCTATTATGTCTGGTACAGGTCAAACTCTGGATCTGTCCAAGACTGCTTATGACCACCTTAGCTGGAAGGCAGCAAGGAGTCTCTGTGTAGAAAGAGGTTTAGGGGTAGGGAAGAATCCCTCTAGAGAACTATTAGTTAACATGCTCGTTAAACAAGATAAGACCTTTGTTGGCACTTCTGGTGAGAAATTAGCTGATGGTTCCCACTCTGATTCTGGGGCACCCCTAGCAAGAGAGTTAGAAGGAAACTTTCCCAACCTGCCCCTTAGCAGGCCACCTAGCATAGCTGGTACTAATGTGACTTCTCATCACAGTAAGAGTGTTACCTCTCACCATAGTAGGAGTGTGACTTCTATAGGCCAGAATGTTAGAGTGCCATCTGTTAGGGACAGGTCTCCCTCTGTTCATTCACACCATTCTTCTGTGTCAAGGCATGCCCAACCCACCCTCCCTTAAGACAGAATGTTAGAAAGGGAACTCAATAGATTGAGAGTGGAAGAGTCCAGGCTGAAGCTTAGAAAGCAACTGCTGGATCTAGACAGGGAAGCATTTGACTTAGAAAAAGAAAGACAGAGGTTGGGGTTTGGACCCCATGGTGGCAGCAGCAGTATTCCAAATAGTCATCCTGCAAAAGCGCATGATTCTAGGAATCTGCACAAGATAGTTCCCCCTTACAAGGAGGGGGATGACATTAACAAGTGGTTTGCTGCACTTGAGAGGGCCTGTGTTGTACAGGAGGTCCCTCAACGGCAGTGGGCTGCTATCCTATGGCTATCTTTCAGTGGAAAGGGTAGGGATAGGCTCCTTACTGCTAAAGAAAGTGATGCCAAAAATTTTACAGTTCTTAAGAATGCACTCCTAGATGGTTATGGCTTAACCACTGAACAGTACAGGATGAAGTTCAGAGAAACCAAAATGGAGTCTTCACAAGACTGGGTAGACTTTGTTGACCATTCAGTGAAGGCCTTGGAGGGGTGGTTACATGGCAGTAAAGTTTCTGACTATGAAAGCCTGTATAACTTAATCCTGAGAGAGCATATACTTAATAATTGTGTGTCTGATTTGTTACACCAGTACTTGGTAGACTCTGATCTGACCTCTCCCCAAGAATTGGGAAAGAAGGCAGACAAATGGGTCAGAACAAGGGTGAACAGAAAAGTTCATACAAGGGGTGACAAGGATGGCAAGAAGAAGGATGGTAAGTCTTCTGACAAGGGTGGGGACAAATCTAAAAATGAGTCTTCATCAGGCCCACAAAAACACTCTGGTGGGGGTGGTGGGCCCAAATCCTCTTCAAATCAAAACAAAGAAAAGAAACCATGGTGCTATTTATGTAAAATAAAAGGCCATTGGACAACAGATCCCAGTTGTCCAAAGAAAAGCACCAAGCCTCCTACCACTACAACCCCTGCTGCTACACCTAGTGCCCCTAGTAATAGCAGTGGTGGTGGGAACAAACCTACTAATAGCCAATCCAAGGGAGTAGCTGGGCTCACTTTTGGTAACTTAGTTGGGGTTGGTCTTGTTAGGGAGACCACAGAGGCTGTGTTAGTCTCTGAGGGGGCTATTGATTTAGCCACCTTAGTTGCTTGTCCCCTTAATATGGATAAGTACAAGCAACTTCCCCTAATAAATGGTGTTGAGGTTCAGGCCTACAGGGACACAGGTGCCAGTGTTACCATGGTAATAGAGAAACTGGTCCACCCTGAACAACACCTACTTGGTCACCAGTACCAAGTAACTGATGCTTATAACAACACTCTTAGCCACCCCATGGCTGTTGTGAATCTCAACTGGGGTGGGGTTACTGGTCCAAAGAAAGTTGTGGTTGCCTCAGATTTACCTGTAGACTGTCTACTAGGGAACGATTTAGAGACATCAGCTTGGGCAGAAGTTTGAGTTGGAGGCTCATGCAGCAATGCTGGGCATTCCAGGGCATATTTTTGCTTTGACCAGGGCTCAGGCCAAAAAGCAAAAAGGACAGGGTGACTTGGATCCTGGAAGAATGGACCAAGTGCTCCCTAAAGCTAGGGTTAGTAAAGGTAAAACACTACCTACTATCCCTCCCTCTACAGTGGATTCAACTTCTGAGGAAGAAGAATTTCCACCCTGTGCAGAACCTACACCAGAGGAGCTGGAAGCAGACACTGCTGAGCTTTTGGGTGAAGGGGGGCCTGCCAGGGAGGAGCTGAGTGTGGCACAGCATACCTGTCCCACACTAGAGGGTCTAAGGCAGCAAACTGTCAAACAAGCAAATGGGGATGTCAGTGACTCTCACAGGGTTTACTGGGAGGACAACCTTTTGTATACTGAAGCAAGGGATCCAAAACCTGGAGCTGCCAGGAGATTAGTGATTCCTCAGGAATACAGAAGGTTCCTCCTAACTCTAGCCCACGACATTCCCTTAGCTGGACATTTAGGGCAAATGAAAACTTGGGACAGGCTTGTCCCCTTGTTTCATTGGCCTAGAATGTCAGAGGACACAAAGGAATTTTGTAAGTCCTGTGAAACCTGTCAAGCCAGTGGCAAGACAGGTGGCACTCCAAAGGCACCCCTAATTCCACTGCCTGTGGTTGGGGTTCCCTTTGAAAGGGTATGGGTTGACATAGTTGGCCCCCTTGACCCTCCTACTGCTTCAGGCAATAGGTTTATCTTGGTGGTAGTGGACCATGCCACCAGATATCCTGACGCAATTCCTCTAAGGACCACTACAGCTCCTGCAGTGGCAAAGGCCCTCCTGGGAATCTTTTCCAGGGTGGGCTTCCCAAAAGAGGTGGTATCAGACAGAGGAAGCAATTTCATTTCTGCTTACTTAAAGGCCATGTGGAAGGAATGTGGTGTGACATACAAGTTCGCCACACCCTATCATCCACAAACAAATGGACTGGTTGAGAGGTTTAATAAAACTCTCAAAGGAATGATAATGGGACTCCCTGAAAAACTCCGCAGGAGATGGGATATCCTGTTACCTTGCCTCCTCTTTGCTTACAGGGAGGTACCCCAAAAAGGAGTGGGCTTCAGCCCCTTTGAACTCCTATTTGGACACCCTGTGAGAGGTCCTCTAACACTTGTAAAGGAGGGTTGGGAACAACCTTTAAAAGCTCCTAAGCAAGACATAGTGGACTATGTACTTGGCCTAAGATCTAGAATGGCTGAGTACATGAAAAAGGCCAGTAAAAACCTTCAGGCCAGCCAAGAGCTCCAAAAGCAATGGTATGACCAGAAGGCTGTTCTGATTCAGTACCAACCAGGGCAGAAAGTGTGGGTCTTGGAGCCTGTGGCCCCAAGAGCACTCCAAGACAAATGGAGTAGACCCCACATTATTGTTGAGAAAAAGGGTGAAGTCACCTACTTAGTTGACTTAGGCACTGCCAGGAGTCCCCTTAGGGTGCTCCATGTCAATCGCCTGAAACCCTACTATGACAGGGCTGATCTCACCCTGCTCATGGCAACTGATGAGGGACAGGAAGAAGAGAGTGACCCTCTCCCTGATCTCTTCTCTTCCACAGAACAAGATGCTCTAGTGGAAGGTGTAGTTTTGGCTGATTGTCTTACTGCTGAGCAGAAAGACCACTGCATAAATCTCCTGGGTAAGTTTTCTGAACTCTATTCTACTGTGCCAGGCACCACTTCTTGGTGTGAGCACACTATAGATACTGGAGACAGCTTGCCTGTCAAAAGTAAGATCTATAGGCAGCCTGACCATGTCAGAGACTGCATAAAACAAGAGGTGCAGAAAATGCTTGAACTGGGAGTGGTTGAGCACTCTGAAAGTCCATGGGCCTCTCCTGTGGTACTTGTACCAAAACCTCATTCCAAAGATGGTAAAAGGGAAATGAGATTTTGTGTTGACTACAGAGGTCTCAACCAGGTAACTAAAACTGATGCTCACCCTATACCCCGGGCAGATGAGCTAATAGATACACTGGCATCTGCCAAGTATCTAAGCACCTTTGATTTGACTGCAGGGTATTGGCAGATCAAGTTATCAGAGGATGCAAAAGCAAAAACTGCATTTTCAACCATTGGAGGGCACTACCAATTCACAGTAATGCTTTTTGGGTTGAAAAATGCACCTGCCACTTTTCAGAGGTTGGTGAATACAGTCCTGCAAGGTCTGGAGGCTTTTAGTGCAGCATATCTAGATGATATAGCTGTCTTTAGCTCCAGCTGGGATGATCACCTAGTCCACCTATGGAAAGTTTTGGAGGCCCTGCAAAAGGCACGCCTCACTATCAAGGCTTCAAAGTGCCAGATAGGGCAGGGCAAAGTGGTTTATCTGGGACACCTGGTAGGTGGAGAACAGATTGCACCACTTCAGGGGAAAATCCAAACTATCATAGATTGGGTTCCCCTTACAACTCAGACTCAGGTGAGAGCCTTTCTAGGCCTCACTGGGTATTACAGGAGGTTCATAAAGAACCATGGCTCCATTGCAGCCCCTCTTAATGACCTCACATCTAAGAAAATGCCTAAAAAGGTATTATGGACAGCTAGCTGTCAGAAAGCTTTTGAGGAGCTGAAGCAGGCCATGTGCTTTGCACCTGTCCTGAAAAGCCCCTGTTACTCCAAAAAATTAATTGTCCAAACTGATGCATCTGAATTAGGGGTAGGGGCAGTCATATCACAACTTAATTCTGAGGGCCAGGATCAACCTATTGCTTTTATCAGCAGGAGGTTGACCCCTAGAGAAAAGTGTTGGTCTGCCATAGAGAGGGAGGCCTTTGCTGTGGTCTGGGCACTGAAGAAGTTGAGGCCATACCTGTTTGGCACTCACTTCATTGTTCAGACAGACCACAAACCTCTACTTTGGCTAAAACAAATGAAAGGTGAAAACCCTAAATTATTGAGGTGGCCCATATCTCTACAGGGGATGGGCTATACAGTGGAACATAGACCTGGGAGTACCCACTCTAATGCAGATGGACTCTCCAGATATTTCCACTTAAACAATGAAGACTCATCAGGTCATGGCTAGTATTATTGTCCTTCGTTTGGGGGGGGGGGGGTTGTGAAGGAAAGTACCATCTTGCCTGGCATGCTACCCCCATATTTCACTGTATATATGTTGTTTTAGTTGTATGTGTCACTGGGACCCTGCCAGCCAGGGCCCCAGTGCTCATAAGTGTGCCCTGTATGTGTTACCTGTGTTATGACTAACTATCTCACTGAGGCTCTGCTATCCAGAACCTCAGTGGTTCTGCTCTCTCATTTCTTTCCAAATTGTCACTAACAGGCTAGTGACCAATTTCACCAATTTACATTAGCATACTGGAACACCCTTATAATTCCCTAGTATATGGTACTGAGGTACCCAGGGTATTGGGGTTCCAGGAGATCCCTATGGGCTGCAGCATTTCTTGTGCCACCCATAGGGAGCTCTGACAATTCTTACACAGGCCTGCCACTGCAGCCTGAGTGAAATAACGTCCACGTTATTTCACAGCCATTTTACACCGGCACTTAAGTAACTTATAAGTCACCTATATGTCTAACCTTTACCTGGTAAAGGTTGGGTGCTAAGTTACTTAGTGTGTGGGCACCCTGGCACTAGCCAGGGTGCCCCCACATTGTTCAGGGCCAATTCCCCGGACTTTGTGAGTGCGGGGACACCATTACACGTGTGCACTATACATAGGTCACTACCTATGTATAGCTTCACAATGGTAACTCCGAATATGGCCATGTAACATGTCTATGATCATGGAATTGCCCCCCAATGCCATCCTGGCATTGGTGGGACAATCCCATGATCCCCTGGGTCTCTAGCACAGACCCGGGTACTGCCAAACTGCCTTTCCCGGGGTTTCACTGCAGCTGCTGCTGCTGCCAACCCCTCAGACAGGATTCTGCCCTCCTGGGGTCCAGCCAGGCTTGGCCCAGGAAGGCAGAACAAAGGACTTCCTCAGAGAGAGGGTGTTACACCCTCTCCCTTTGGAATAAGGTGTCAGGGCTGGGGAGGAGTAGCCTCCCCAAGCCTCTGGAAATGCTTTGATGGGCACAGATGGTGCCCATCTCTGCATAAGCCAGTCTACACCGGTTCAGGGATCCCTCAGCCCTGCTCTGGCGCGAAACTGGACAAAGGAAAGGGGAGTGACCACTCCCCTGACCTGCACCTCCCCTGGGAGGTGCCCAGAGCTCCTCCAGTGCGCTCCAGACCTCTGCCATCTTGGAAACAGAGGTGCTGCTGGCACACTGGACTGCTCGGAGTGGCTAGGGCCAGCAGGTGACGTCAGAGACTCCTTCTGATAGGCTCCTTCAGGTGTTGCTAGCCTGTCCTCTCTCCTAGGTAGCCAAACCTCCTTTTCTGGCTATTTAGGGTCTCTGCTTTGGGGAATTCCTTAGATAACGAATGCAAGAGCTCATCAGAGTTCCTCTGCATCTCTCTCTTCACCTTCTGCCAAGGAATCGACTGCTGACCGCGCTGGAAGCCTGCAAAACTGCAACAAAATAGCAAAGACGACTACTGCGACATGGTAACGCTGATCCTGCCGCCTTCTCGACTGTTTTCCTGGTGGTGGATGCTGTGGGGGTAGTATGCCTCCTCTCTGCACTAGAAGCTCTGAAGAAATCTCCCGTGGGTCGACGGAATCTTCCCCCTGCAACCGCAGGCACCAAAGAACTGCTTCACCGGTCCTCTGGGTCTCCTCTCAGCACGTCGAGCGAGGTCCCTTGAACTCAGCAACTCTGTCCAAGTGACTCCCACAGTCCAGTGACTCTTCAGTCCAAGTTTGGTGGAGGTATGTCCTTGCCTCCCCACGCCAGACTGCATTGCTGGGAACCGCGTGTTTTGCAGCTCCTGTGCACTCTTCCAGGATTTCCTTTGTGCACAGCCAAGCCTGGGTCCCCGGCACTCTAACCTGCAGTGCACGACCTCCTGAGTTGTCCTCTGGCGTCGTGGGACCTTTCTTTGTGACTTCGGGTGAGCTCTGGTTCACTCCACTTCGTAGTGCCTGTTCCGGCACTTCTGCGGGTGCTGCCTGCTTCTGAGTGGGCTCCTTGTTTTGCTGGGCGCCCCCTCTGTCTCCTCACGCAATTGGCGACATCCTGGTCCCTCCTGGGCCACAGCAGCATCCAAAAACCTTAACCGCGACCCTTGCAGCGAGCAAGGCTTGTTTTCGGTCTTTCTGCACGGAAACACTTCTGCACGACTCTTCACGACGTGGGACATCCATCCTCCAAAGGGGAAGTTTCTAGCCCTTGTCGTTCTTGCAGAATCCACAGCTTCTACCATCCGGTGGCAGCTTCTTTGAACCCACAGCTGGCATTTCCTGGGCATCTGCCCACTCCCGACTTGATCGTGACTCTTGGACTTGGTCCCCTTGTTCCACAGGTACCCTCTTCAGGAAATCCATTGTTGTTGCATTGCTGGTGTTGTTGTTTCTTGCAGAATTCCCCTATCACAACTTCTGTGCTCTTTGGGGAACTTAGGTGCACTTTGCACCCACTTTTCAGGGTCTTGGGGTGGGCTATTTTTCTAACCCTCACTGTTTTCTTACAGTCCCAGCGACCCTCTACAAGGTCACATAGGTTTGGGGTCCATTCGTGGTTCGCATTCCACTTCTAGAGTATATGGTTTGTGTTGCCCCTATTCGTATGTGCCCCCATTGCATTCTATTGTGACTATACACTGTTTGCACTGTTTTCTATTGCTATTACTGCATATTTTGGTATTGTGTACATATATCTTGTGTATATTTGCTATCCTCATACTGAGGGTACTCACTGAGATACTTTGGCATATTGTCATAAAAATAAAGTACCTTTATTTTTAGTATATCTGTGTATTGTGTTTTCTTATGATATTGATATGATATTGTGCATATGGTACTGTAGGAGCTTCACTCGTCTCCTAGTTCAGCCTAAGCTGCTCTGCTAAGCTACCTTTTCTATCAGCCTAAGCTGCTAGACACCCCTCTACACTAATAAGGGATACCTGGGCCTGGTGCAAGGTGTAAGTACCCCTTGGTACCCACTACAAGCCAGTCCAACCTCCTACAGTCTCTTACGTCATCTGTTGACACTGGCGACTCAGATGCTCCCAGAGGGTCCCCACAACTTGAAATCCAAGATGGCTAACGCCAGGGACACTCTGGAGGAGCTCTGGGCACCACCCCTGGGGTGGTGATGGACAGGAGAGTGGTCACTCCCCTTTCCTTTGTCCAGTTTCGTGCCAGAGCAGGGACTGGGGGTCCCGGAACCGGTGTAGACTGGATTATGCAAGGAGGACACCGATTGTGCCCTCAAAGCATTTCCAGAGGCTCTGGGAGGATACCCTCCCATGCCTGTAATACCTATTCCAATGGGAGAGGGTGTAACACCCCTCTCCTAAAGGAAATGCATTGTTCTGCCCTCCTGGGATTGAGCTGCTCAATCCCCAGGAGGGCAGAAACCTGTCTGTGAGGTGGCAGCAGCTGGGGCTGCAGTGGAAACCTCAGAGATCTGGCTTGGCAGTATTGGAGGCCTATGGTGGCGCCCCCAGGGTGCATGGAATTAGCCCCCCAAAACCAGATTTGGATTGAGGGTTCAATTTCACAATCTTAGATACCTCACATGGCCATAGTCAGAGTTACCATTGTGAAGCTACATATATGGGTTGACATATATGTAGTGCAAGCTTATAATGGTGTAACCGCACTCACGAAGTCAGGGAAATTGGTCCTGAACAACATGGAGGCACCTTTGCTAGTGCAAGGGTACCCTCACACACAGTAACTTTGCACTTATCTTTCAGTAACTGAAGGTTAGAGATATAGGTGACTTATAAGTTACCTGGTGCAGTGAAAATGGCTGTGAAATAGTGTGTACACTATTTCCCTCAGGCTGCAGTGACAGTCCTGAAGTAGTGTCTGTCTGAGCTCCTTATGGGTAGCAAAAGAAATGCTGCAGCCCATAAGGATCTCCTGGAACCCCAATACCCTGGGTACCCAGTTACCATATACTAGGGACTTGTAAGGGGGTAGGTCCAGTGTGCCAATCTGAATTGGAATATGGAGTCACTAAACTATAGTGACAAATTTGGAAACAGAGAGAGCATAAGCACTGGAGTTCTGGTTAGCAGAACTCCACGGACACGGTCAAGCATACTGACAACACAGTAAACCATACTGACATATAGGCCACAAGCTATCAGCACTGGGGTCCTGACAAGCAGGATTCCAGTGAGACAGTAAAAACACACAGACAAGTCAAAAAAGGGGATAACCATGCTAGAAGAAAGCCACCTTCCTACAGAATGCGTATAGTTCACAGACTTATTGGATTTGGAAGGTTTAGCCAACTTGTCCTTGTCCATGGCGCCAGGAGAGTCAACAAACTATCCAGGAGCCCCACCACCTGCACCTCCGAACATGTCCTCCCTACCCTCGGATCCTTCAGGTTCTTTGGAGGGGGCACCACAACCACAAGGTCAGGTGGGGGGCGCATCCGAGACAGGAGACAGAGACCCTCATCCCCACACAGGCAGCTGTCTCTGCTCATACTAGTGTGGGGGCACCTAACAGTGGGTCACCCCATGCAGCTGTTGTCATAAGCGGGGCTGCCCAGTGGTGCGATATCCATCAGGCTCAGGCATTGGGTCCCCTCATCGGGATTTGCTGCAGCTGCTTTCCATTCCCTGTGTTAGCAGCACATTACTTTGTCCCATATATCATATCAGGCCTTGCGTTCCAGCAGTGTATGTGAGCCTTAGCAGTGTTCCACGGTTGCACTGTTCCCGCTAAGCAGCTGTCTGGTTGTACCCTCGGGAAGGGGGTTGGGAGGGCATATGGCATGCCCCGTTACATGGTGAAAAGGTATAGTGCAAGTCGCAGGGGGTGGCATCATGCCGTAAGCACTCTGGCAGCCCATCACCGCTGCTGGACTAGTTCTTCAAGGGCCCTGGGTCTGCCCCGGCTCAAGTTCTACAAGACTAAACATGACTAAGGTTTAAAATTACAATGACAAAACAAAATACAGCGGTATCAAAAGGGCGTCATATATACTACTGCAGTGCAAATGATCTACCCCAATGATGTATCAAAGGGGTTATCCAAAACATTTGCATAGAACACTCATCTGGAATTCCATGTTACAAATACCTCTCTACGGCACTGTGAGTTTTTAACTTACTACTACATACCTGAAACCGCCTTCATTTACACTTACATCTTTACTATTGACAAGATCTGAGCCCATCTCAATAATTATTGCCTTTTGCAAGGGAAATCTCGCCAAGTTCCTGCCTAGCACCAGCCTTCATTTGAGGGCCTGATATGGGATAGCATTCATGCATTGTGAAGCACTTATAAACAAGCACTGACAAAGCCAACAGTCCACGTCTTTATAATGTGAAAGCTACAATATTGGCTTTCCCAATACTTGTCTGCAAAGCATTACTAAAAATGTATTGTAAATGCACTCCTAAATGACTGCTCAGAAGGCACAGAAAAGCAGTTTCAAGATGTGAGCCATGTAAAGACACAACCAATCCAATGAGAAAGATGGTTAAGAGGTGCGCTGCAAGGGACGGATAAGCAAGAGAAAAGAAAGGCAAGTTGTTGAATATGAAGCAAGCTAATACTAATTGTGTGCAAGCAACCAACAATGAGCAATGGTCTGAGACAAACCTCCACTCCGAATATGGGTCTGCAACAACAGGCAGCTGTAGAGGGGAGCTCCAAAAACAGTTACATAAACTGACACCATTCTTAGGTTCTCTTTGCCACCACACTGCCCCTACTGACCACAGAACCTATAATGGTATCTGCACAGTTTACAAAGAGCCGCAAAAATGAACAACCTTCGGCAATGCAAAGGGTCTGGATTCACAAGACTTCTGCATGGCATTGTAAAGCATTACAAGTAAATAGGGAGGGCACTGATATGTATTCCTGTGGAAGCAATGAACTGTCAAGTAACATTAGTGTAGGCTAAAAGATAGCTGCACTGTGAAGTCAGACCTAAATATGTGTAGATTAATGACTGTCCTACTCCCATCTGGGCTGCTGCCAGGTAAAACCAAGCTACATTTTCTTTTACCTAAGACACTTCAGTATCGTTACAACGCTGTGTGTGTTCTAAAGTTCAACGTCAAACATCTGGATAAATAAAATGATCACAGCTGCGTGGAAGACACGCACTTTTTCTGCGGAAGCACACACCTTCTGTCCAATGAAAACAAGTCCTCCTTACCCCCGGCTTGTGGGCGGAGCCAGAACCTCTCGCTTGGTGACGTCACAGAGCTCTCTGACGACCCCTGCGCTCTGCAGACAGACCACGCCCAGCGCTCGCTCTGCCTCAGGCCGTGAGTGCGTTACGTGCTCAGAGCGGCCTCACGTCTGACGCATGCGCACCGGGGACAGCGTACAGTGAGGCCGTGCCTGGGAGAGACTCTCAGCCGCCCATGAGCCTCTGCGGGCAGGGTGAGCCACGCCAGGGATGGGAGTGACCGCAGGCTCGGGCCTCTGGGGCGTTGCTCGGCAGATACTCACCGGATCCTGCGGTCGAGGCTTCCAGCTCCGTCCGGCGAGCCAAGGTCCGCTGCGTGAGATCAGGGCGCCGCCATGACAGTCTGAGCAGACGAGGCAGCCATTGGTGGACCTGGGGCTCCGCCCATAGTGAGCAGAGAGAACAGTGGCTGGATCGATCGCGAAGCCCCGCCCTCGCATCGACGCTGCCTCGGGCACGTGTCGGACTCGGGTTGGGGACCTCTAGACTCCCAGGTGACCGTGCGCAGCGTGCCTCCCCGGTGTGATGTGCGCATGCGCGTGTCACTGACGCGCGTCTAATGTTTCCACTGGCTCTTGGTAATAAGCTGGACCTAGCGCGTGTCCTTTTACTATTTTTAGACACCTATATAGTGCTATTCACCTGGCACACAGGAGCCTCTTGTAACCCTGATCACATGCTCCATGGCACTGCCAGGGTCAAGGTCCGCGTGTGGAATGTACTCTTTCCTGGCTTCCCAAGTCAAAAAGGAAGATCTTCCTGGAGTCATTTTGAAGTCATCTGATGACTTCAGCTGGGCTATTCCTATAATTATCCAGTGAAGTCATCCGAAACCATCCTGAAGTATGCCTATAGGGCAAAATATTTAAATGAGATGACTCCAAAGTCATCACAGTAACTACTACAGGATGGCCTTCTGATTACTTCCTTGAAAATGTGTGATTATCTTTAAAGACTACAGGATGACTCTCTGACAGCTAAGTGCCGAGTGCAGATTACTTCAAGATGACTCCATGACAACAAAGGAATGACAGCAGATTACTTAACGATGACTCAATGACAGCTAGGGGATGAGTGCAGATTACTTTATGATGACTCCATGACAACTGGGGGATAACAGCAGATTACTTCATGGTGATTCCACAACACCTAGGGGAATGGGTTAGATTACTCCATGAGGACTTCATGATTACTTCAGGATTTCTTTGTGCTACTTCAAAATTATTTTATGACCACTTCTGGATGTCACTTTAGTGCCTCAAGTGCTTCTGAATAGGTTACTACGACATGATTCCATGATGTTTGCGTCATTGTCACTTTTTGTGATTGATAGGTCTCCCTCCCACAGTAGTTCCTGTAGACTTGGATAGCAATGGAGTATACTAGTAAGCAAAAAGATATTAACATGTAGTGGGGGGGGATGGGACTGCAGGTGTAACAATTAGTATATATCAAACATCATCCAGACACAATGTAGTGGTAATACTACAGTTCTAATAACTTATCTCAGCAATTACTAACTGACATACCATAAATTTAGAAATAACATCAAAATCACATTTTCATACATCATTCCTATTTTAAAGGGATTTGCAGCAGGTTTCTGTGTTGTATAGTATAATTTTTTCTCTAAATTGAAACTATTCTGTTAATTTCACAGATGCGTAGAGCAGCACTGAGGAGCTAAGGATGAGAGAGTGTTGCTAAGTATTGTGAGTGGACTTCATATGCGTTCTGAGTTGGGTGAGTGGGCAATATAATCTATGCAGTAGGGTGTCACCTGAGAGTTTTATTGTGAATGGCTTTGGTGTGTATGGGTTTGCACGTTTATGATGTTGTGTAGGTGACTGGTACAGTGTGAGTACTGAGTAGGTGTGAGCAATGTGATAAACGGTGGTCTTTACAATGGCTGTTTGCTGTGAATAATGTTATGACAAATGAAGTTTGAATAACTGATATCAGTGGTAGTCAAAGAGTACAGGGTGTCCCAAGAGGTATTCTAATTATCTGTTGGCAAGTACTCGTGAGAGTGGTTTAAGTTGTGCTGTATTTATAAGCATATGGTTTAAGTTGCTTTTGATGATTGAGTACTATAAGTAAGTGTGAGTGATGGACTGTGGAGTTGTAAGTAGTGACAGTTACATGTGTGGCAGTTAGTAAGGCAAGCAATGAGAAGTGTTCTAAATCACAGTTGGAAGTGGTACAATTTTTGTTGTGACCAAGAATGGGCTTTAAGTGTAAATGGATATTGAACTATGCAACTACACAGTGTAAGAGGATATTCATGTGGAAACTATGTAGAAAGCAAAGGCCGACTGCAGAGAGAAGATACTAATATGTAGTGGAGGGGGGGAAGCATGGGACTGCAGGTGTAAAAATATCATGCTAAGGCCACATATGTCAAGTGTTGAGTCCTGTTTTTGGATGGTAGAATAGTACAGCACAGGACGGAAGAGTAAGGATATGGTGTGTGAAATGTGTTGTGCAGAGCAGATTAGGATAGGAGATGTGAAGAGTGCATGTAAAGAGCCCAGGACATAGTGGATGCTGAGAGTGAATATGGAGAGATCCTGCGAAGAGCATAACTGAAGATCAGATCTGAAGTGGGAGCTAGCAGCTATACAGCAGTTTCAAAAGATAAATAGAGAGTTATTTTGGAAGCTATAGGTGAGCAAAAGTGGAGTGTCAATGGATGTTTAGTGAAGATGTAAAGCTGATATAGTGGGAAAGAGTGGATGTAGAGGGTGAATTTAAAGGTTAGAAAGTTCACAAAGAGGGAACTTAAATGGTATTACTATCAGTTGTAATGGGGAGAGAGAATGAAAAGGGCTAGGAGTCGGTGAGTTTAGTATTTAACAGATAAGGTGGTGTAGAGGTGGATGTACTGCATGGAGAGTAGAAGTGGTGTTTGGAGTGGCTCGTCGAGAACAGATGTACAGGATTCAGAGAGGATATGAAATTTGGAGAGTGGATGCATAAAGCTTAGATCAGATGTGGGGTAAACAACAGATGTATATAGTGGATACAATGGATGAACAATGTGTATAAACTAGCAGTGCAAGTGCTGGGTAGAATACACGTGGATAGTAGAGATCAAACATGCAAACAAAAGTGAATATGGGGAGTGCATGTACAGAATGTAGCACGCATGTGGAGTGGAGATATCTGAAGGAGAGTGGATGAGCAGGTGTGAAAGCTGATATAAAACATACAGTAAGTTAATGTGATGAGCAGATATGAATAGTGGCAGTGCCACTTAGATGGTAGATGCGAGCTGTATAGTGCAGGTGTATAGGGTGAAAAATGGATGTAGAGTCCGTACAGCCAATAAAGACAGAAGGATGTGACTCATGGGCAAACATATAGAAGGAAGAGGGTACATGTGCATAGTAGAAACAGCATGAGGAGGGTGAAAAGGGAACTACTGGGTACCAAGAATGTAAATGGTGAAGATAGCAAGTAATGAGTAGAAAGCTAACAAGGAGCGTAGAAAACATATTTGGAAGCTAATGAGTTTTGTAAAGAGTGGCAAGCACAACTGGAGGTTGGAGAGGGCATGTGCTGAGAACTATATAAGAGCAGACGTAGGGGTTAAATGTGCTGGGTGAAGAGTGTATATGTCAAGCAGAGTGTTTATGTATGACAAGGGTGGAGAGCCAATGTACGGTGTTGGTGTAGGAAGTAGAAGGCCAAGAGCCTATGTATTGCACTGAGTGAAGATATGGTGTGCAGAGAGAGGATGGGGGAAAATTGGTCTTGCACATGGCGAGCCAATGTACATGATGGACAGCAGAGGTGGGACTTAGAGAATTGATAGAGATGGGTTACAGTGGCTGTGTAGGATGGAGAACACATTTAGAGGATGGATATAGAGAGTGACAATGAATGCACAATGGAGGGAAAGGAGCAGACATGGATCGTAGAGGCTGCATATGGTAGGTCAAATTAGATTATTTAGAGGGTGGACAGCTGATACAGAGGGGAGCACAGTTAGTAGTCAGAAATGAAGAGGTACAGTGTGAAGTAGATGATCATGGTGGAGAGCTGATATACTGTGTGGTTAAGGGGTTTGGAAAGTGGAGGTGGACTGCAAGTGTATAGGGTGGAGAGAGATGGTAGTGCCTACATTGCAAGGAATATGGGTATGGAGAATACATGTGCAACACAGTGGGTGTATAGCATGGAGAGTGCATCTTAGAAATGGAGAGCATTTGGACAGGATAAAACGGGCAAGTGCAGGTTGTAGAGTGCATGTACAGGGCAGGGAGTGGGTGTGCAGGGCACAGTGGTTGTATGGAGCAGGGAGCAAAGGTTGACAAGAGAGCAACTGTGAACTTGAGGAATGTGGTGGACATATACACAGGTTGGCATGCAGATGTTGGAGGGAAGAGTACATAATGTGGAGGGCACAGTGCAAGTACATTTAGAGGTCAAATGCATAGGCTGGAGAGTATTGTGGATGAGCAATCTAACGTAAGAAGCAAATGTATAGAGTGGAGAGTTAAGGTAGTGCTTGAAGGGTGGAAGGATAGGATGTAGATAGCAGAAGTACATGGAGAGTTGAGGTGAGACTTGGATAGTGGATGCAGATGGCTCTGAATGGATGTGAAGGGTGGAGAACAGAGTTAGAGAGTGGACAATGGATGTATTGTTGAAAGTGCATGTGAAGACCACACATGGAAGTGAATAGATAGTTTAGAAGGTGGATATTTAGCATGGCATGGAGAGGGTAGGTAGAGGGCTGACACCAAGATTAAGCAGATAATGAGGATAAAAGCAGCTATGCAGCCTGATGAGATGGTTAGGAGAGTAGATGTGCAATGTAGAGCATTGAGAGTGGATCTACAGGGTAGAGCCTGCACTGCATTTGTTGTATGGGTGTGAAGAACACAAGAGTGTAGACAACAGAGAATGAAAATACAGGGTGGAGAGTGGGTTTACAGGGTGTGCATGAATAGGGTTGAGAGTGCATCTTGTGGATGGAGGGCAGACAAAGGGTGGACAATTCATGTGAGTGTCAGAGAGTGTATGTATATTTTGAAGAGTGGATGCAGAAGACATATGTACAGGGTAGAGAGTGGATGCACACAGTGGACAGCAAGTGTGAACAGTCTAGTGCAGCTATCGCCCTGCCACACAAATTTCATGATTGCTCCATTGCTTTGCCCCCCCCCGTTGCCCCTCCCCAATACCTTAAAAAAAAACAAAACACATTTTTGATTGATTTTGTCTTTTTAACAATCTAACACAGACCAGTAACTAAAAAGAAAAAAAGCAGCTGAGTCATGTTGTTGGTACACACATGCATGGCCTGTCTGCCTACAAAATGATGCAGCCGAGAAGAAGTTTCTTTGAAGTCTTTTAGATGAACTTTACCACAGCTTTCAAGCTATACATTTTACAGGTGCCAGGACTCTTAAGTCAATACTGCATAGATGCTTATGGTGTCAATTACTGTGGAGGTGGGTTGACATCTCGCTCATGCAAAAAATAAAGTAATGCATGCAGTGCTGGGGCACTTATGCACACAGGCCCTTTCCTGTGCACGTCTGGCATCAGAGTGGAGCCCTGGACCTCCACTTTCTTACCTCCATACTCTGGTGCTGCACAACGCAGAGTTCACTGAAGTCTGCTGTGTTTAGAAGCATAATGTGCAGGCACAACACAAACCCATACTCTGTATCACCCCAAAATTGATCCCAGCTGCATCAATTTATATGAAGCAATTAAATTAACATTTCAATTGAGCTTTAATGCCTTGATGTCTCAAGATCGTCCTATGCTTACTCTGCCTCACCTTGTTGTTTCTTGCCAGTCCATTTTCACTATTTCTCCCTGCCACTATTTCTCTCTCCACGCCTCCTGTGCCTCCCTTCCACACCTATACCCACTGTTTCTGCTGATCACCACTGTGCAGTGGATGTTGAATCGCCAAAATACCATCGGTAGTGGAAGCAGTATTCAACACCATTTAATTTCAGTGACATCACAGAAAAATATGTTATCACCTTTGACCCTGAATCTTGCCAGGAAGTGAATTCACAACACCATAACCCTGTTTCCATCACAATAACTCACTTTGCTGAAGATCCAGAGTAACTGTGTGATTAATAAAATAACACAACACAAAGAAATGATGATTTTGGATACTACCATTCAGGGTGCTAACATAATACACCAAGGAAACATCACTAATTTCTCTTTGTCTTACATGGAAAAATTATGTGTTCCCTTGCAGAGGAGGATAGAGTGCTAATGGGAACCTAAATTATTACCAAAAACTGTCATAATGTTATGGTTACCTAAGTGTCAACGTGAAATGAACTGATAAATAATAAAGAGTTGAAAAAAAACCCATTTTTAAAACCCAATAACAGTTCTGTCCAACTGCGGAAATGGCTTCATCAAATGGACTTGCAGTACATAAACCTGATGGCCTGAATACAAACTGGTGGTTTCAATTCTGTTATGCAGTTGGTAGGAGCTGCCAGTTCTCATCTGTATTCAGGACGCCCACTGTTACGACAGGCTTGTGATTAATGGCACTGCCCCCAACCTATTGCTATATGATGCTATACATGAGATTCATGAGTGAAGATGTGCAGGGGGCTTTTAGAGCCTCTTAGCACTTTGGTGCAGTCTCAGGTCTACTGAAAGAAGTCTCTGTGTGTATCCTATCACGACAGAGGTGGCCAAACCTGTTGCATTTAGGCACTCCCTGCGTCATGAATTGGTCACAATTAAGTATTTAGGGCTCCGCATTTAGTGAACAGAAGAATAGCTTGTAGACAGTAACTGCCTGGCTCCACTGCAGGATGAAGAATTGAAGCCCAGTAGGAAGAAGGAGGAGCTGACCACCACTAAGCAAGGAAACAAAAGTGACGTGGGAGCCAGCCAATGCTAAGTAAAGGTAAATTATGGGCGGGCTCTACATTTTTCTATTTTTATGTACAAGACATTTTCTGAAGTTTCATGGGCTTATCTATTCATGTGAACCTGTACATTTCGAAGCATACTATACCTCAGGCCACTGGAATTAAGTGGCAGGAAGGACAAAGTTTTGTTATAAGAAAATCCAAGTTACGTGGCATAATGCAGCACATTTTGTAATATCTCATTATTTTGTCACTTTATAGATGGTAGCACTATCTTAGCAAAGGTTTCAGATTATTAGTACTAGTTTGTTGTCAAATGCAGCAATCAGCAACAGAAAGGTGGCCTTCAATCTTTGCAAAGGGCTTATCTATTGAGTGGCAACAGAACTGACTATGTTCTTAGTAACATTTGAACTGCTTGAGCTAGAAGAAAATGTTTTGGTAAAAATGTACAACCCATGTGGAAGATGATGGATTATGTGGTAAATCCATACTTATGCAGCAAACAAAGTAGCAGAAAAAAAATCACAATATTACAGTGGCCTCAACTATATCTTTAAAACAAGTTGCTTAACAGACATGAACAGAAAGCGCATACAAAATATGAAGATGAGGGACAGTAAGTTGAGCTCACGCATGTAAAAAGGATCTACATTTGCTGTGTAAAAGTCTAAAAATATTTCAACACTTTTTAAAAATCACTGGACCATTCACACGTTTAACCGAGTGTTTTGGCACACATTTGCATTTTAATTACTTCATGGCAGAGATTAGGAGATACAAACAGCTGTCTGGTTTCTTTTGTGAAAAAGTATCTGGGGCTACAGCAATAGCCAGGAACTGGTGACTGCCGCCTCGCCCTGTCCCCGGCAAGACTGGAAAATAGCATATTTTTCAGGCAAAGGTCTTGAGTATGGAGCAAGGTGCTAAGCCCTCTGTGTAATTTATTACATCAGCTCAATAAAAGGGCTCCACACAGCTCACTAAATATTGAGGTACCAGCATAACGGAATGAATAGAAAATCATAAACTGTTTTGCCATCGTTGCTCACCAGTTTGTTGTTTGCAATGCTGAAGCCACAATCCAGGAGTAGGAGCTATGCCGAGGGCACAGCTCGTGCCAGTTGAGAAACATGCTGATACCAGAAGGTTGTGCTGCAAATAGCGACTGCAAGACAGGACCTGGAAAAAGCCACAGCACTCCCTTTCGAAGATCGTTTGTGTGGGGAAGCGCATGGCTGCCTATAAAATTGGTAGCAAGGGCAAGTTTGCCCTATGTAGGCATTGCGAGTTATCACATAATCTCCTTTGGACAGTACAGCTGTTTTCAGAAAATAAAGGTTGACAAAGTGAAAGACACACAATACTGTGTTAACAATGGACAAATACGGATACTAGTCAGCAATTGTTCAAGTTTGTAGCAGCCGATGTTAGAAAGTGTGTGCGACCAAGTAATTATGAACAGCTCAAGCTGTACGGAACTGTAATGGGTACTTTTTAAAAGACCAAATGCAGCACCCGACTTTTCAGAAAGTGAAACATTTATTGAGCTTCTAAAAGTATGTTCCCAAGTTAGCCTCTAATTACTTTGTAGACCATATTAAACAATGCACGAGAATGCTTCAGATTTTAAACAGTATTTTGAAACTGGAATCAATCCCGAAAACAAAGAAAAGTACAGTGTCCCACAATCGCATTACTGGATACGCTCAACGAGAAAACAATTTAGCGCTGATGAATTTACCTCGCAGAACCTCACGCAACAAGGACTGGTGAGACTAGAGCTTGGAGTAGTATGTAAGCTGTAATGGAAAGTGTAAATTAATGCCATTATTCTCCTTGTCTCGGACCTTATTTATATCCTGTACTTTAGCATGTTCCCACAAACGTTGGCCGGCGCAGGCGTGTGACGTCACTTCCGGCGCCACCGGAAGTGCGTTCAAAGACAGAGAAGCGGAAATCACGGACTACAAAATTGATGCAGATACTCGAACCAAAGTCAGCAACTCTGACCGAAAGCTACATTCTCTAAAGTTCCCTTATTTTTCGTGTTCCTCCTAAAACGTCCTTAGTTATTTCAGGTTAAGCTGCCGATTCCTTTTTTTTTTCAATTGTTTTTTGTAAATGTCTACACTATTTGCATTGAGTTGTGTCATGCGTGGTTTACACAGGAATGGGGAAATTAGGTCAAAACAAGAAATCTGAGTAAATGGAAAGCGACATAGAAATATCATGTGATATGTGTCATGCCTGATATTTTATATACAACACATTGTATTCCGGAACTTGTAGTTTTACTTATATGTACTCAAACCCCCCAGACTTCAACAAGCATCCAGCATGTTTTGAATGGGAAAGATTGTTTGTAAACAAAATCACTTTTTTCTTGTGGCGACCTTAAACTTTGCTTTTCCACATACATCATAGTGCATACTGCACAACGTACAGGGACTTCTGAGCCAATAAAAAAAATTGTACAACGAGGAGGAGCCTCATTCCTAAACGACATTGCAATTTAGTGCTTGAGAAATAATCAGATACTGATTTTCAAATAATCCTCAAATCATCAGAAATAGTCAAGTCAAGTCATCAGCTACTCATTGCAAAATCATCCTGAAACCATCAGGAACACCACAGTTTCTAAAGTAATCAGATGGTCATTTTCACGTCATCCTCAGATCATCAGGCTCAAGTTTCTAAGCTCTGCTGATGACTTCAAGAGCATGATGATGTCGGATGATGAGAAAATGACTTCTAAGGTAGTTGGATGATCATCCAATGACTCTGGGATGGCTTCTAAAGTAATCCTGTTTGACCAGGGTTTTGTGCCTCAAGCTTTTCAGCTCTACGGAGTCCAGGTCTATGCTTGTGTGCTTTTATTTTAGCAACTCAAGAAGCATTAAAAATAAATATCATAAAACAAAATGACTTCAAGTGTCGTAGAACAGCATAACAAAGCCAAGCAGTCAGGATGCTGGGAGGCACATACAAGGTTCCACAGAAAGCCAATCATCTTACCTCTCCAAAACATCTACTGTCGAAACAGAGACATGAACAGATTGTTAAACTTGAAGATGCAGATTAGCCATATCACCCATAAACAAGGAACTTGTCCAATCACTTGGTGGGGAGGGGAGGAAAGAGAGATAAAGTTACAGTTCTTGACATAGATTTATACCACCAGCAGCTGCAAAACTTGGGTGGGGCATGTGTTCTGTGTCTGTGGTCCCAGAGTCTTATTTTCTCCCCCACCTACACCCTGAGGGTAATGATCCCAGAGTTGTAATACTTTTATTAGGCTTTACCTAACTTTTCTGGCAGGTCTCCCTCCACATCTTATCTGTAGATTTTGCAATCTAGAAACCTTAAGGGTTTGGATTGTCAGCTGCCTTGTGAGAAAGTGCCTACATAGCTGTAGGAAGTTGGCTCTGTATGTACTATTTCAAAGTAAGGAATAGTATGCACAGAGTCCAAGGGTTCCCCTTAAAGGTAAGATAGTGGCAAAAAGACATATTTCTAATGCTCTATTTTGTGGTAGTGTGGTCGAGCAGTAGGCTTATCAAAGGAGTAGCGTTAAGCATTTGTTGTACACACACAGGCAATAAATGAGGAACACACACTTCAGGCCAATAGATTTTTATATAGCAAAATATATTTTCCTAGTTTATTTTAAGAACCACAGGTTCAAGATTTACAAACAATACTTTAAATGAAAGGTATTTCACTCAGGGATCTTGCAAAAATGGTAATAAGCTATTTTAAAAGTGGACACTTAGTGCAAAAATCAACAGTTCCTGGGGGAGGTAAGTAAATGTTCAGTTCACAGGTAAGTAAAACACTTACAGGGTTCAAAGTGGTAGCCCACCTTTGGGGGTTCAAGGCAACCCCAAAGTTACCACACCAGCAGCTCAGGGCCGGTCAGGTGCAGAGGTCAAAGTGGTGCCCAAAACACATAGGCTTCAATGGAAATAGAGGTGCCCCGGTTCCAGTCTGCCAGCAGGTAAGTACCCGCGACTTCGGAGGGCAGACCAGGGGGGTTTTGTAGGGCACCGGGGGGGACACAAGCAGGCACAGAAAGTACACCCTCAGCGGCACAGGGGCGGCCGGGTGCAGAGTGCAAACAGGCATCAGGTTTTCAATGGGGAGAGCCGGGGGTCTCTTCAACGATGCAGGCACAGGTGGGGCTCCTCCGGGTAGCCACCACCTGGGCTAGGCAGAGGGTTGCCTGGGGGTTGCTCCTGCACTGGAGTTCGGTTCCTTCAGGTCCTGGGGGCTGCGGGTGCAGTGTGGTTTCCAGGAGTCGGGTTCCTTGAAGCAGGCAGTTGCGGTCAGGGAGAGCCTCTGGATTTCCTCTGCAGGCGTCCCTGTGGGGGCTCACGGGGGGTCAACTATGGCTACTCACGGACTCGCAGTCGCCGGAGAGTCTTCCCTGTAGTGTTGGTTTTCCGCAGGTCGGGCCGGGGGCATCGGGTGCAGAGTAGAAAGTCTCACGCTTCCGGCGGGAAACATGGTCTTTAAAAGTTGCTTCTTTGTTGCAAAGTTGCAGGTTTGTTGTACAGGGCCGCTGTTCTCGGGAGCTTCTTGGTCCTTTTAGATGGAGGGTAGTCCTCTGAGGCTTCAGAGGTCGCTGGACCCTGGGGGATGCGTCGCTGTTGCAGTTTTTCTTGAAGTGGGCAGACAGGCCAGTAGGGCTGGGGCCAAAGCAGTTGGTATCTCTGTCTTCTCTGCAGGGCTTCAGGTCAGCAGTCCTTCTTCGTCTTCAGATTGCAGGAATCTGATTTCCTGGGATCTGGGGAGCCCCTAAATACTGAATTTAGGGGTGTGTTTAGGCCTGGGAGGGCAGTAGCCAATGGCTATTGTCCTTGAGGGTGGCTACACCCTCTTTGTGTCTCCTCCCTGAGAGGAGGGGGGCACATTCCTATTCCTATTGGGGGAATCCTCCAAAATCAAGATGGAGGATTTCTAAAGGCAGGGGTCACCTCAGCTCAGGAAACCTTTGGGGCTGTCCTGACTGGTGGGTGGCTCCTCCTTGTTTTTCTCATTATCTCTCCTGGACTTGCCGCCAAAAGTGGGGGCTGTGTCCAGGGGGTGGACATCTTCACTAGCTGGAGTGCCCTGGGCCATTGTAACACGAAGCCTGAGCCTTTGAGGCTCACTGCTAGGTGTTACAGTTCCTGCAGGGAGGAGGTGTGAAGCACCTCCACCCAGAGCAGGCTTTGTTTGTGTCCTCAGAGAGCACAAAGGCTCTCACCACATGGGGTCAGAAACTCGTCTCTCAGCAGCAGGCTGGCACAGACCAGTCAGTCCTGCACTGAACAATTGGGTAAAATACAGGGGGCACCTCTAAGATGCCCTCTGTGTGCATTTTTTAATAAATCCAACACTGACATCAGTGTGGGTTTATTCTGAGAAGTTTGATACCAAACTTCCCAGTATTCAGTGTAGCCATTAAGGAGCTGTGGAGTTTGTTTTTGACAAACTCCCAGACCATATACTTAATATGGCCACACTGTACTTACAATGTCTAAGAATAGACTTAGACACTGTAGGGGCATATTGCTCATGCAGCTATGCCCTCACCTGTGGTATAGTGCACCCTGCCTTAGGGCTGTAAGGCCTGTTAGAGGGGTGACTTACCTATGCCACAAGCAGCATTTTGTGTGCATGGCATCCTGAGGGGGATGCCATGTCGTCTTTGCCTTTTTCTCCCCACCAACACACAATCTGCAATGGCAGTGGGCATGTGTTAGGTGAGGGGTCCCTTAGGGTGGCACAACATATGCTGCAGCCCTTAGGGACCTTCCCTGGTCACAGGGCCCTTGGTATCACTGGTACTTTTTACAAGGGACTTATCTGTGTGCTAGAGGTGTGCCAATTGTGGAAACAGTGGTACATTTTAGGTGAAAGAACACTGGTGCTGGGACCTGGTTAGCAGGGTCCCAGCACACTTCTCAGTCAAGTCAGCATCAGTATCAGGCAAAAAGTGGGGGGTAACTGCAACAGGGAGCCATTTCCTTACAATAGCTTACCCCAACAAATTTTGCAAGAAATACTGGCATCTGGACTGAGCCCTATTTTGTGACTGGAACTGCCAGTTGCATCATTTTCTGTGCCCTTTTTTCCCCATTAATGATGGCTGAATATGAGGAAGAATCTTGGGAAACCTATTACTATGACAACCCTGCGGGGTCTTTTGAACAAGACTTGGTCAATGGATGCTGGAGTGCGACACTCAGTGAATTTGGCCTTAGTCAAGGCTATTCAACCCATAAAACAGCGCTTGCATGGGTTTGCTGAGCAGCAGGGCTGGATCCCTCACACGGCACCCGCAGCGTTGAGGAGCTCTCAACTCCCCAAGGCAATCCGGGCACCAAAGTCAAAAAGACCTGGCTGACTTTGAGAAGTTGGTGACGTCGCGGTCTAAAGATCACAATTATAGCACCTCTCCTCATACCGCAAAAATAGCCCCTCAAGAAGATTCAGTTATCTTCCTCATCTCAGAGCATGGAGATGATCTACACCCTTGCAAATGCAGAAGACGCACCTCTCTCAAGTGAACCAACAGCCTCCCAAAGTCCTTACCTTCGAATCAGAGGATATTATCCATCCAAGTCTACTCTTTGGAGTCCACCTACTGAAGTGGCAGACTATGTCCAGTACCACATATGTCAAGGGTTTAAGAAAGATGTCTGATCTCAGCTGAGATCCAAGTGTCCGAGGCCACACCTCCCTAGCAAAGTCACAGAGACTCCTGAATTAGACCCCACTCTGGTGACATACTTGAATAAATTCTCCAAAGACCCCAAAAAGGGCATTGATTGTGCTTGGCGAGGGTGCCAAAATAAGTTACTGGATGTCTCTGGTCCATTCACAAAAATATTAGAATTGGGCTTCCATGCAATATAATCTGGTGCCCTCATTGACCCTGATGTCCTGGTCGGCTGGGACCAATGGGCCATCTGCTGCATAGGAAACGCTAACTGCACTGTCTCAAGTGAACATTGTCAATCTGATATTATTATAATGGATCCTAAACGTAACCGATCTTGCCATGTCACAGTCAGGCCCCTTGGCACAGGGCTTACTCTTTGGAACCCCCTTCCTCAAGGAGCTTTCAAAATTTGCGACAACCTATGCAAACCTAGATAAAACATAGGGTTCCATCAAAAAGTTTTTCCGTCCACTTTACCAAGGTCCTCAAAGAGGGTATTATTAACATAATAGGGGAGGATACCAGGATTCCACCTCTTCCTCCTCCACTTTCTACCCTTCCAGCACACAAGCGGGTTGGAATTGATTTCGGAAGGGGCAATCCAGAGGCACCCATTCTCATTCCAGGAGTCTGGGTCAACAGATGAACCTGATTGTTTATGGCTTTAACATTATCTCTTCCTTAGGGAACGATGACTAATGATTTGAATAATCTTCCTTCGGGTATGATACAAGGAATTCGTTCTCCTATGTTCTAGCCTGTCTGCGCCTCCTCCAGTCTGCAGTGGTGGTCGGAGCTCATCCGAGTTGTCACTGAGTTGTTGAACTCACAAGTTTTTCTGTTCTGTTGGATTACTCCTGTCGTTGCAAGGTTTTGAGACTCTAATTCCTTGTGCAAATAAAGAGGCATATGGAAGGTGCTTTACAGGTTATATAGGGCTAGATCCCCATTCATGTAATGAGGTATTGGTCATGGGCAATATAGGGCCATATTTATACTTTTTGACGCAAAACTGCGCTAACGCAGTTTTGCGTCAAAAAAATTAGCGCCGGCTAACGCCATTCTGAAGCGCCATGCGGGCGCCGTATTTATTCAATGACGTTAGCCGGCGTTAGCCGCCGGCGCTGCCTGGTGTGCGTGAAAAAAAAGACGTACACCAGGCAGCGCCGGCGTAGGGGGATATGGAGCTTGGGCGCCCAAAAAATGGGGCAAGTCAGGCTGAGGCAAATTTTTCGCCTCGACCCGATTTGCGCCATTTTTTTCGACTCCCAACCCCCATAGAAATGACTACTGTCTTAGCAAAGACAGGAGTCATGCCCCCTTGACTTCTGTCCCCTGGGCATGGTCATTGGGCATAGTGGCATGTAGGGGGGCACAAATCAGGCCCCCCTATGCCACAAAAAAAACACACTTACCTGAACTTACCTTAATGTCCCTGGGATGGGTCCCTCCATCCTTAGGCATCCCCCTGGGGTGGGCAAGGGTGACAGGGGGGGGGGTCCCTGGGGGCATGGGAGGGCACCTCTGGGCTCTTTCCGAGCCCACAGGTCCCTTAACGCCTGCCCTGACCAGGCGCTAAAAAACGGCGCAAAAGCGGGCGTACGTCATTTTTTTTGACCCGCCCACTCCCGGGAGTGTAAATACAGCGCACATGCCTCGGAGTCAATTTTTTAGACGGGAACGCCTACCTTGCATATCATTAACGCAAAGTAGGTGTCCAAGCTAAAAAATGACGCAAACTCCATGGACTTTGGCGCTAGACGCGTCTAACGCCAAAGTATAAATATGGAGTTAGTTTTGCGTCGGAATTGCGTAAAAAAAAACTACGCAATTCCGGCGCAAACAGAGTATAAATATGCCCCATAGTGTTTTTTGAACTCTTGATTGGCTGCTGAAAAAAATAAAGTGAAGAAAGAAAAGCACAATTCTCTCCTTCATGTCCTTAACAGAACTGAAAAAGTCTTGACGCGAACGCTAGAAAATATTTTATTGAGCTACCCCAAATCTTTGTTCTTCTTCAGTGTTAAAAGTCACAACCCCAGAAGATGTTCAATGCTCTGACATCTAAAATCCTCCTGGAGAAAATGAAACGGACTGGCATCACCAACTGTGCAGATGTTTCCTAGATCAATCCTCATTCGTAGGCCACTGCAGCAGGAGCTATAGGACTCCATTCAATTCCAAAACTAAGAGTATCTCAGCTGAGATGAGAGTGTTAATCTAATCTAAACAGCAATTTCCTGTCTAAGGAACGTTGCTGCAAAGGAACATGTGAGTTTGAGCACTGACCTGCTGAGTTGGCTGATCTAAAATTATTTAGATGCCTTTACTCCAATCTCAAGTTCTTTAACTCTGAAAATTCAAAACATGAACAATCTCCTTTGTACATGGTCAAGATAACATTCCAGATGCCAGCATCTCCATAAAGAGTTATAACATTTGTGACTGCTGTCTGCCCAGACACAGGCAATGTATTGGGCAGCTTTGTTCAAAAGGCCTGGCACCCGATATATGTCCCACAAGTCCTCTATGTAGGAAGCTGGCTCTGTATATACTATTTCAAAATGAGATATAGGCCCTCATTACAACATTGGCGGTAGAAGCTGCTTACCGCCGTGCAGAAGACCGCCAACACACTGCCGTGGCCGCGGAATTCCGCCACAGCTATTATGACCCACAGCTCGGAATCCGCCAAAATTCAGACACCCACACAAGTCCGCCACACCAAAGGTCAGTGATAAACTGGCGAAAACAAAACCTCCCCAGTCACGCCAACAGAAATACGCCCACACTATCACGACCCACGAATCCACGCGGCGGTCTTTTAACCGCGGTATTCCATTGGCGGTACACATTGCCGCGCTCAAAATACACAAATTTACAAAACACTGCCACATTGGACAATTCGAAACACACACACACACCTGATACACATACACACACCACTCCCACACACCCATTACAATATAAAACACACACCCACAAACCCCTACGACCACAATTACCGAGAGAAGGCTAGAGAGGGACACCACAAACAACTACCAAGCATCCATAGGCACACAATACCATCACCCACATAACTTCCACGCACCTCACACAACACACCACTAAATATTCCCCCACCAATGGCACCTATGATGTTGGGGATATGTCCCAGGGCATAGAAGTCCCCTTTCACTGTAGGCAAATCCACCACCTGAGGGAAAACGATGTAGCTCTGCATGTGTTTCAGCAGGGCAGACAACACTCTGGACAACACGTTGGAAAACATAGTCTGGGACATCCCTGATGCTATGGCCACTGTTGTTTGAAATGACCCACTTGCAAGGAAATGGCGTACTGACAGCACCTGCCCTTGAGGGGGGATTCCTGTGGGATGGCGGATAGCTGACATCAGGTCTGGCTCCAGCTGGGCACACAGTTCCTGGATTGTGGCACGGTCAAGCCTGTAGGTGATGATCACATGTCTTTCCTCCATTGTCAACAGGTCCACCAGCGGTCTGTACACTCGAGGATGCCGCCATCTCCTCACATGTCCCTGCGGACGGTGCCTATGAAGGACAACCGCGAGCACAGAGTCAACCAACTCAGAGGTACGTACCCACAGCTTACACAGAACACTAATCATAATCTGAAAATTGGCCTGTATGAGTGTTGAGCCAAGGCCTAGGTATGTGTGACGCAGTTAAAAATGAAGCCATGTGGGCCCCTGAAATGGCGGCTGCCTGACCTGTAAAGTGGGACAATGGAATGTGAGGTAACTGCGCTTGCGTTGTACACCGTTCCGGTAGGTGGTCAAAGAATGCAGCACAATGCTGCATTGGGTAACATTGGACCCTATGGGTCCCCGGAGCCAATGACGATGTACGCCGGCGGTGACGGTACGCACCGCCGCGGACGTGACCGCCATTTTCTATCTGTTCAATCACTCAATACCTGATCTTCGACAAGAGAGGACCTACACTGCAAGTGCTGCTGTGACCTTGGTTTGGAAGAGACAATGGCTTGTGCATCGGAGGAGTTGGAGAAACTCGTGGATGGGGTACACCCCCAGTACGCGCTACTCTACGGTCTTCCAGACAAACAGGTAAATACACTAGGAGGACGCTGTATGGGCTATGCCTGTGTGGAGTGGGGTGGATGAAAGATTGGGGGCGGGGAGGGGGGGGAGATTGAGGCGTGCATGAAACGACGGTGAGTGGATGTGCATCATGGCAAGGGTAGGGATGGGGGCCAAAGACTGACAGTGCATTTGGTAATAACTTTTCTTTTCCCCCTGTACAATTCATGTAGGTCAGCGCCCACCAGAAAAAAGATATTTGGCGTGCCATTGCCAAGGACGTCCGGACCCTGGGGGTCTACCACAGACGGAGCACCCACTGCCGTAAGAGATGGGAGGACATTCGCCGCTGGAGCAGGAAGACGGCGGAGGCCTAGCTGGGGATGGCCTCCAACGTGGGAGGGGTGCCCGTCGCACCATGACCCCCCTGATGTTCAGGATCCTGGCGGTGGCGTACCCGGAGTTGGATGGGCGCTTGGGGGCATCACAGCAGCCATAAGGGGGTGAGTACACTCTCATTCTGCTGATTTTGCGCGCAGTGGAGGTGTCTGGGTGGGAGAGGTGGGCTGTGGGTTTCCCTAGGCCAGTGCGAGTGCGCTAGTTAGGTCCCCTTGTTCTGGCAGACCCTGTGGCACCTCACCCCACCTGTGTACAGTGCCAAGTACACCTAGTCAGGCTCCTGTGTCATCCATTCGTGCAGATGTCGTCCATAGCCTTGTAGGCCATGTCCCAAGGATTGAACAGTGGAGCCCAAGTGCGCGGCGTAGTGCAGGGGGCTTTTGTGTCTGTAGTGTCCGCCAACGGTAGCGGTAATGCATGCACTCAACATGCCTTTCTTCTGTCGCCCCCCCCTCCCCCCTTTTTGTGGTCTCCCTGTTCTTGTGTGCATTAGCATCATCAGGCAGAGGAGCAGTGGCACAGGAGCAGGAGGGAGCTGCATCCCACATGGCCCTGGAGGGCGACACTATGGACTCGGAGTTCACCAGTGGGACGGAGGGCGAGGGGAGCTCCACAGCGGGGACAGGAGCGGACACCAGTGACACGGACTCATCCTCTGATGGGAGCACCCTTGTGGTGGCGGCAACATCTGTGCCCCCCGCTTCTACAGGTACAGTCGCCACCCCCACCCCCAGCGCCGCCCCTCAGACTTTGCCCCATGCCCGCTCACCCAGGAGGGTGGGCATCACCTTCGCCCCAGGCACCTCAGGCCCTGCCCCAGTCACCCCTGCTACCCTCAGTGAGGAGGCCATTGACCTCCTCAGGTCCCTCACTGTTGGGCAGTCTACCATTTTGAATGCCATCCAGGGTGTAGAAAGGCAGTTGCAACAAACAAATGCATTCCTGGAGGGCATTCATTCTGGTCAGGCGGCCCTTCAGCGAGCTTTTCAGACTCTGGCCTCCGCTTTGATGGCAGCCATTGTCCCTGTCTCTAGCCTCCCCCCCCCCTCCAACTTCCTCCACCCAGACCCAATCCCCTCTACCTCAGCCTATCCCAAGCACACCTTCAGACCTGCATGCACACACGTCAACACACAAGGGAAGCTCAGGCAAACATAAGCACCACACATCCCACAGGCACTCACGCAAGCATCACACACATGCAGACACACCAACATCCACTGCCTTCACTGTGTACCCCTCCTCCTCGTCTTCCTCCTCCCTCCCAGTCTCGTCTCCACTCACACCTGCATGCACTACATCTACAGCCACTACTTCCATCACCAGCACACCCACCACCACCCCCACTGCCATTCACACAGTCCCCTGTGTCCTCTCCCAGTGTGTCTGTGATGCCACCTACCAAGATACACAAACGCAGACACACACCCACCCAACAGCCATCCACCTCATGACAGCCTCCAGCGCATGCACCTTCACCCAAAGTCACCAAACGAACACCTCCTACAAACACAACCCCCTCCATCTACCCGTCCCAATGTTCCCCAAAAACCTTTCCTCTCCAACCTTGACCTCTTTCCCACACCTCCCCCACCCCGTCCGTCTCCTAGGGCCAGACTCTCCAGGTCCCAACCTAGCACCTCAGCCACAACATCTCTGGGACCAGTGGTGCCTGTAGTCACCGGAATCTGGAGTGCACCGGCCACCAGGGCAGCCAGTGTGGCACGGAGCCACAGCACGGACAGTCCCCCACCTGTCAAGCATCAAAAGTTGGCCAGTGCCCGGCGGGAGAGGGGGAAGACTCCAGCCACCAAAGCCGCTCTCAGGGGTACAGGTGGGAGTGTGGAGTCAGCTGCGACACCTTCCAAGGTGGGGAAGGGCCACAAGAAAGTCAGCAAGTCTGGGAAGAGCAGCATGGCGGAGAAGACCGCCATCATCCCCGCTGCCCAGGAGGCCATCGCCAGCACCAGCCCTGCTCCCCAGGAGGCGATCGCCACCAGCCCTGTTGCCCAGGAGGCCACCGCCACCAGCCCTGCTAACCATGACCTGCTGCCATGAATGACCGCCAGCACCAGCCCCGCTGGGCCAGACAGGACCGCCAGAAACAGCCCCGCTGGGCAATGAAGGACCGCCAGCACCAGGCCCGTTGGGCCAGACAGGACCGCCAGCACCAGCCCCGCTGGGCCAGACAGGACCGCCAGCACCAGCCCCGCTGGGCCAGACAGGACCGCCAGCACCAGCGCCGCTGGGCCAGACAGGACCACCAGCGCCGCTGGGCCATGAAGGACCGCCAGCACCAGCCCCGCTGGGCCAGACAGGACCGCCAGCACCAGCCCCACTGGGCCAGACAGGACCGCCAGCACCAGCCACGCTGGGCCATGAAGGACCGCCAGCAGCTGAGTCACTGCAAAGGACCCCGCCGCAACAAGCACCGCTGAACAGGGCACCGCCACCACTAGCACCGCTGAACAGGGCACCGCTGAACAGGACACCGCCACCACAAGCACTGCTGGCTCATGAGCGCCAAGGGCACTGACACTACTTAGTCCATCACGAGCAGGATGAAGCACTCTGGGCGCAAAGTCCCCTCCAGAACCAGTGGAGAAAGGCATCCACTACCTCTGTCCTTGGCAGGATGAAGCACTCTGGGCACAAAGCCCCCCTCCAGAACCAGTGGAGAAATGCATCCACTACCTCTGTCCTTGGCAGGATGAAGCACTCTGGGCACAAAGCCCCCTCCAGAACCAGTGGAGAAAGGCATCCACTTGAGAGACTGTGGCTTTGCACTCCCCAGGATGGAACAGTGGGCAAACCACCCTCTGTAGAGACTTGAGAGACTGTGGCTTTGCACTCCCCAGGATAAAGCAGTGGGCAACCCACCCACTGTAGAGACTTGAGACTGTGTCTTTGCACTCCCCAGGATGGAACAGTGGGCAACCCACTCACTGTAGAGACTTGAGAGACTGTGGCTTTGCACTCCCCAGGATAAAGCAGTGGGCAACCCACCCACTGTAGAGACTTGAGAGACTGTGGCTTTGCACTCCCCAGGATATGGCAGTGGCAACCCACCCACTGTAGAGACTTGAGAGACTGTGGCTTTGCACTCCCAAGGATGAAGTAGTGGGCAACCCACCCACTGTAGAGACTTGAGAGATTGTGGCTTTGCACTCCCCAGGATAAATCAGTGGGCAACCTACCCACTGTAGACACTTGAGACTGTGGCTTTGCACTCCCCAGGATGGAACAGTGGGCATGTGGCCCCCCTCGTGGATTTGGCGTCGTGTACTCAACTGGCTGAGGTGCCCACCCCTTCCCCTCCCCCTGAGGTGCCTGTTTTATTGCTATCTGATGCCCCTGCAGTGTTCTCTCCGTCATGGTCGGGGATTGAGTGTGGGCCTCGCCCACACCGTGTAGGCCCAGTGTTCCACGGACTTCAATGGAGCACTACCTGGACTACTATTCTTGGTGTATATTTTGTTTATAGTGTATATATGTATATTTTTGCGTACTGGATTTTAATATATTACAATGGTTACACTAATTCTCTTTGGTCTTTGCATTCTTCCTGGGCGGTTGCGGGGTGTAACTGCAATGTATCAATATGTCTTAGTGTGTGTGTTGTCTTGGGTGAGGGTGGGGGTGTTGCGTATTGCGTGTGTGTGTCCCTGTTTTTTTCCTCCCCCTCCCCTGTGTCGTAGGTGCAGTACTCACCATGGTCTTTGCCGCCGGCGTTCGTGCTCCTGGTAGAGGAGCAAGAAGATAAGGGCTGGCAGGATCTGCAGCTCTGGTTCCATGGCGTCCTGGTTCCTCGTGGGGTGTGTAGAGGTGAGCGTTTTCCCTTTGAAGTCCTGTTTCCGCCGTGTTTTTTGTCAGCGGTGAATCCGCCCCGGAAAAGGTGGCGGATTGGTAGGTTGTGATACTGTGGCCGGTACTTTGTCCTCCGCCTGTCTGTTGGCGGTGACCGCCAAGCTGTTTGTTTGTACCGCCGTTAAAGTGGCTGTCTTTGTTGGCGGTTTCCGCCACGGTCGTAATTCCAATTTTTTTTTACCTCCGGCCTGTTGGCGTTCTTACCGCCGCTTTAACACCGTCCGCCAGGGTTGTAATGACCACCATAGTGTGCACAGAGTCCATGGGTTCCACAGAGGTTTGACAGAGGAGATAATACTAATGCTCTATTTGTGGTAGTCTGGTCGAGCAGTTAGGCTTATCAGAGGGATGTGTTAAGCATTTGTACACACACAAGTAATAGAAGAAACACACACTCAATGACTTAACTCCAGGCCAATTGGATTTTAGAGAAAAATATATTTTTGTTACTTTATTACCAGAACCACAAGACTCAGTTCAGAAGTAAATACTGTTGCAGGCAAGTACTTAGCACAGACATCAACGTAACTTTGTTTGACTTTAGTCAATTAAACAGTTTTTAAGAAAACAGAATATATATTTTAAAAGTGCACTGCATTTTCAGAACAGTTTCTGGGGGAAGAAAATAAAGTACAGTTTTAGAGGTAAGTACACGACTTACAGTTCCAGTCTCCCGGTTATAGGTAGTCCACCGTTGGGGGTTCAAGTCAACCCCAAACACCCACCATCAGCAACACGGGGCTGGCCGGGTGCAGAGGTCAAAGTTGAGCAATTTTAACGTTGGCTCCTATGGAGAAAGGGGGTAGTCAGAATTCAGTCTGCCAGCAGGTAAGTACCTGCAGCTCGGAGGGCAGGTGGGATTAGAGGAGCACTGGGCGGGCCCTAGGTAGGCACCAATCCCACACCCTTAGCGGCACTGGGGCAGCCAGGTGCAGGGTGCAAACAGGGCATTGGGTTTCAAATGAAACTCTATGAGGGGACCCCGGGGGTCACTGAGGCACTGCAGGCGAGGTCCAGGGGTGTGTCTCGGGCACACCACCAGATGGACAGGGAAGAGGGCCACCTGTTGATCGTTGGGGCTGCGGGTCCCTTGGCTTTGGTTATCTTTGTCCAGGGCAGTTCCGTTCAGGGGGGGTCCTCAGGATTCCCTCTGCAAGCATTGTTGTGGAGAGGTCAACCCAGGATGGGCTCTTGGTCGCCTTCGTCTGGGGGCCCTCTCTGGTCAGTTGGGCCACCTGGACTCGGGCCATGTGCATCGGGTGCAGAGTGGTTAGGATTCACACTTCTGGAGTGAGGTGGCAGTCCTTTAAAAAGAGGTTTCTTCTGCTGTTCTTCTTTGGACTGGCCAACTGTCAACAGGAGTTCTTGATCATCTGTGATGCAGGCAGTCCTCTGGAGGTTTTGCAGAGGTCACTGGACCTGCAGGACGCATCGCTTTACTTCTGCAGGTTCTTTGAAGCAGGAGACAGGCCGGTAGGGCTGGGGCCAAGTCAGTTGTTGTCTCTTTTCCTTCTCTGCTGGGTTTTCCGCTAAGCAGTCCTTCTTGTGAGGTCATCAGGAATCTGACTAGCTTGGTTTAAGGAGCCCTTAAATACAAGATTTAGGGGCTTTTTAGGGGGTCAGAGGGCAGTAGCCAATGGCTACTGTCCCTGAGGGTGGCTACACCGTCCTTGTGCTCACTCCTTTTGGGGAGGGGAGCACATTCCTATCCCGTTTCGCCCTGACCCTCCAAACCTAGATGGAGGATTCTGCAAGGAGGGGGTCACCTCAGCTCTGGACACCTTAGGGGTGGTCCTGGCTAGGTGGTGACTCCTCCTTGCTTTTCCTAACTAGCCCTCTGGACTTGCCGCTAAAACTGGGGGCTTTGTCTGGGGGCTGAGCATCTCCACTAGCTGGAGTGCCCTGGGGCATTGTAACACAAAGCCTGAGCCTTTGAGGCTCACCGCTAGGTGTTACAGTTCCTGAAGGGGGAGGTGTGAAGCAGATCCACCCATTGCAGGCTTTGTTTCTGGCCTCAGAGGGCACAAAGGCCCTCACCCCAGGGGGTCAGAAACTTGTCTCTTAGTGGCAGGATGGCACAGACCAGTCAGTCCTGCACTGAAGGAGTGGGTAACATACAGGGGGCATCTCTAAGATGCCATTTGTGTGCATTTTTTAATACATCCAACACTGGCATCAGTATGGGTTTATTATTCTGAGAAGTTTGATACCAAACTTCCAAGTATTCAGTGTAGCCATTATGGAACTGTGGAGTTCGTGATGACAAACTCCCAGACCATATACTCAATACGGCTACCCTGCACTTACAATGTCTAAGAATTGACTTAGACACTGTAGGGGCATATTGCTCATGCAGCTATGACGTCACCTGTGGTATAGTGCACACTGCCTTAGGGCTGTAAGGCCTGCTAGAGGGGTGACTGACCTATGCCACAGGCAGTGGTTTGTGGGCATGGCACCCTGAGGGGAGAGCCATGTCGAGTTTGTCTTTTCTCCCCACCAGCACACACAAGCTGCAAGGCAGTGCACATGTACTGAGTGAGGGGTCCCCCAGGGTGGCATAATACATGCTGCAGCCCTTAGAGACCTTCTCTTTTACAAAGGACTTATCTGAGTGCCTGGGTTGTGCCAATTGTGGAAACAAAGGTACAGTTTTAGGGAAGTAACACTGGTGCTGGGGTCTGGTTAGCAGGATCCCAGCACACTTTCAGTCAAAGCTTGCATCAACACAAGGCAAAAGGTGGGGGGCAACCATGCCAACAGTGGCATGTTCCTACACTCTGTCACCAGACATAAATGACCCTTGATCATCAGTGGATGATGATTGCCCAGAGGGTCTACGCGCAGGTTTGGAACAATTGGCAACAGTAATGGTGTATTAAAAATAGGTATGTTTGACCACTGACTTTGTGTTGCACCACTTTGCATATTAGTTGTTCAGTGTTCACCAGTTGCAGATTATATTTTGTATTCAGTTTAGCTGCCTATTGGCTTTATCATGGCGTTAGACATTGCAGTTGAGCTGTGTTTTTCCACATGGTAAACTGAGCTTGTGTTTTTCGTATTTTCTCTTACCGAACACAATAGCATGATAAGAAAGTGCATATTTTTTGTTTTCTTCAGCGTAGGGAACAGGTCGGCCTTTCAACATTTTTCTTCCAACTCTGACCTACAGTAGCCAGCATGTTTGAATATTTTCATCTGAGAGGAGGGGTTTTCTCCAGGACGCCCTTTCGGTTTTTTAAAGGTATATAAAGGTGGCCCTGCTCAGTAGCGAGTGAATTTCCAAGACCTCGGTCAAGATTGGACGTCAAATGCCTGAGACTTGTCCCATGAGGGTGGATATCTCTTTCTCGCAGTTGAATGGGGTCATCTTCTTGCTGGCATGAGAAAGATGAAGAGCTTGGCAGGCCCTACGGTGATGAATTTGTACTTTATCCTTTGCTTTGCAACTATGCTATAATATAATCACATATATTTGCTGTGTACATTGCAGTTGAGAATCATTTTGATATATTTCCCTTTCATTGCTGTGACTATTTTTAAACCTGTGCTTTCGACCTACTATCTCTTTTTAGGAACCTCGTGGTGAAGTAATAATAAATGTCTTCTTTGAACTAAGAAGTGCATTCCAGAGATTTTTGTTAGCTCGGTCATTAGTGAAAGCAAAACAAATAGTCAGTTGCACAACTATTCGAATAGAAGGAGAATCCACACCTGCAACCACTACAAGGTTGCTACTAGGATACACTGTGCTGCCCTGCTTGCAAATTTTGGATGTCTCCCTTGGTAGAATTCTAGCCTGCCACCAGATTGTTGCTGCCCTGCAAATGTTTCGGTATGACCACTTTTTTTGCAATGGTTATAATAGCACCAAAAGTCCTTAGCTAATCTGGCTAACATCTTGGATTTTGCGTACCTGACAGGCCAAAATGTTGTCCATCTTTAGTGGGGCACAGCGCCTCAACCTGTCATTTTACAGGAACTTTACTGCAAAAGAGCCCTCTACGATGTCCATACACCTGATATGCATTTCCCGGTCAGTGGAGGACCATTTCCTTCCCATGGAGAATGTTCCCAAACCTGGAACCTCAGCCTGTCTTGCAGGCACCTGATTCTATCACCTTTGAAAGTCCAATGTGCAGAAATGCTGACATTGCCTGTTTTCTGCGGTGGCAAAGAGATCGAGCCAATGATTTACACATGTGTGGAAGAGACCTTGTACTTGTATTGTACCTCAAGGTGTAAATGGCACTTTGAGTTGTCTGACCTGGCGTTCCGAGGTCCTGGCAGGTGGTTTATCACCAGGAAGATTTCTTGATGCTGCGGCAGTTACCAGAGGTGCACAGCCTTCTGGCACATGGTCCAAACCACCACACCGCCCAGTTTGTTGCACTACCACATGGTGATGTCTTTGAGCACCGCACCAACCTTCCCTTGATGGAGGGCAGGAAGGCTTTCAGTGCCAAGTAGATGGCTCTTAGCTCCAGACATTCACCTCTCCCAGATAGCCCACCCAACCCATAAGAGTAAGACATTGTTTACTACTAATCAAAGCTAGATGAGATAAGTAGAGGGGTCTGCCAATGACCCAATCACAGTCGAGCAACCACCACTGCAGGTCTTTTGCAGTCTTCTCTGAGATCCGGACATGGTCATGGAGATCCCCTTGATGTTGGGCCCAATGGCACTTCAGTTCGCACTGCAGAGCCCACATATGCCACCTGGCATGCTTGACTAACTGGATGCAGAAAGCCATCAGTCCCAACAGCCTCAGTCAACCTCACTGAAATCCAGGACAGAGGCTGAAAGATTGGGATTGTAGCCAGAATGTCCTGGACTCTCTTTTCCAGGTGAAATGGATGAAACTTGCTGAGGCTGCAATGGTTGTTTGTTTGGGATGCCCCTGCCCAAGCTGTGGAATGATCAAAAATCTGGTGCAGTTGACAGGGTGTGACAGACAAGCCCAAAAAATACGCTGTGGCCCTTCTTTGTTTGGAAGTCTCCAGATCATAGTCCGGTTTATCTCCAAAAAGTGCACTGCATCAAAGGGTATGTCCATAATGGATGTCTGTATATTGCCAGAGATTGAGATAGGTCTCAATCAGCCACGGGGACAGACAGCAACTAGTGCCTATGGCTCACCCATTGGAATCCATGGTATCCAGGCTGCAATGGATTGTAAACAGCCAAACTGTATGAGTTGAGTTAGCACAGGGTGAAGGTTTTCCAGGATACTTGGGAGGGCTTGAGCAACACAGTCTGAGAGCTTAAGACAGCTGGCATTGACTGACCAGACAACAAAACTTGTGTAAGAAAATACAGTCTTATGTGAAATCTCTACTCTACTACACTCCCTATATGGAGGGGTAGTTAGGAAGGCATTAGGGTTTGGCCTGCTGGTGGAAGCTTGTACCACGTAGTTCCCGGGAGAAGGGTTCTTGGTCAGAGAAGCGGGGTTGCCAGGGGCAGGGCGATAGTACAGCACAATTTGGTGGTTCACTGGGGGATCAGACCAAGGTTTGTCCCAGGCCCCTAGTTGGTGGGGCCTTAATAAAAGGTCAACAGGGTCTCAGTATGCCTACACCAGTTGGAGAACTTCAGTTAGAACGTTAGTTTTGACCGCTAAGGTGGGAAGCTGGAGGTTGGGAACCTCAGCTGTCCTTCGCATGACCACTTTGAAAGAGGCACGTCCCCAGTGACATAGCCAGGAAGTGAGAGTAGGCCATTATCAGGAGTGGTATTAAGGCTACTGGCATCCTGGAGGTCCTCATACCAATTATTCTCATGGTGTGGTTGACCAAACTTGTTTCCGGCACCATACTCGTTATCAGAGTCTGTAGGAAAGCACCCACTTTGTTGGCACAGTTACCCCCACTTATTGCCTATTATCAGTATGGTTTGACTGTTTTCACTGGGATCCTGCAAACCAGGACCCCAGTGATTGTGCTCTCTCCCTCTACATTTGGTTGCCTAGGACTTTGTACACCCCACAATTGGCATACTGCTGCCCCAATATAAGTCCCTTTTATATGGTACATAGGCACCCAAGGAATTGGGGCACCAGGGGTTCCCCATGGGCTGCAGCTTGTATTGTGCCACCCATGGAAGTCCATGCAAAGTGTATCTGCAGGCCTGCCATTGCACTACAGGTCACTGCACCAGGTCACTTTAAGTCACCCCTAGAGCAGGCCCTCCTAACCCAGAGGGCCTGGTGCAGGTACCTGTGTGTGAGGCCACCCTTGCATGAGCGGGGGTCCCCCTATGAACTCCAGCTCTAGCTCCATTTTCCTGGACTTCGTAAATGCAGGGACGCCATCTTACTCGTGTACTGCACAGAGGTCACTGAAGGTGTCCCGCTACATAATGGTAACGCCGAGCCTCAGCATGTTTGGTATCAAACATGTCAGAATCATACCCAAATACTGTTGCCAGTATTGGTTGTATGATTCCATGCACTCTGGGGGCTCCTTAGATGACACCTCCACTACCAGTATTGCTCCTACTAGTCTTTCAGGGTCTTCCAGGCAGCACACACTGCTGCCACCTTCCAGACGTGTTTCTGCCCTCCTACTGCTTGACCAGCTCAAGCAGGGGGAAGGCAGAATAAAGAACATCCTGTGGGAGAGGGGGGCAATACAGTCTCCCCCTTGGAAAAGGAGTGACATGGCTTGGGAGGCATAGACTCCCCCAAGCTAGTGGTATGCTTTGAAGGGCACATTTGGCGCCCTCCTTGCATAAACCGGTTTGCACCAGTCCAGGGACCCCTAATCTCCACTATGGCACGAAACTGGACACATGAAGGGGGAGTGAATCCAATGTATACAGAGAACCCTGGAAGCATCTGAGTGGCCAAGTCAGGTAGGTGACATCACAGCCCCCTCATGATAGGTGGTCACCCTGCTAGGTCACCAATCCCCCTTCCTGGGTTATTTAGGGTCTCCCTCTTGGGTCGGTCCTGAGATTCTATGTGCAGGATTCTAGCAGGACTCCTCTGCATCGTTTACTTTATCTTCTGGCTACTGGGACTGCAACTGGATCCTCCAGGAACCGACAATCTGCACCTTCAGCGGCGACTCCGCTTTGCAACATTGTTTCTCTGGCTCCTTCCAGCAACTACAACATTTCCCCAGGGTGGCGAGTCTTCAGCCTGCACAAGAAGTAAGAAGGACTCTCCCTTGGAGTGAAGGAGTTACTCCCCTGCATCTGCAGGCACCAACTGCAACGGCGACCAGCTGTGTGGATCTGCTCTCCTCCGGAACTGCATGAATCCCCTATCACAGGTGGAGTGTCCCCTTGGTCCTCTCTGTCATCTGTCTAACTTGGGAAATGGTAAGCCTTTGCCTCTGCTTGCAGGACAGTACCCCTGTGCACCCCGACTCTTGCAGCTACCAAGGTTGTTTTGCTCCTCCTCCAAGGGATCTTCAGACTCCATGTAGCCCCAGCACCTCTTCCTGCAAAGCACAGTCTCCTGCCTGCTGCTCCACTGACGTGGGACTCAGGTGTGCTGAGTCAGCCTCACTGTGACTGCTGTGCCTGCTGCCAGTGGGTGTCCTGTGGGGGCTGCCTCCTCTTTTTGTGACTCTCCCCGCTGCTGAGAGTCATACCAGACACCCCTCATTGGGTTGAGTCCCCTGTACCTTGCTGGTTCTCTTCAGCCTTGCAAAATTCTTCTCCGTCTCTTGCATTTGCCAAGGCTTGTTGGTGGCTTTCCAACACCGCTAACCGACTGCAACCAGACCGCCGACTTGGGATACCACTTGCATCACTTCTGGGACTTCTCTTCATCTCTTGTGCTGCACTGCTGGTCTTCTTCATCCACCGTCGACCTGGTCCTGCATCCACAGAAGGGTGGGTAGTGGCTCCTGCCACAACCAGACAATCCATCATAAACTGGACTTGGTCCCCTTCCTTTGCAGGTCCTCTTCTGCCAGGATCCACCTTTGGGTTCTTCCAGTCTTGTTTGAGTCCTGAACAATCCTTTTCCAAAGTCCTCATGTTGGGTTTGGGGAAAAGCAGGTACTTACCTCTGCTCCCCTGGTCGTTGGGGGGGTCACTCTGGTACTCACCTTTTGGGGTTCCTAGTTCCTCCAGCTCCCATCTAATAATTCCACATTCTTGGGTGGGGGACTGTATCTCGCATTTCTTTGTATATGATTTGGTCTCCTCTGGAACCTACACTATTTTCTGTTGCCTTTGCCAATGCCGATTGCTTTGTATGCTCTTTATTGATTTCTAATATGTATATATAATAGTGTGTTTACTTACCTGCAGCTGGGGGACTGCCTATAAGCATTCTAGTATTTGTGTTACCATAATAAAGTACCTTTTGTAACACTGTGTGGTTCTTTCATGTGTGATTGTGCTGTGTGACTATAGTAGTATTGCATAAGCTTTGCATGTCTTCTAGATAGGTTTTGGCTGCCCATCAACAGATACCTCTATAGAGCCCCGGCTTCCTAGAAACTGACTACACCTCACTAATAGGGGATACCTGGTATAAGGTGATAACACCATAGGTGCTCACCATACACCAGGCCAGCTTTCCTCAGAGAGTGCGAGACAGGTCCGGTGGAACTGGGACACCGAGAGGCTCAAGTGTAGTGGGCAAGGGCTGTGGCTTACTGAACACCCATTGCGGCCTTGGTCGAGGTGGGGCCGACTCAGAGACCACAGTGGGTAGCGCCTTATCCTCCAGCATCAACTAAGTCAGCCTCAACATCCTGGGAACCAGTGTGTATAGTGGAGCCGGATGTGTAGTAGGCAAATGTACTGGTAGGATCCCTGTGGTGGGTTAAGTGTCCAACTGGCACCATGGGCAACCCACGCAGGCGGTATCCCAAATGGAAAACCTCCTAGCTCTGGTGGGCTTGGGGGAGCATTAGAGGGAATCAGAAGGGCCCTGAAAAGCCTGAGCATGGCCTCACAGAACTCTTAGATCTGCCTTGGTGTTGTAGACCACCCCAGAAATTTGAGTTGCATCTGGACAAGTTACTGGATTGGTTCCAACGCTTTTACTTTGGGATCAAGATTGAGAGGCACGACAACACCCTCCATGACTTCGGCTTGGATTTGTTATGCTTTTAATTTCACTTACTGTAGGATTTAGAATGCAACGAAGAGGAGCCTTAGGACTGACTTCTGGACCGGTATCAAAGTCAACCTTTGGACCTAGACTGATCCCAACGTTAATCGATGTTTGGCAGCAAAGCTTCACCTTGCAGTCCTGGATGGCCTTCGGATTCATCTATTCCAGGCCTGGAGTCGTGAGCTGACCAGACAGACAGACATGGTGGGGATCAGTCACAAATAATTGCTTGCAACAGTCTCTGCAAGGCTTAAACATTGTTATCTTGAAAAGGGGACATTGTCCCTTACACACTGGATTTGTTTCACAGTTTTTGAGGGTCACTAAGAAAGAAGAGGTAGCTTAGAAAGGAATGAACTGATGTCAGCACTCAAGACTTATGCCTATAATGAATCCACCCGTCATTTCTGGAGTGGAATGGTGTCAGTGCAAAGCTGCACTGCACCACCTACCAGTGCACAGAGGTACTGCTCGAAAGTTCCCAGAACCAGTCAGACACCTGGGGAAGGATCCAAAATGTGAGGAATCTGTGGTTAGAAGTCTCTATCAGAACATTAATTCTGCACAATATACGTCAGTGCAGTGCACCTACTGCCTTGAGAAGGCTTCCACTGGGATTAGGTTATTGGTAAAATCCTATGAGGGCGTTAGGCCTGAATGTAAAGACATGTAGCAGTATTTAGTTCCTCGCTGATCAGATACTTTGTGTTCCTGGAGTACCCATGCATAGAAGCAGGAAAACGCTACATTTCCTAACACAACCTTCTTCTTTTGAAAAGATGTGAGAACCTCAGCCAAATATCTGCATCTTAACCTGTGGGTGGTGAGGAACACATTTAGAAGTCAAAAACTGGGGCAGAGCCCTCCTACTTTTTACTTATGATGGAATAGTATTCTGCTTCCTCACTACTATTGGGATGAAGGGTAACGCATGCCGGTCGTGAGATGCCAATGGGGCAGAGGTGGTCTGGATGGAGGTTACTGTGTTGAGCTGTAGGGAATACCTTTTCTTCAGCACTGAAAGACACGTGCATTGTGGGTTGTCTGGAATTAGTGATGGTAGAGAAAAGGAACGTCCTCCCAACCTGGGGAGCGTAGGCCACCTCATAGTGCAGTGTACGATAGCTGGTCCCCAGGAAACTTGTCAACCAATGTAAAAGGATTCTTCGCTCAATCAAGACTTCCCCACATGGACAGGGTGTAATATTTGTGAATAACTCAACATTCAAACCCACAGATTTTTAGTACACCAGGATCCAAGGGATATTAAACTGAATATGCAGATTATACAGCCCTACCCTATTTAACTTTAAATAACACGGTGGATAGTGTGGCCCAGATGTGACTTAAGAAAAAAACATCATTGAGGTCACTGAAGTCATGAATGTCTCTGCTTGATCCTCTTCTCGGTCTGCATGCGGTGCATTATCACCTCTGGGAATTGGAACGCAATGAGGTCTTTGTCAGGAATGGCATTGGGCCCTTTCTCCTTGACATTCTGAACCTGCTGTTGTAGCGCTGCTCTCGTCTCATGGACTAGGTGGTTCTTTTCTTCTCAGGTCCCACCCGCACAGCGTGCGCTCAACTGAGGGAATGCCATAGGAGCTGGGACGCGGGGCTGCTCATGGGAGCTCCACTCCCCAGTGCAAGTCTTTGGATTCTTTGATGGGAAGGGAAAGTCCACCGCATGGTAATGGTGGTGCACCCGTGCCCCGAGTGCCCAACTGTACCGATGCCTGGATCCCTAGTGCTGATATTTGGTTTCATAGGGAAACATAGATCATGTGTGTGCTCCACAACGCACGCCTGTCTCGAGGATTGCAGTCTTGTTGCTCAAAGCGCTACCCCCATAGCAGTGAAAGGCTACTGCCTTTGCCAGGAGTTAAACAGCATGAGAGCGGTAGTGGCAGCACACTGCTAAGTGATCAGTAGTAGTCAACAGGAACCTTTTACACTGAGTCACTGGAGTGAAGCCTACAACACCATTCAGTTAACTGTTTGCTGCTGTGTGCTTAACTTACCCTTGGCATATCTCTCTTTGGTGTGCATTTGTAGTGTACATGTGCTGGGTGTATGTATGCCTGCAAATGGTAAAATACATGGATGATGCAGTGTGCGCATGATATATGCCTTGTGCTAGGTGCCTGTAAGTGATATAGCACATGAAAAATGTACTGCTATGCAGTGCGTGTATGTTGCGTACATGGGCCTGTGAACGGTAAAATACAGTGATAATTCAGTCCTGTGCAGTGCATGCATTTTATATGTATGTGCTGACTGTAAGAGTGCTTGTGACGGGTACACTATGAAGGATGTAGTGATGTGCAGGTGTGTATGTTTTATGCATGTGTTGGATGTATGTGAGCTGTGAATGGTAGAACATATGGCAGACTGGGTTCCATTTTGTGAGACCCAGGGCTGCCTGGTGAAACATGGGCAGATGAGGTACAGGAACCTCCCGGGACAGATGTGTGTTCCTACATTCCTGCAACATGAATCGGGCACACTGGTGAGGCGGAGAGACAGGCTTCCCTAGTATACAAGGGTGCCCCTAGATTCAGGGAAGGGTCACAAGAAAGGGGCCTGGGCACATCTCAGGAAAGAGATGGGGCTGATAAGAGAATCATGAAGAGTAGGGCTGGGAGCTCAGGATTAACCTTTCGATGTACATATCACCGTGGCCGACATCCAGGTATGCACTTCTAGTAACTACCACAGCCCGTGTTGTGGAGCTATCCTGCTGGGGCAAACTGCTTTCAAGAGGAGGAGAGGGCAGAAGAGTGGGCACTTCAAAAGTGAGCACACCTCCAATATAAACTTCAAAGACTCAGACTCTAAATCAATTTGATGTCTGGAAATATACTATAACAAGGGGAGCTTGAGACTTCAAAATCTGTCAACTGTCAAGCTGCCAGCTGGGCTGTGTGAGGAGGGAAAGCTCTGTTAGACTTCTGCCTGTGACCGGAACCGGGGTAAGGCCTGCTAGTCTCCAATCCGGGTAAGGGGGCATCACCTAGGGAATGCAGGACCACCTGCCCTTGCAGCCTAAAGCACTAGCATCTGCCTGCCAGGAAGTGTGTCCTGTGAGGGAGAGAACACTAGAGGGAGCAAGGTCAAGTGGGTAATCCCGTTGAGTGGATTCCCGTAGTGAGGTGTGAGGAGACGGCTGCTGCACCAGTTGGGTCACAGCCAGTGTGTAGGGCAAGTGTATGCCAGCGAAGGGCCGCTGTGAAGTGAGCCATGATCAATGCCCGAGTGCATTAACAAACTGGTGCTCCCGTATGCCAGGAGTGGCCGCCATTATAAGACTGCCGTAGCGAGTGTGCCATCGTCCATGTTCGCTGGAAAAACAGCAACCCCACGCCAGGAGGGGCGACCATAAGGAATTCTGGCATGCCGATCGAGGTGGAGCCCATGTTCAGTGGAGACAGTCATCCCATATGCTAGGAGGCCATTGAGACCAGGCAAGAAGTGTAAGGAAATGCCTCCTTGGCACGGTTACTCCCTGACTTTTTGCCTTTGCTGATGCTAAGTTTTGATTTGAAAGTGTGCTGAGGCCTGCTAACCAGGCCCCAGCACCAGTGTTCTTTCCCTAACCTGTACCTTTGTTTCCACAATTGGCACACCCTTGCATCCAGGTAAGTCCCTTGTAACTGGTACCAAGGGCCCTGATGCCATGGAAGGTCTCTAAGGGCTGCAGCATGTCTTATGCCACCCTGGTGACCCCTCACTCAGCACAGACACATTGCTTGCCACCTTGTGGGTACTAGTGGGGATAAAATGACTAAGTCAACATGGCACTTCCCTCAGGGTGCCATGCCAACCTCACACTGCCTATGCAGTATAGATAAGTCACCCCTCTAGCAGGCCTTACAGCCCTAAGGCAGGGTGCACTATACCATAGGTGAGGGCATAAGTGCATGAGCTCTATGCCCCTACAGTGTCTAAGCCAAACCTTAGACATTGTAAGTGCAGGGTAGCCATAAGAGTATATGGTCTGGGAGTCTGTCATGCACGAACTCCACAGCACCATAATGGCTACACTGAAAACTGGGAAGTTGGGTATCAAACTTCTCAGCACAATAAGTGCACACTGATGCCAGTGTACATTTTATTGTAACATACACTCCAGAGGGCACCTTAGAGGTGCCCCCTGAAACCTAAACAGACTATCCGTGTGGGCTGACTAGTACTAGCAGTTTGCCAACCACCAGACATGTTGCTGGCCACATGGGGAGAGTGCCTTTGTCACTCTGGCTAGTAACAAAGCCTGTACTGGGTGGAGATGCTTATCACCTCCCCCTGCAGGAACTGTAACACCTGGCGGTGAGCCTCAAAGGCTCTCCCCCTTTGATACAGCACCACAGGGCACTCCAGCTAGTGGAGTTGCCCACCCCCTCCGGCCACGGCCCCACTTTTGGCGGCAAGGCCGGAGGAGATAATGAGAAAAACAAGGAGGAGTCACTGGCCAGTCAGGACAGCCCCTAAGGTGTCCTGAGCTGAGGTGACTCTGACTTTTAGAAATCCTCCATCTTGCAGATGGAGGATTCCCCCAATAGGGATAGGAATGTGCCCCCCTCCCCTTGGGAGGAGGCACAAAGAGGGTGTACCCACCCTCAGGGCTAGTAGCCATTGGCTACTAACCCCCCAGACCTAAACACGCCCTTAAATTCAGTATTTAGGGACTCCCCAGAACCTAGGAACTGAGATTCCTGCAACCTAAGAAGAAGAGGACTGCTAAGCTGAAAAACCCTGCAGAGAAGACAGAGACACCAACTGCTTTGGCCCCAGTTCTACCGGCCTGTCTCCCCCCTTCTGAAGACACTGCTCCAGCGACGCTCTACCCAGGGACCAGCGACCTCTGAATCCTCAGAGGACTGCCCTGCTCTAGAAGGACCAAGAACTCCAGAGCACCGCGGCCCTGTTCACCAAAGACTGCAACTTTGAAACAAAGCAGCAACTTTGAAACAACTTGCGTTTCCTGCCGGAAGCGTGAGACTTGCTACTCTGCACCCGACACCCCCGGCTCGACTTGTTGAGAACAAACACTTCAGGGAGGACTCCCCGGCGACTGCGAGACCGTGAGTAGCCAGAGTTGCCCCCCCTGAGTCCCCACAGCGACGCCTGCAGAGGGAATCCCGACGCCTGGTAAAGACTCTGCACCCACAGCCCCCAGGACCTGAAGGATCCGAACTCCAGTGCAGGAGTGACCCCCAGGAGGCCCTCTCCCTTGCCCAGGTGGAGGCTACCCAGAGGAGCCCCCCCCCTTGCCTGCCTGCATCGCTGAAGAGACCCCTTGGTCTCCCATTGAAACCCGACGTGTGTTTGCACACTGCACCCGGCCGCCCCGTGCTGCAGAGGGTGTACTTTCTGTGTGGACTTGTGTCCCCCCCGGTGCCCTACAAACCCCCCCCTGGTCTGCCCTCCGAAGACGCAGGTACTTACCTGCTGGCAGACTGGAACCGGGGCACCCCCTTCTCCATTGAAGCCTATGCATTTTGGGAACCACTTTGACCTCTGCACCTGACCGGCCCTGAGCTGCTGGTGTGGTAACTTTGGGGTTGCTCTGAACCCCCAACGGTGGGCTACCTTGGACCCAAACTTGACTAGGTGGTTTACTTACCTGCAAAAACTAACAAACTCTTACTCCTCCTAGGAACTGTGAAAATTGCACTAAGTGTCTAGTTTTAAAATAGCTATGTGTGATTTATGTGGAAACTGTATATGCTATTTTGCTAATTCAAAGTTCCTAAAGTACCTACCTGCAATACCTTTCATTTGAAGTATTACATGTAAATCTTGAACCTGTGGTTCTTAAAATAAACTAAGAAATGAAAATGTCACTTACCCAGTGTACATCTGTTCGTGGCATCAGTCGCAGTAGATTCGCATGTTCTGCAATAGCTCGCCATCTGGTGTTGGGCCGGAGTGTTACAAGTTGTTTTTCTTCGAAGAAGTCTTTCGAGTCACGGGACCGAGTGACTCCTCCTTTTGTCTCCATTGCGCATGGGCGTCGACTCCATCTTCGATTGTTTTTCACCGCAGAGGGTGAGGTAGGAGTTGAATTGTAGTAATAGTGCCCATGCAATGGAGTGACTAAGTATGCACCTATTTAAGGTTGAGATGATACATATATAAATAATTGAAGGTAACTTCCAAACTGCTACAGGCTCCCGGGGAGGCGGGTGGGCACATGCGAATCTACTGCGACTGATGCCACGAACAGATGTACACTGGGTAAGTGACATTTTCAGTTCGATGGCATCTGTCGCTGTAGATACGCATGCTCTGCATAGACTAGTAAGCAGTTATTTCCCCAAAAGCGGTGGATCAGCCTGTAGGAGTGGAAGTAGTCTGAAATAATGTCCTTAATACGGCTTGACCTACTGTGGCTTGTTGTGCGGATAACACGTCTACACAGTAGTGCTTGGTGAATGTGTGAGGCGTAGACCATGTGGCTGCCTTACATATTTCTTGCATTGGGATGTTTCCTAGAAAGGCCATGGTAGCACCTTTCTTTCTGGTTGAGTGTGCCCTTGGTGTAATGGGCAGCTGTCGTTTAGCTTTAAGGTAGCAGATTTGGATGCATTTAACTATCCATCTGGCTATACCTTGTTTTGAAATTGGGTTTCCTGCATGAGGTTTTTGAAATGCAATAAAGAGTTGTTTAGTCTTTCTGATGTTCTTTGTTCTGTCAATGTAATACATCAATGCTCTTTTGACATCTAATGTATGTAGTGCCCTTTCAGCTACGGTATCTGGCTGTGGAAAGAACACTGGAAGTTCCACTGTTTGATTTAGATGGAACGGTGAAATAACCTTTGGCAAAAATTTAGGATTGGTCCTTAGGACGACTTTATTTTTGTGTAGTTGTATAAAAGGTTCCTGTATAGTAAACGCCTGAATCTCGCTTACTCTTCTCAGGGAAGTAATGGCGATGAGAAATGCCACCTTCCAGGTTAGGAACTGTATGTCGCAGGAGTGCATGGGTTCAAAAGGTGGACCCATAAGTCTAGTTAGGACAACATTTAGGTTCCATGAAGGAACAGGTAGTGTTCTTGGTGGTATAATTCTCCTAAGGCCCTCCATGAATGCTTTAATGACTGGTATTTTATATAGGGAAGTTGAATAGGTAGTCTGCAGGTATGCAGATATTGCTGCAAGGTGAATCTTAATGGAAGAGAAAGCTAGGTTAGATTTTTGTAAGTGAAGCAAGTAACCCACTACATGTTCTGGAGTTGTGTGTAATGGTTGTATTTGATTAATATGGCAGTAGCAAACAAACCTCTTCCATTTACTTGCATAGCAGTGCCTGGTGGATGGCCTTTTTGCTCGTTTTATGACTTCCATACATTCTTGGGTAAGTTGTAAGTGCCCGAATTCTAGGATTTCAGGAGCCAGATTGCTAGATTCAGCGATGCTGGATCTGGGTGTCTGATCTTTTGGTTGTGCTGTGTCAACAGATCTGGCCTGTTGGGCAATTTGATGCAGGGTACCACTGATAGGTCTAGCAGCGTTGTGTACCAGGGTTGCCTTGCCCAAGTTGGTGCTATCAATATGAGTTTGAGTTTGCTTTGACTGAGTTTGTTTACCAGGTAAGGAAGGAGAGGGAGAGGAGGAAAAGCGTAAGCAAATATCCCTGACCAGTTCATCCATAGGGCATTGCCTTGGGATTGTTTGTGTGGGTATCTGGATGCGAAGTTTTGGCATTTTGCGTTCTCCCTTGTCGCAAACAGGTCTATCTGAGGTGTTCCCCAGAGTTTGAAATAAGTGTTCAGAATTTGGGGGTGAATTTCCCATTCGTGGACCTGTTGGTGATCTCGAGAGAGATTGTCTGCGAGTTGATTTTGTATCCCTGGTATAAACTGTGCAATTAGGCGAATTTGGTTGTGAATTGCCCAATGCCAAATTTTTTGTGCTAGCATGCTTAACTGCGTGGAGTGCGTCCCTACCTGCTTGTTTAGATAATACATTGTTGTCATGTTGTCTGTTTTGACGAGAATGTATTTGTGAACTATTATTGGTTGGAAAGCTTTTAGTGCTTGAAAAACTGCTAGAAGTTCTAGATGATTGATATGCAGTTTTGTTTGATGTACGTTCCATTGTCCTTGTATGCTGTGTTGATCGAGGTGTGCTCCCCACCCTGTCATGGAAGCATCTGTTGTTATTACGTATTGTGGCACTGGGTCTTGGAAAGGCCGCCCCTTGTTTAAATTTATGTTGTTCCACCACAGAAGCGAGAGGTAAGTTTGGCGGTCTATTAACACCAGATCTAGAAGGTGACCCTGTGCTTGAGACCACTGTGATGCTAGGCATTGTTGTAAGGGCCTCATGTGCAGTCTTGCGTTTGGGACAATGGCTATGCATGATGACATCATGCCTAGGAGTTGTAATACCATCTTTGCCTGTATCTTTTGTGTTGGATACATGCGTTGTATGATGGTGTTGAAATTTTGAATTCTTTGTGGACTTGGAGTGGCTACTCCTTTTGATGTGTCTATTATGGCTCCCAGGTATTGTTGTACCTTGCGTGGCAGAATTTTGGATTTTGTGAAATTGACGGTGAACCCTAGTTTGAAGAAGGTTTGTATGATATGATTTGTGTGATTTGAGCACTCTATTAACGAATGGGCCTTGATTAGCCAGTCGTCTAGATATGGGAACACATGTATTTGCTGCCTTCTTATGTGTGCTGCGACTACTGCTAGACATTTGGTAAAGACTCTTGGTGCGGTTGTTAATCCGAAAGGCAGTACCTTGAATTGGTAATGTATTCCTTTGAATACAAACCTTAGGTATTTCCTGTGCGATGGGTGTATTGGTATATGGAAATAAGCATCCTTGAGGTCTAAAGTTGCCATGTAGTCGTGCAGTTTTAGCAATGGCAATACTTCTTGTAGTGTGACCATGTGGAAGTGGTCTGATTTGATGAAAGTGTTCACTACTCTGAGGTCTAGGATTGGTCTCAGCGTTTTGTCCTTCTTTGGTATCAGAAAGTACAGTGAGTAAACTCCTGTGTTTATTTGTGTGTTTGGCACTAATTCGATTGCATTCTTTTGCAATAGTGCCTGCACTTCTATCTCCAGGAGATTGGAATGGTGTGTTGTTAAATTTTGTGCTTTTGGTGGTATGTTTGGAGGGAATTGTAGAAATTCTATGCAATAACCATGTTGGATAATTGCTAGAACCCAAGTGTCTGTAGTGATTTCCTCCCATGCTTTGTAATAATGACCTATTCTTCCCCCCACTGGTGTTGTATGGAGGGGGTGAGTGACATGTGAGTCATTGTTTAGTAGTAGGGGTTTTGGGGCTTTGAAATCTCCCTCTATTTCTAGGGAATTGCCCTCCTCTATATTGTCCCCGAAAACCTCCTCTATACTGTCCCTGGTAAGTGGACGGTGTTGCTTGTGAGGTGCTGGCTTGTGTGCTTTGACCCCGAAACCCCCCTCGAAAGGGTGTTTTACAGAATGTGCTGTAATTCCCTCTGCTCTGCGGGGAGTAGAGTGCGCCCATGGCTTTGGCAGTGTCCGTATCTTTTTTGAGTTTCTCAATCGCTGTGTCCACTTCTGGACCGAACAGTTCTTTTTCATTAAAAGGCATATTGAGAACTGCTTGTTGAATCTCTGGTTTAAATCCAGACGTTCGGAGCCATGCATGCCTTCTGATAGTTACAGATGTATTAATTGTCCGTGCAGCTGTATCTGCAGCGTCCATGGAGGAACGTATCTGGTTGTTGGAGATGGTCTGTCCCTCCTCAACCACTTGTTTTGCCCTATTTTGGAAGTCCTTGGGCAGATGTTCAATGAGATGTTGCATCTCGTCCCAGTGGGCTCTGTCATAGCGCGCAAGTAGTGCCTGGGAGTTCGCGATGCGCCACTGGTTTGCAGCTTGTGCTGCGACTCTCTTACCAGCTGCATCGAACTTGCGGCTTTCTTTATCTGGGGGTGGTGCATCTCCTGATGTGTGAGAGTTGGCCCTTTTCCTAGCTGCTCCTACAACAACAGAGTCTGGTGGCAGCTGTGTAGTGATGAAAACCGGGTCCGTAGGAGGCGGCTTATACTTTTTTTCCACCCTTGGTGTGATTGCCCTACTTTTGACCGGCTCCTTAAATATGTCTTTTGCGTGCCGGAGCATACCAGGGAGCATAGGCAGGCTTTGGTAGGAGCTGTGGGTGGAGGAGAGTGTGTTGAACAAGAAATCATCCTCGACCTGTTCTGAGTGGAGGCTTACGTTGTGAAATTGTGCTGCTCTAGCCACCACCTGAGAGTACGCGGTGCTGTCTTCTGGTGGAGATGGCTTTGTAGGGTATGCCTCCGGGCTGTTATCTGACACTGGGGCGTCGTATAGGTCCCATGCGTCCTGATCTTGGTCACCCTGGCTCATGGTGGTGTGAGCTGGGGAGTGTGATGGAGTTTGTGCTGGTGAAACGTTAATCACGGGCGGAGGAGAGGGTGGTGGTGTAACTCTTTTCACCACTTTTGGTTGTGGTGCTTGTTCCGTCTGGAACTCCAACCTTCTCTTTCTCCTAATGGGGGGAAGGGTGCTTATTTTTCCTGTCCCCTGCTGAATGAAGATACGCTTTTGCGTATGGTCCACATCAGTTGCTTGTAGCTCTTCCTCAAACCTATGCTTTTGCATTTGGGAGGTTAGCGAGTGCTCTTCTGTATAAGAGCCTGAAGCTGGGTCGCTTGCAGTTTGTTTCGGCATCGAAACTTTGTCTGCGTGTTTTTTCGGCTCCGAGGTGACTTTTTTCCTTTTCGGGGCCGAAACCTCTCGGCGTCGATCTGTTTCGGTGCCGCTGTCTCGGCGTCGAGCCGTGTCCACACCGGCATCTCGGTGTCGAGGCTTGTCTCCAGCACTTTCTCGGTCCCGAGAAGGCTGCGTGCCGGTGTCTCGACCGGAGTCGGACGATCTCGGCACTGTTTGGGCCTTTTTCGGTGCCGACGGTCGGTCACCGAATTTATGGGTCGAGCCATGGCCTGGTGGCAGTGGCGTCCCCTGGGCCTTGTAAATGTTTCTTTGTGTGGTTTTCGACGTCTTACTCACGGTTTGTGTATCGTCGAATCCTTCGGAGTCTGAGTCTTGGATCGAGAAGGTACCTTCTTCTTCCTGTTCCTCGAACTCCCGTTGGGCTGTCGGTGCGGACGCCATTTGAAGTCTTCTGGCTCGACGGTCTCGGAGTGTTTTTCGGGACCGGAACGCACGACAGGCCTCGCAGGTGTCTTCGCTGTGCTCAGGTGACAGGCACAGGTTGCAGACCAAGTGTTGGTCTGTGTAGGGGTATTTATTGTGGCATTTGGGGCAGAAACGGAACGGGGTCCGTTCCATCGGCGTTCTTCAGCACGCGGTCGGGCCGACCAGGCCCCGACGGAGGATCGAAAAACTACCCCGAAGGGCACCGGAGCTCTTCGATCTTCGATGCGGTGTGGAATCTAAGTACGCCGATCCCGAACGCAACAATACCGACGAAAATCTTCCGAAATTAGCTAATTTTCCGTTCCGAAACTCGGAGCGACAGGAACACGTCCGAACCCGATGGCGGAAAAAAAACAATCGAAGATGGAGTCGACGCCCATGCGCAATGGAGACAAAAGGAGGAGTCACTCGGTCCCGTGACTCGAAAGACTTCTTCGAAGAAAAACAACTTGTAACACTCCGGCCCAACACCAGATGGCGAGCTATTGCAGAACATGCGTATCTACAGCGACAGATGCCATCGAACATATATTTTTCTATACAAAAACCTATTGGCCTGGAATTGTCTTTGAGTGTGTGTTCCTCATTTATTGCCTGTGTGTGTACAACAAATGCTTAACACTACCCTCTGATAAGCGTACTGCCCGACCACACTACCACAAAACAAAGCATTAGTATTATCTCTTTTTGCCACTATCTTACCTCTAAGGGGAACCCTTGGACTCTGTGCATACTATTCCTTGCTTTGAAATACTGCATACAGAGCCAACTTCCTACAAGAAGTATGACCTAGTTGGGTTCATCCTTGGAGGAGAGATGCAGCCCTGGGAACCCCTAATGACCTGCACCGTGACTGAGGGCAGGAGTCAGGACTTTAGCACTTCTCACCCCTTGAACTTGCCATGGGAAGGACCACTGAACTTAACTAGCGCAAAGAAGCCACGAAGAAACTCCGACTGCTGCGGCTGCAGAACCACGTGAGAGGATCTTAAGTACAGCCGAGTGCAGCCAGCGCGGGCCACGTGCAGAGAACTTACCGGAGGCAGCCGCTGCAGTTCCAACACTCGTGAAGGGACACGCTCATGGACTACGCCAGCTCTGATCCTGCAGGTGTGGGTAAGACGGACTTCAGCAAAGGCGGGCACCCAGGGAACTAGCTTGGCACTTGATTTCACATACAGAGTCTGAACTCCTGAGACTCAGACTTAGTAGGCCTTCACTTAAATGTTGCCTAGAGTGAATGGGGAATAACCACTATGGTTACAGCGAGGAGAGAGTGAGACTTCGGGAACCACCTAGAGTACTAGAGCCCTGACCTCAGGGAAATGTGGATGTTCATAAATGCCGTATTTCACTTTCTGTTGGTAGTGGTAAAGCAAGTATTTTACTGGACATTTATTGCTGCTGCTGTGCACATTTTGAGTTGTAAGTCTGTATTCACTCTCTATGCACCACCTACTCCCTCAAGAAGCCTTCTACTGCTCGACCTGCGCTATTAGTCAAGTGCAAAAGGACTAAGATGCTCAGTCTCCACAGTAGGGTGGGCCCCAGCACATCAGGAGTACAAGGCCTCAACCCTTACAGCTGGGCCCAGTAACCCCTGTTTACCCCATGGCCCTCTGAACGGGGTTCTGACAGTCATCAGAACACTTGAAGATGTTCTCCCTTGGACCTACACCAAGGGAAGGAGACTTGCTTGTTCTCAGTTTAGCATGCCTGCAGCTGCCCCCTCAGCAGAGGTTAACTTGTTCCTAGGGTGCAGCTGCATTTGGAGCTCCATGGCCAGACAAGGAGTGGGGTGGGCTGGATCATGCACCAGTGCACTTGATTCTCAGGTGACCCTTCCCTCCTTCACACCCTTTCCCTCGGCTGTACATCTACATCTGGCTGAAGCAAGATGCCAGATACCACAAGAACAGCAGAGTGTAGTTTCATCTTCCAAGGGGACACTATTGTCACTTGCAGTGGGATGGTTTCCATGTGGGAGGTAGGGGTACCTCACCAAATCACATTGGTGGGAAGGGTGTCCTCTGCAAGCAACTGACAGCAGAGATCCTGTCCTCTCCTCAGGTCTCTTATGATTAAAACAAACATCTCTCCTGTGCAATCTCTGCACCCTTGCTCTGCATGCAAGTCAGGGGGCTCTGGAGGTCCCGCGTACAGATGTTAACACACAGAATGCAGCCATGCACTTGATTGCTGTTCCCCCCCCAAAAGAGACAAACAGGTTAAGGGGCTCAACCTCTGCTATTGTTGACACAGCATACGTGGCTTTAAGTCCCAAAATAGTGGCACAAGATACTTCAGCTGAAGAAAAAGAAAATGAGGTAAAAAGACTAAAAGCACAAGAGAAGCCAGTTCCGGATCACACTGTGACTGGAGGGGGAGGAAACACCTTGGCACTTACATGTGCAAGGAAAGGGATTTGAGGTTCCTGATGATCACATGCATGTGCAGGGAAGGAGATCAGAGGTTCATAATGAACACATGCATGTGCAGGGAAGGGGATCTGAGGTTCATGATGAACCCATACATGTGCAGGGAAGGAGATCTGAGGTTCATGATAATCACATGCATGGGCAGGGAAGGAGATCAGAGGTTCAAGATTAACCCATGCATGTGCAGGGAATGGTAGCTGAGGTTCATAATGAACCCATACATGTGCAGGGAAGGAGATCTGAGGTTCATGATGAACATATGCATGTGCAGGGGATCTAAGGTTCATGATGAACACATGCATGTGCATGGAAGGAGATCAGAGGTTCATGATGTGCAGGGAAGTGGATCTGAGGTTCATAATGAACACATGCATGTGCAGGGAAGGAGATCTGATGTTCATGATGAACACATGCATGTGCATGGAAGGGGATCTGAGGTTCATGATGATCACATGCATGTGCAGGGAAGGAGGCCTGAGGTTCATGATGAACACATGCATGTGCAGGGAAGGAGATCTGAGGTGCATGATGAACACATGCATGTGCAGGGAAGGGGATCTGAGGTTCATGATCACATGCATGTGCACGGAAGGAGACCGGAGGTTCGTGATGAAAGAATGTATGTGCAGCACAGCATAACAATCTCTGAAGTCACAGCTACAGCAGCAGGTTCGGTTACACTATCCCCACCTCTGGGTGAGATCCCACGAAGCAGAGGCCAGCCTCAAGCGTGAGTCGCAGAGATCCTTGCTGGCAAACTGCAATGCGCTTTCTCACCAGTTACACGGGCTACGCTGTCTGCATGAGGAACTGCACACAATCACAAAGCAAGCGTCTCAGGCGGTGCCACCTGATGATGATCTGGGAAGAAAAACAATTCACTCACGAGTCGTCCGCAGCCTTTTATTCAAAAGGTGATCCTGCTTCAGATCCACATTATGCATCTGACCAAGTGATGCGCGGCAGGGCTCGCGGGCACCGCCGCAGAAACGAAGTCACCAACGCAGCACTTAGTTCAGCCGTCTCCATATTTTTATGCATTTTCATGTGTGCATGTGTTAAAAAATTATGAGGTCACGTGGGATAAAAGTTATAAATAAATAGACATGTCAAAAGGACTTCCAAATAAAAATAAAAAAAAGAAGTTACAAAAAAATCTATTTGACAGACAACTTAAAAAAAACAAAAAGCAAATGAGATATTCAGTGTTCTTATATCAAAAAAGTCTTGCAATATACAGAAATGCCGTACAAAATATTGTTCATGGTCATCCCAGCCACTATAAACAGGTACTGATCCACTACACGTTTGACAGTCTGAAACGAAGCAACACAATGGTTTAAACATTTTCTAGGTTATACGCTTGGCGAATATTCAGTGTGTCGCGGAGCATCAAGTCACGTAGGCGCCACAGAGCATTGGCCATTGTGGTGTGGGCGCCTTTGCTCTTCAGCCAATGAGATGGCAGACGGCTCTCTTGTTCTTTTGTCAAATGAAGATCCCGCCTTCGTGCTGAAAAACAACACACACAACACTTCAGAATCTGCACAAGACACAGTAAACGGGCAGTGCCACAAACTCAAAGAACCACTTTTAAAGTTCTTTTATAAAGTCACAAAGCACAGGGTTCCTATGTGAAGCACTGTAACACTGCAATAAACACAAGGAGAACATTAAATCCATTTATCCTGAACAAGCAAAGAGGACTGAATGCACTGGTAAGTTGCACTGCACACATGTAGAATTATAGATGAGCAACAGTGAATTACAGGGAATTTTTTTTATCAAGGGCTTCTGAGTGACATCAAATAGACGAGAGTGAGCCTCGAGTTATCTATGTCAATCAGCTCTCCCCCCCACAAAAAAAATATTCTCTCCCTGCTTTTAACTGCTACGGGCAGAGGAGTAATGGGGAGCCATACACGCCACGGCCTCTACTCTCTGTCCCAAGTTAAAAGCAAATATGTACATGACCTTTTGCCACCCACCCCTCCACTCTCTGTGCCACTGCACTCCCCACCCTTCCATATGCTGTGCCTCCTGCTCCCCAGGGAGCTCTGAGAGGCTCTTGGAGACCTCAGCCAGAGCAGCCTGTACGCCCTTATGATGTAGCAACTGTAAGCTTCTGTTACCCACTAGAGCTACGTCGTAGCAATGAATTACTGGATTCACAATCGTCATTTGCGCACATGGGTCTTTAGGAGAGCCATGTATAACTGACGGGTTCCTCGACGCCGAGAGGCTGCAGAAATCTCCATGCGTTCCTCAACGCTGAAAGGCTGCCGAAATCTCCATGCGTTCCTCAATGCCGAGAGGCTGCAGAAATCGCCATGCGTTCCTCAACGCCGAGAGGCTGCAGAAATCTCCATGCGTTCCTCAACGCCGAGAGGCTGCAGAAATCTCCATGCGTTCCTCGACGCCGAGAGGCTGCAGAAATCTCCATGCGTTCCTCGACGCCGAGAGGCTGCAGAAATCTCCATGGGTTCCTCGACACCAAGAGGCTGCAGAAATCTCCATGCGTTCCTCAACGCCGAGAGGCTGCAGAAACCTCCTCAGTCAGTTATCAACAAGAGCACAGGCATGTGCACCCTACTGGGGCAGGCCAGTGATGACACGGCCAAGACTTGGGTAAACTTTCCCTGAGAAGCGCAGACTCAAGAGGAGCAAAGCTGAGCTCGCACAGGAAACGTGGAGCCTCACAGCCTCTTCCAGTAGACAGTGGGAGGGCTAGCCTCCCATTCCACAGCAGCCAGGACTGGGAAAGTCTTCTGTGGATCTGCTCCTTCTCCTGGGGTCTGAGAAAAATAAAGAACCGAAGTAAAACCCTGACCTCGGGGAAGAGCTGACAGATACACACTTGCAGTAGTGTTTGCACTCACAAGAAGGTTTGACGTTAACTAATATTTAGAGAACAGATATTCTGCAGCAGCCAAACCTTGTGATACTTGCTGGCCATTTTCAACAACCTGATGTGATCACAATGTTGTGTGAAACAGGCAAGTGTCACTCGAGTGGAAACATCTGGGATGAGGGAGCTGTCTTTACGTTAGGTTCAAGCGTGTCCACCTCTCGTCTAGAGGAGGCTAAGGCCATATCAAATCTCCATAATGTATTTTATGGAGAAGTAGAAGCTCAAGTGCAACAAGACACAGGGTGGAATCATCAAAAACAAGGGGCCAACTTTGAATTCATGATAAAAGAAGAACAAAGAGGGAATCATAGAAGGAAGGCACTCGAAAAAGCTTCAGAAATTGTAGCTCCTAAAACTGAAGTTAATGTAGCCAAGAGTAATAGCTTAGTACCTAGATGTCCCCTGCTGTACTTGAGCCCCAGGGTGGGGGTGGGCCTATCGGGCCCCCTTCAGAGCAGACCACGGCCACTTGCCACTGTATGGTAGAGATTTCCCCCCCCCTACAAACTTCTATGAGTGCCCAGCCTGGACTGCCCAGTGAAGTAGGGCAGGATATTGTAATTGAGGGTTACCAGCACGGCCCAGCTGGGGGGTGGAAATACGTTAATTTCCCCCCCACCCCCAATATCGGACAAGGGGTTCACATGACATTAAATTGTGGAAACATTAAAACTCCTGCAAGCTATACCCCCGCTGGAGAACATTCAATCTGCAGATATGGATTCTATAGAATCCTTAACTGAGGAGGGGACGGGAAACAGTTCCTACCAAGGATCCACCTTGGTGACATGGTTTTCTCCATTTGTCGCCAATAGGGTTCTTAAAGAGAAGAATGTCTTTAATAAATGGGGAATTGAGCTTGTAATTCCCAAGGCAATTTGCTATCCGGAACCCTTGGTTTCGGAGAACCGCATGGTAGATCCCACAGGAATGAGTGAACCCTTAAAACACTGTTCAATTTTGAGGAGTGCAATTGGAAATTTTAAGCCGGCTATTTATCATCCAATAAATTACACGCTCGTCAAGGGACACGGCCCAGGGCAATTAAATGTAGGCTGGCGTTCAGCGGAGCTTCACAACGTGCTAGCCCTTGACAAAGTCCCTCCCTGTTTAGACTTCCCAAAGTTAATTGTTATTGTAACTCATAAAAAATCTGTTCTTGGAACATAAACGGGATATGTGCTAATAATCAGCAAAAAGAACTTACTCTGTTAAAAGATTTTCAAATTGTGCTTCTTCAGAAGACCTGGGCAATAAAAACCTTTCACAATAGATGGCAACTTGGGTTTTTTCTCCCCAGTCCACAAGGTGAAGAAATGTGGGCGCCCAAAAGGGCTCCCACATAACAGTTGGGCTAAAGGTAACCTGTATACAACTAAAAGAAGATTATGCCGACTTCTTGCTAATAAAATTGTTAGATTGGAATAAGACGATAGGAAGACTTCTTTTGATAATAAACGTTTAAATACATCCCAATGCCCACTCCAAGAAGTTAGTGTCCTCTAAACTTGTTGAATTAGTATTAATCGGGCTGCAGGAACCTTACGCCCCAGAGTTATTAACAGCAGGAGATTTTAACATGAAACTACTGCAACCTTATCACAGAGAGGAACAGATAGTAAATCAGGACATATATGGTCTGTTCCACAACAAGATCTAGGAAACCAAGCTACTGGCAAGGGATGGACCAAGACTGTCGCTTTCGTCAAAAACCTGGAGGCGCCAGGCCGTAGGATTCTAAATGGGAGATACCAACAGGCCACCTTTCCTGCTCCGACCTGTTTTGCTTTTGGAAACCAGTCCTTAATTGACTATGCAGTGGCTACTTTGCCACTCTTAGCGTTTATTTTATCGTAAGGACAGATTTAATTGACCATAGCTTGCAAAGTATTGAGATAAATTATAGTGTTCCTAAGCATAAGTCAGCGAATTCCTTTTCTAGGAATCTTACTTCAATTAATTACATGAAACTTTGGTGGCACGGAGATTCAATGGGAACCACTGGGGAAGCTTCTAAGGAGCTTTTTAACCAAATTAAGTGCGACTCAACAGAAGCACCATTAACCGCCTGGTCATTATTCCTGGAGAAGTTTGCCGCTAGATTTCTTGCTGATCCCCCTGTAAACCTCACCTGCACTATGAGTTAAAGAAGGTAAAAGGTAGAGAAAAAATTAAAATAATAGTTGTTACTACATTAAGGAAAAAGAGGAACCGTTTATTACGATTGGCCAAAAAGCATTGTAATGATCCCTGTATACAAAAAGACCTAAAAGTCATAAATAGTCGATATCGCAAACTGATGTGTGAAGAAAAACAAAAAGGCGGCAGAATGTTTGGACAAAGCCCTGTGCTTAAGTAAACAAAAGAATTCACAGACTTGGTTAACAACTTAAACAAGGCACCTACAATTCTAACAAGTTCTGATATCTCTGAGACCTCTTGGTACTATTTTCTATCCGGCATTTTAATCTAGATAAACAACTTAAAGAAGAGGCGTTTTGTACAGGGAGTCCGCCTGCGACTTACAGGTCGCAACTGGATATTGAGTCAGCCCGTTATAGGCTGATTAATGAAAATGTTCCCTGTTCCTCAGGTAACAAAACATATTAATAGAAGTAGGCAGGGCGGTGGTCCAGGCCCGAACGGGATCCCAAACGCTTTATATAAAACCAACCCATGTTTTTGGGCAGAGAGGTTGGTTACGATCTATAACAGTGCATTGGAGCACAAAATTATGCCATGCTCCTGGAAGGGTGCCATTATTCAACCAATTTTTAAAGGCAACACGCCAACCTGGAGAATTATTGTTTAATCATTCTAACTGACTCAGAGGCCAAATATTATGCTGGCTTCCTCTTGGAAGATCTTCAGATCTGGGCTGTTGAAAAAAACATTATTCCGGTCAACCAGACAGGCTTTATTAAAGGGCCTGGAATATAAGTCAACATCTTATCCCTCACTACTATTATAGATAAATGTAAACAAAGAAAACAACCTCTGTATGTATGTTTCGTGGATTTTAAATCTGCTTTCAACAGCGTGGCCTGATGTGGGCAAAATTCAATTCTTGGGGCATCCCATCGAAATGCAGTGCAGATGTTGTACACCGATACATGGATTAGAGTCTAAATTGGAGATGGTACCTTTCTATCAAAGAAGGTGGGGACTGAACGCGGTCTCAAACAAGGCTGTCTCCTAGCGCCCTATCTTTTCAGTCTTTTTTAATATGATATGTCCTATACATTAAATGAGGTAAATGAGCACCCTCTCCCTCAAAATTGGGGATCTTTTATTTTCAAACCTGCTTTACGCAGAAAATGTTGTCCTTCTAAGTTATATGAAAGTTGGATTACAGCGTTTGATAATGAAACAGGCAGACTTCGCTATTCAAAATGGCTTAGTTACAAACGAGAAGAAAACAAGAGCTATGGAAATAAGCAGTAGAAGACAGAACGCTCATAAATGGTACCTACAAGATCATAAACTAGAATAAGTTAAATTATACAGATACTTCGGGGTACTGTTAGATGAGAGGGGGTATTTTTCCCCCCCAGAAAACGGATTTAGTAAGAAAATGAAATACATTGCTGCTTGCCGTCCATACCTTGTTAAGAGTTCTAGATGGCCTAAGCTACAGAACTCTATTACAAGTGATTGCTGCCAAGCTAATTCCAAGTGTTACCTACGGCAGTGAAGCCCTGAGGGGTAGGGATGCAGTTACCCTGAATGGGATTATTGGGAAAGTTTTTAGATCCGTTTTCCACCTCCGCATGGGCACAGGGGGAAAGTGTTTCCCTCGTTTGTATGGGGCTACACCCCAATGCAGGTAAGGCAACTCCTCCTTAAACTGGTGGCTTACTCACAAGCGCCGCAGCCGTGTCGGTGACAAAACAGCGCCCTGGGCGCACAGAAAACAGGCGCACATGCCTTTTGGGCCCTGCGGCTACTGTCTGTAATGAGACCACAGACGTCAACTCAATTTATCTCCCTCAGGAGGCAGACTTGTCCAGACAGGTGGACGCCCAGCACACTATTGAAGTCATCTCCCCTCTAGGAGGGGAAAAAGAGCCTATCTTGCAACCTGCCTAGACAGGGAGGCATAAAACACCGACTTGGCAGTGTTAGGGACACACAGGCTGGCAAGGGACAGAGGCCTACCTTCCAATTTCCCCTTAACTTAGGTGTATCTCTCCTCTTCCCATCTATCAATAAAACTGTAACCAAAAAGGGGCTTCCAGTCTAGCCCACACCATTCCCACGAAGAATATCAATATTAGTGTGTTAGTGACTCACTGTTCTTGCAAATATAAATACATAATTAAAAAACAAAAACGTGTGCATGCTGTACACTCAAAATCCCACCACCCAAACAGGGATTCCTCACCCATCTCATGATGAGAGTCTGGCAGTCAACAGTATCCACCCCGCCCTGGGCAGGAATCAGAACTTTCACTGCCCAAACATTAAAGAAGAACAGAACATGTGAACTCCATGAGCCACTGTCTGGAGTGCCAGAAGCAGGTAACTGGACATGCCTCTAGCACCACCGGCCATGTGCTCCAGAACTGCCAGGTATAAATCCTGGGGGAGAGCCAGCTGTTGCTTTGAACAGAAAGTCTTATCTACTATGTGTTGGATGCATTGCCTTTGGAACTTTTGGAGTTTGTGTAAAACAAAAAAAAGTCAAGAAGGCAAGAATAAAAACCCACAAGGCTATCAAGTCCCCTGCCCTTCAGTGCATGTGCTCCAACAGCAGGAGCAGTGAAGTTACGGAGATCCCGGCCAGGTCGGCAGGGACCTCTAAATACAGCAGGACAGTCCTCCCCTATGGTTGGGCACCATGATGTCTACATGCGCCACATAACCCACAGTGACTGCAAGTTTGGCCCGACTGACATGAAGCATCAAACCAACACTGATCCTGGTAGCCGGCTTCGGAGTGAATGGGCCCTGGGCTTTCATTAGCCATCTCAACCTTCTGACACTGCCATGCTGACTACTCCAGGCTTTGCCATTAATTATAAAGAACATTTTGTAGTTCAGATGCAATAAGACTGAAATCCCGCCCAAGGTGGACATTAAAGCAGCAGGATGACTGAGAACTATGCTGAATGAAACAAAAATCCAATTGCATGAAAAACACTAGATGACCCCCAGGTGTTTCCATTTCTTCTGGTCAATATCAAAGGGTTCTGCACCGGTCATGAGACCCACAGTAATGAGGTCATCCCTGTGCGCCGCAGTACACAGCTCTTTCTCTTCGTGAGCTGCACTTGCCACTTTACATAAGCGCACTGTTTGCACAGTGGATATGAAGTTACATCCCGTGATACTACTGCATTGGTTTTACACGGCTTCACATGGTATCATCTGCAACCTGCCTTCAAGCTGCCCCTCTGCTCTGTCACACCATTAATGACCCTTTTACGTACAACTACTGCCGGACAGCGCTGTCACAGTGCAGGTAGGTACACCCTGTTAATACCTCTACGTACACACAGTTACATACACACATACATGGGTCTGAGGGCTCAAGACAGTACGTTCGCTCTCAAAACCTTACCGGACAGGGTCTGGTCCCACTTGCCAATGCTGCTGGACTCCGCAGTGAGCCCTTCGATGTATTTCAAGTAGGCTTCGGAATGCAAGAGCCGCTGAGTCTTTGGAGGGGGTGAAACGAACATGGGCATCGATGGTTGCTGCATGATGGGCTGACTTACTTGTCCAGGCGCAGGGTACGGTGGAGGAGCCGGCTGACCTGGTGCCCCAATGAGCCCCATCTGAAAACAGAATTATGAGGAACAAACAGACTTCTGTTACTATGCAAGTTTCACAGAACGAGTTACAAGTAGTTAGTACATGGAGCACAACTCTTGTCATAAAAGGTACCATGTCGAGGTGCTAATAAGACTTACATACATTTAACCATTCCCAGCTAAGAGACCACAGCACCAGGACACTAATTGAACTACCCTACTCTGTGCACAAACTGGGGTGATTAGGATGCCTGGGCTCAGCATTCAGAGTAAAACACCAGACAAAAGCCACCTGGCTTATAAACTGCCACCTCCCAAGCTACGCTCCGCAGTTCTCCCAACCTTTGGTGCTCTTCTGAAGTTGTGCCTTCTTTTGAAACTCCTTCTTTGCTGCCAAAGCTTTACACATCCATATTGGCAAAGAGAGCCCAGACCTTGCCTTCTCGGCCAAGCCAAAGCCAAAGAGGAGAAAAGGACAAGGACTTGGGCCGCCTTTATTATTTCCAAAGGCTGACAAGCTGCGACCGCAGCAAGCCCATAAAGGCCAGATTTTTATGTTCTTAAGGGAATCAAATTTCATGACAAAGTCTGGGCCTGTTAGGTAAAATGAGGGCAGTGTCAGTAAGAATCGCCTTGAACTGAACCCCGCTGCTTGACCAGGAGCTAAAGCAAAGAGCGGTCGGCAGAGGAAACCTGATCGCATCATCTCATTTCGCACGCTATCCTCCATGCTCGGTTCTAAAAATGTTCAAGCTTGGAAATCTTGTGCTAACACAAGCCTAATTAAATCGTGATATATTGACCTAGATGAGAAAGAACACATGCACCCATTACAGCAAAGTGTCTGGCCGCAGAGATAATCATCAGAATGTCTTCAGCATCTTGAGCTGCGGAGAATCAGATGGTGACACCTTCCAGACTCGGGCACCAATGGTCACGTCTTGATCAACAAGACACCTCGTTTTTTGGCTAAAACAGAGTTAGAGAGGGGCCGGAGGACAAAGCAAAAAAAAAAAAATGACAAAGGAATTTACAGAGTTGACAGTTTGTTGTTACATGTACTTACGTGCTGGCCATAGGGGGATGCCCCTCCTGCCGGAGAGCCAACCATGGGAGGGCCCCCTGGGCCCATGACACCTGCAAGTCAAAAGACATGCAATATATCAGACCTCTAGAAGGTTAGTTAGAGAAGCAAACCCCGTGAGACAAGAAAGAGGGGAAATGGCATTGTTGCCCCACCTTCCACCCCACCTACCCTCGCCTTTCTCCATAGCCTCAAGGCCACATACCTACAATTAACTCCTCTGTGGAGCTAAAAGGGCTGGGGAAGGACTTAAGTTTACCCATCGAGACAGTCTGCCAGAAGAAGCTGAAATCCTTACAGCACTTCAGACAATAATATACAGAATGTAGGTTGAGGAAGAGTGCTGCTGGTCCCCCGGAGCGCCACACTGCAAGAGTCACTCCCACCCCGCGCTTTACAGTGACCCCTTCACTCTAATTCTTCATCAAAGCTGCTTCCAGGGAGACAGAGCTGCCCTGTTGGCAGCTTCATGATGTCCAATACCACGATAAGTCGCGTATGGGAGTTATAGTTGCAGAGTGATCTACAAAACTGAGTGCAACTTACAACTGTTGTCTCAAGCTGCCAACAGAACGGAAACTAGCAATCCATGTGTAGTATGAAAACAATATTATCCAACATCCTGCATTACAACCAACAAAACCTTCTGCCAACTAGAAATGTAAACAGTCCTCTAGTTCAAAACTGTGTTCTACATATGTGGGTTCGGGTAGGGAGCAATATTGCGAAATCTCAGGACACCTCTCATTCAAAACAGGATTGGCTTCGATATTTTCACAGAAGAGCTTTGACGCGAGGAAACCTCAGAACAGCAAATGTTTGTGGAAGTAAATAATCCTTTGAATTCTGGGAGAAATTATGTGCACTGGTCCTCTTGCTTTTAATGCATGTGGAGGGAACAGCAATGCTGCCCACACTGTTCAGAATTTAAAATACTTCAATTAGTTGGGCTTTTTAGTACTTCATATAGAATTATTTTAAGTTTATAAAAGGTCCAACTACTTTAAAACCACATCTGAGGCAGCAAGTACATCCTAGGAGCTCAACCTAGCCCCTACCAAAACCTTAAGTTGGCCAACTTAAGGGCCTCTGCCAAGCGTGGAAACGTACCATGCAGCCAAACCCACAAAAGCTCATCTGCAGCAAGTGCTTGCAGAAAATGATAGAACCATGGCAGAAAAAGAGACCCCCCCCCCACTGGGAATGAGGATGTTGAGGAGGAGGATGATGATGATTCCCTCCGATAGTAACTCCACTGGGAGCACTTCAGATAGTTCCCCCAGAAGATGGCGGTAGTGAAGATGCTGATCTCCAGTAGCTAGCTAAGAGAACAGGATTAGAGGCTAGACTCTTAGCTAGAGAAAAAGAAAGAGAAGGATGGGCCTAGAACCCATCTCTGGTGGCAGAAAAAGGTACAGTGGAGAGAAAGAATACGTTTTTGACTCTATAATCCAAAAATGGACTGTCCCCAAATATTCTGAGGGTGATTATATCACCAAATGGTTTACAACCTTCGAGAGAGCTTATACAATGAGGAAAGTCAGTCAGTATTGGGTCTATCTACTCTGGGAGGTGTTATCAGGAAAGTGTAGGGATAGGCTCCTGACACTGAACAAGGCAGATGCTGAGTCCTATGACTGAATGAAGGATACTCTGAATGAGGGATCAGGACTCACAACTGAGGAATACAGAACTAGGTTCAGAGAGACTAGGAAAACCTCTAGTCAGTCCTGGATAGATTTTGTTGACTTCTCATTCAAAACACTGGGTGGTTGGTTAAAAGGGAACCAGGTGCAAGACTATGATGGGATTTATAATCTTGTATGAAAGAGCATCTGGTCAAGTAACTGTTTCTGAAACAGCACCTGGTAGACCTAGGTCCAATCTCTCCACAAGAATTGGAAAACTAGGGTATCCAAGACAACTCTTGGTGCAGAAAAGTGTTGCTAACCCTCCCCCCCCCCCCCCCCCCCCACACACACACAGAAAGATGGCGACCAGTCTAAGGATAAACACAGTCTTCTAAAGCCACCCAAAAACCTGATCAGGAGGGTGGGCTCCAAGACGGGCTAGACCAAGGGTGGATATTAGAGTGAGAACTTGGACCCTAAGAAGGCTTGGTGCTTTAATTGCAAAGCCAATAAGCACCAAGCTGGAGACCCTGCCTGTCCCAAAAACAGGCGCTCCTTGTGCAATAAGTCTCCAGATGGGATACCAGGTGGGCCTGATCATGCCAGAGAGCTCTCAGAAGAACCTTTAGTCTCCGAGGGTGGAATGGGTGTAGCTGCTCTGGCTGTCTGGCCCAGTAGTATGGAGAAGTACAGACTCATATCAATGTTGAAGCACTGAGGGGTACAAGGTGCAAGTGTCCCCATGGTGACTGAATAACACAACTATCACAGTCATCAATGCTGACAACCAAGCTAAGGTCCATCACATGACAATGGTGTCCTTGGAGTGGGGAGGGGTTACAGGCCAGAAGCTAGTGTTATCCTCTGCAATTCCTGTAGCCTTTCCGATAGGAAACGGTCTGGAGTCCTCAGCATGGGCTAAGGTAGAAAGAAAGACCCATGAAGTTGTGCTGGATATGACCGAATGGGCGTGTGTAAAAACCAGAGCACAGTGTAAAGCTCAGGGTGACAGAGAGGTGCTGGAGCCTGGAATGATGGCCCAACCCTCCAAGAGAAAAGTCAGGAGGTCTGGTAAGCCAGCATCTGAGCAGCCCCAAGCTCAGGTCCCATCTCCTCAGGGAGATGATCTGCCAGCCCTGAGGGAGCTGATCCACAGGAACTTAGGCTTTACTCGGGGGGGTATTCCTGGACCCAGGGGGAACGTCTAGGGAAGAATTGTGTGAGGGACAGAGGACCCATTCCACTCTTGAGAGACTGAGACTGCAAGCTGCTGACCAAGAAAAGGGAGATGTCAGTGGCTCACACAGAACCTACTGGAAGGAGGGACTCCTGTATACTGAGGTCAAAGACCCCAAACCTGGTGCCACTAGGAGACTGGTTGTGCCTCTGATGTATAGAGAGTTTGGCTCATGACATCCCCTGAGCTGGGCATTTGGGCCAGACCAAAACGTGGAATATATTGGTACCTCACCTCTGCTGACCAGGTATGTCCCATGATTGTGAAGGGGTTTTGTCAAGCCTGTGGGCAAGACAGGCGGGTGCCCAAGGGCCCCCTAAATTCCACTTCCAGTGGTTGGGGCTCCCTTTGAAAGGTTAGTGGGTGACATTGTTAGCCCTCTAGACCCTCGAACGTATCAGGGAACAGAGTTATACTGCTGGTAGTGGATCATGCCACCAGGTACCCTGAAGCAATAACCCTTATGACTACCACTGCTCATGCAGTTGCTAGGCCTACTCAGTACTTTTACTAGAGCGAGTTTCCCTAAGGACGTGGTATCAGGCAGAGGTAGTAGGGTAAATGTTTCTTACCTGTAGGTGTAGTTTTGCAGCTTGAAGGTTTTCTGAATTCACATGATGTGCATTATTCCACCATCTAGTGCTTGGATCTGGATTTTCTACTATTTCCCCAAAATATTTTGTCCGTCTTTTTCTGCCTTTGTTTGATGATGGGCATCAGCAGAACCTCCCTTTGGTGTCTCCTTGTGGCCTTGTTGCACTTCCTCTGGACGTTCCCACCTTAGTTCGCCATCTTCTGATACCTTTTTTTCAAATAAAAAAATCCTCTTCTTACCCATTTTCTTGGTGGAGTAGGGTGGATTGCTTGTGAATCCAGAAAATCTTCAAGCTGCAAAACTACATCTACAGGTAAGAAACGTTTCCGTTTTGCAGCGTGAATCTTTTCTGGATTGTAAAGCAGTTTGCGTACTGTGGTGGTTGGGATGACGATGGGCACTGACTTGTAAACAGATGCTTTAACACCTTTTGTCCCACCTGAGCTGCTTTGCTCACTTGTGTATCAATGCAATGATGTTGTGTAAACTCGAGCCAGGGTTGCTGCCATGCAGATTTCAAGTGTTTGACATGAAGGCAACAGTAGCTCCTTTTTCCATGCCATGGGCGCTCCAGATGCTATAGGTAATGAGTCAACTGTACTGAGTAACATAACTGAAGTAACTGCAGAATCCATCTTGCAAAAGTGTTATTCATAACTGCTCTTCCCAGATAGTTTGAGAACGCTACAAACAACTGCTGAGGTTTTCTGAAAGGTTTTGTCTTTTCAATGTAGTACATGATGGAACGTCTTGCATCCAATGTGTGCAAAGTGTTTTCCGCTTGTGTCTTTGGATTTTGAACAAACTAGGAATTTGAAAAAAACGGTTAATGTGAAGCTGTGGGACCAACTTTGGTATGAAACGTGGATTTGTTCTAGTTGAAAGTAGGTGCTTGAATAGTGCGAGCCAGTAACTCACTGACCCTGCAGAGCGAAGTAGTAGATGGTAGGAAAGCAGACTTCAATGTTAACATTTGCAAAGTCTCTTTGTTTAACAGCTGAAATGGTTTTTTCATGAGTTGTGTAAGAACTACGTTTTGTTTGCTGTAGGCGTGGGTACCCTCTTTGGTGGTGGTATCCTTTTTGCTCCTTCGACAAATCTTTTCATCACAGGTGTTGTGAAAAACCTCTACCCGTTTGACCTCTTGCAGAAGAGACTATAATGGCCAGATGAGGTCCCAAGGATGAATATGTAAAATCCTCTTGTAACATGCGATTTAAATATTGTAATACAGTCTTTTTGCTTGTAACCTTGTTCAATTTATTTCTCACACACCAAAGCGAAAATCTCTTCCATTTTGTCACATAATATTTCCTTGTTATTGGTTTTCTTGCGTCTCTTAACACGGCCATTGTATTGTCTGGCAATTCCAAGTGTCCGAAACCTAAATCTTCAGGAGCCGCGCCATTAACTTGAAATATTCTGGTTCTTGGAGCAGCACTTTTCCGTTTTCCATCAACAGCAAATCCTGTCGTGTTTGAAAGCTTCCTTGAGCCGATCGAACTATCTCCGAGTAACACGTTTGTCTTGCCCATTGCAATCATGTGGCTCCATTTACATTTGGTGGTAACTGTGTAACAGAGGTATTGGGGGGGAAAGTGTACGCAAATATATCTGACCAGTTTATTGAAAGAGCATCCCCCCGAGACCGAGGGTGTGGCTGCCTGGAGGCAAACTTTTGGCATTTTCGGCTCCAGGGAGTTGCACACAGATCTATCATTGGTATTTCCCATTTCTTGGGAATGTTTAGCACCACTTCCTGATTGAGCTCCCAACCGTGCGAGCAGGATGCCTGTCTGCTCAGTTTGTCCACCTGGCTATTGTCCTTCCCAGGTAGATGAATCGCTTGAATGTCTAGGTTTCTCTGAATTGCCCATTTCCAGAGTTGCTGAATTAATTTTGAGAGGGGCAGTGATTGAGCCCCTCCCTGTTTCCTGATGTAAAACATTGTTGTTGTGTTGTCTGTTTGAATTAACATTGTCTTTCAGTGAATGTGATTCTGAAAAGTTTTATGGCTAGAAATACAGCCTTTAACTCCAGACAACTGATGGACTGCACCACATCCAGATTCTTCCAGATTCCCCTCATCTTCAGAGAGCCCATGTGAGCTCCCTATCCCAAATGTGAAGCATCCGTGGTTATTGCCACTGAAGGAGTTGGTTGCAGAAAGTCTTCCTCAAATAATGTTTTCCCCATTGAACCACGCCATTTCTTCCTGAACCTTCTGCGTGACAACCACTAGATCTTCCCAACTCCCCGTTGCTTGAGACCATTGGTTTTTAAGTCATTCCTCAATTGGTCACATATGAAGTGTCACATGCGGGATTAAAGGAATGCATGGTGCCATTTTTCCAAATAATTTCCCCACAGCCCTCTCTGTCAGAGCTTGCGACATCAGATAAGGGAGAGTTTCTTCCAACAAAGACTGGGTCTTATTCTCGCTGGGAAACACTTTCCAGTGAATGGAATTCAATATTGCTCCCAAGAAATTCTTCTCCTGCTCTGATGATTTCTCAATGTTTAACAGGAAATCTAGAGTGTATATAGTTTATTACGCTCAAAATATCCAGCTTGCATTTTTGGTAAGAGTGTGCTCTTACTAACCAATTGTCGCGGTACGGATACACATTTATACACCTCCTTCTGAGATTGGTGCTGCTGTGGCGAGGCACTTTGGGATAAAATCAGACCCAAGAGTGTTCACAAAGACTAGAAGCTTGAATCGGTAATGCTGTCTATCTACCACAAATCCCAGGTATGTTTTGTGTTTTGCATTCAATGGTATGTGCAAGTTGGCATCTTTTAAATCTATAGTTGCCATACAGTCTCCTTTCTTGAATTATTGTGCTTTTATACATTTGTTGATGTACCTGAGGTCTAATATTGGGTGCAGGGATCTGTCTACTTTTGGTATTAGGAAATATATTGTGTCATTTCCCCTGCTGATTTCCTGCTTTGGCACAGGTTCTATTGCTTGCTTTGGCTAATAACTCTTCAACCTCTTTGGAAAGTCGATTTGTTCCTCCTTTGAAAGTATCCTTTTCTTTGCTCCCCTTCATGGTAGGTACTTTATTAAGTCTAGCAATAGCCAACTTCTGGAAGGTTTAGAACCGACTTGTCTGGAGTTATTTTTCTCCACTCCTGGAGGAATTTTTAGTATCTTCCATCGACTGGTGAATTGTGACGGAACCTTGTTTTGTTGCCGTCTTGATTCACAGAAGCTTTCTCTGATGTTGCAGTGCAGTCATTTAGTTGCTGGAGTTGAACTTCCTCTTGCTGGTTGCCCTCTGCCGACAACTCTTCGACTAAAGGAATTCCTTCCTTGTTGCTGATCCCGCCAACTCTGCTGTGAAGACGCGGCTTGTGTGCCACTATGGGAGCTCTGATGAGTACAACCCGACTGGAAGCTACGCCTCAAGGCTGGTCTTCTCGCTGAGAAAGCGCCCCTTCGTAATCCTCCTCGGACTGTAATGCACTCATGGATTTTGCCATTTAAAGTCCTGTTTCAGCTAATTTTGGCTTTTATCAGCAGAGTTTCCAAATAAGTGTTGTCCCTTTAACAGGTCTTTATTCTGTTCACTTGGACCTCAGGTTTGAAACTTGAAATTCTCAGCCAGGAAGGTCATCTGGAAGTAACCCCCATCATTAACTGGCGACTTGACATATCCGCTGCACCGAGAGCCGATTTTAGACAAGAGTTTGCTATAGTTTTCCACTCTCCACCAGAGGTGCTGCACTCTTTTTATACTGGTCAGGGGATGTTTTGTGAATTCCCCTATTTCGTCCCAGTGCTGGTGTCTATTGAGTAAAGCACGAATTGTCAATGCTCCATTTTCTTACTCTCTTTACCTAAGGGTGGCCCGATGTAGAGGGGATATTAGCTCTCTTTCTTGCAGTCGAGGTAATAATTGAGTCTGCTGAACAGTACCTTTAATGTATGGTGCACCTTTTGACGATAATTTGCATTTCTTTTCTGTATTCGGTATGACTGCTCTACAAGAATCTGCTCCCTAAAAGGAAGCATAGACAGATATTGATTCCGTGCTTGAGTTGGCAACAGTGTTTCTAAGAGGAAACAGGTCTGGGGTTTATAGTCTTCCAACCGCACATTTAACTTATCTGCTGCATTCTTAATCACTATGTTGTACATCCCAATATCATCTGGTGGTGGGGGGTTTGAAGTATAACACTCAACATTTTCAGGAAAATCCCTTTCTAGATCTTCCCATTGGGTTTCAACATATTCTCCTTCCTCAAAAGGTTGAAATGAACCTCATTCCACTTCCTAAAAAAGTTCTTCCTCTTAAGGCTCAGGAGTGTGAGGGGGTGGAATTTCCTCGACTCCTGTCTACGGAAGCCCCTTCAAAGTTTTCTGTGTGATCCTGAATCACTTTAGACTTTCGCCAAACTCTCACTTCTTCTGGATCAGTGCAGCCATTTCAGGCTCATTCTCTTAGTTTCAATTTGACGGCCCACTCTTTGGGCTGTTCGATAACTGCTTTCTTTTAAACATTGAAATTTCCTTTGTTGTCTGTTCAGACTGGGAGCTCTGCTGACTTGTGGGAGAGTCACAGCCCTTTGACGACGATCCAGTGGCTTTTTGTTTTCCGCCATTTGACGGTCCATGTTTTCTCAGGGTTTTTTCACCAACAGACGCCCCCGCCAAGGCTCTGTGGGACTCTCTTCCATGGGATGTGCCTGCGGACGACAAGCATTTAGACTCTGAGGCTCCCTTTTGTGGCTGTCTTAGTCTCTAGAGACTTAACACAGGATTGGGAGTCTCTTACCTCCTTTCGGCCCACTTTTGGTGCCTCTTCTGCGAACTCTACGATGTCCCGGTTGCCTTCAGAAGTTTCCCCTTCGGTACCTTCAGCAACATTTTGCTAGTCGTCGCTGAAAGGCCCAGATCTTGGAGTGACGGTGAGGATTTCTGGCCTTGTAGTGTGTGATGGGCCATTCTCTGTTTTTGCCTCAGCGTCTTCTGCGTAAATACAGAGCAGGCGTTACATTCTTCACTCCGGTGGTCAACAGAAAGACAAAAATTACACACTGGATGTTTGTCCTTTTGGGCGTATTTATGGTGGCAATTCTTACAGAATTGGAACATCATTTTTTTCCATCATGCCATGCGCAGAAGACTGAAAAAACATTTTGTCAAAATAGTATAAAATCTGGACCCAGCCACTAGATGGCGGAATAATGCACAGCATGTGAAACCGGAAAAGATTCATGCTGCAAAACGTCATGTATGCATACCGCGAGGCCATGTGGAGTGACTTATAAGCTCACTAGCCCATATCACCCACAAGGAAATGGTTTAGTTGAGATGTTCAACAAAACCATACAAGGCATGATTGCTCTCTGAAAAGATCGGAAGGAGATGGGACATCACCTACAGAGAAGTGCCACAGAGGGGAGAAGGTTTTTCCCCTTTTGAACTTCTGTTTGGTCATCCTGTAAGGGAACCATTGCATCTAGTGAATGAAGGCTAGGTGAGACCTCTCAAAGAGCCCAAACAAGACCGTGCGGACTATGTGCTTGGCCTACGCTCAAGGATGGCTGAGTGCATAGAAAAGGCATCAAAAAACCTTGAGGCCAGCCAAGCTCCAGAAACTCTGGAATGACCAAAAGGCTGGCATGGGGGAATTTCAACCAGAGAACAAGGTGTGGGTACTGGAGCCTGTGGCTACCAGAGCTCTCCAAATTGAGTGGCACTTACCCCATCCTTGAAAGAGTGTGGTCACCAATCTGGTTGACCTAGGCACCCCCAGGAACCTCCACAAGGTTTTCCATGTGAACTGCCTAAAGCTCTTCCATGACAGGGAGGGCTGATGTGGTCACGCAGATGGTCACTGATGAGGATCAGGAAGAAGAGATTGAGCCGCTCTCTGACCTCTCCCAAAGCCCCAAAGATGGGTCAGTTGATGGAGTGGTCTTTTCAGACACCCTCACTGCCCAGCAGCAAGCTAACTGCAGGCAAGTCCTAAAGCAGTATGCTGAGCTCTTTTCCCTCACCCCTGGTCAGACTAACAGGTGTGTCCATGATGTGGATACTGGTGACTATCTGCCTGCCAAAAGTACAACATACAAACAGTCTGACCAAGTGAAGGATAGCATCAGAGCTGAAGTAAGCAAGACGCTGGGGTTAGGGGTAATTGAACCCTCCAACAGTCCCCAGGCCAGCCCAGAGGTCTTAGTCCCCAAACCTCATTCCAAGGGAGGTAAACCAGAGCGGAGGTTTCAATGCTGTCACTAAGACAGCTGCTCACCCTATTCCAAGAGCAGACAAACTGACAGGTTAGGGTCAGTCAAATTTCTCAGTATTTCTTGTTTGAGATCAGGGTACTGGCAGATAGGTCTGACCCGTGGAGCAAAGGAAAGACCAGCATTCTCACCCTAGATGGACACTACCAGTTCACAGTTACGCCATTTGGTTTAAAGAATGCCCCTGCCACCTTCCAAACGCTGGTGAATAAAGGCCTTTCTGGGTTGGAAGCCTTTAGTGTAGCATATCTAGATGCTATTGCTGTCTTTAGCTCCACTTGGCAGGATCACCCGATACACCTTGGTAAAGTCCTTGAAGATCTGTGAAGTGCAGGCCTCACTATCAAGGCGGGTAAGTGCCAGATCGGGCAGGCAACGTTGTATACTTGGGCCACCTGGTAGGTGGGGCCAAGTTCTACCACTACAACCCAAGATCCAGACAATCCTGGACTGGGAAGCTCCAACCATCCAGACCCAAGTCAGCACATTCCTTTGCTTAACTGGCTACTAGAGGTGGTTTGTGAAGGGATATGGGTTCATTGTGGCCTCTCACAGAACTAACCTCTAAGAAAATGCCAAAGAAAGTAAACTGGACAGTGAGCTGTTAAAAGGCCTTTGACACTCAAAGAAGCAACGTGATCACCCATTCCAAACGTCCAGATTACACAAAGCAGGTCGTAGTGCAGACAGATGCCTCTGAACATGGGGTCGGAGCAGTCCTGTCCCAAATCAGTGATGATGGCCACGAGAAGCCTGTTGCTTTTATTGACAGGAAGTTGCTCCCCAGAGCAGAGAGCAGCTTTGGAGTGCCACTGAGGTGGACGCCTTCGCTGTGGTCGGGTCCCTGAAGTAGCTGAGACCATATTTGTTTGGCTCTTGCTTCCTTGTTTAGACCGACCACATGCCTGATGCAAATGAAAGTTGAAACCCCAAACTATTAAGGTGGTCCATATCTCTACAGGAAATAGACTTTACAGTGGAACACAGACCTGCGACTGACCACTCCCTTGACATGGTCATCCCACTTTTTGCCTGGTACACGATGCAATCTGACTGAAAGTACACTGGATTCCTGCTAACCAGGCCCCCAGTGCCAGATCTCTTTCCCTAAAACTGTGCAATTGTTACCCAGTTAACAATACATTTGGCCCCACTGTAAGTCCTTAGTAAATGCTCCCCAGATTCCTAGGGCATGCATATCAAAGGGGGTCCCTAAGGGCTACAGCAGAGATTGTGCCACCCTCAGGGACCCCTCACCAAGCACATGCAGACTGCCTCTGCAGGCTGCATGTCTTGGTGCAGCTCAAAGTGAAAACACAATATGGCACAGAGCCTGTCTGCCATGTCCCCTAACACTGCATGCAATATATGTAAGTCACCCCTCTGGCAGGCCTTCCAGACCTAAGACAGGGTGCATTATATTACTAGTGAGGACATATCTAAATGAGCATGCATACCCCTCCTATGACATTGTCAATTCAGAGACATACTGAGTGACCAGGGAAGCCACTTTAGGTACATGTGGTGGACACTGGTCACTAGGAGTTCCCCAGCTACAAGATGGCTTCACTGAAAATAGGGATGTTTGGTATCAGACATCTCATATTAATAAACCCCTCACCAATGCCAGTGATTTATTAATACATGCACCCAGAGGGTGTCCCCTGAAAACATACCAACTACCAGTGTGCTGACTGACTAGTTTTAGCCGGCCTGCCGCCACCAGACATGCTTCTGACCCCAAAGGGTGAGAGCCTTTGCTCTTGAGAGGTCAGGAACAAAGCCCGCTTTGGGAGAGGTGTTTACACACCCCACCCAAAAGAACAGGTTACTACCACTAACCGGTTAGGGGCAACCACGTTCCTCTGCACGTGGACTTGGCATCAGGGTATTGGCAGATTGCACTGAGGGAGCCAAGGAAGGTCTGCATTCTACACACAAAAAGTTTGATTAAGTAGGTCTGGGATGGGTTGAAGGAATTCAGTGTCACCTAGCTACACGACACTGCAGGCCTCAGCTCCAGCTGTAAAGACCACTTGACCCATCTGAAGGAAAAGGCCCAGGCCCCGCAGCAGACAGGCGAGATTGACAAGACTCGTAAGTGCTAGATAAGTAGCTCAGACGGAACATTCAGGTCAGTCAGATTTACTTGCTGTTTCATGCTCTAACCCCTTAACCTTGACTTTGTCCAAAGGTAGTAACTTGTCAATCAAATCTGAGAGGCCATTCTTGTGGCCCCGGGGCACCAATGTTGGCACACAGTATTTATCACCAATACTGTCCAGTAACACTGAACCCAAAGAACAGGCCTCACAGTCTTTCATTATTCTGTATAAATTAAGACTTATTTTAAAAGAATAAAATAATATTTTGCAAGGCTATGCCATCTAAACACAACTGCTGGAGGTAAATTACAAATTATTGCTTAATTATTGCTTAACTCAAACCGGCACTCATTGCTGGAGGGCATACACTGAAAATTTACAATATTGGACCTTGTGAGTGATCAGCTGAAGTGTACCTAGTACCAATCAAACAGGGGGCCTCCCTCTGTACCAGCTTCAACAAAGTCTTCCAGATGGGTCTCAAGGCTAACATTGCAACGTCTCTCTTTGAGGTGACTGAGAACCCTTACTCTGCGGTGAAACCTGCACGATGTTAATAACCCCTGAGTGCTACAGTTTCCATCCCTCCTCCTTACCGAGGTCGCACAAGCTGCAGCTGTCTCCAGTAAGAGCTGGTTAGGGAGCAATGTGAGAACATTAAGATGAAACAATGCATGAATGAGATGGTCTTACCCGGCAGTGAGATGCCTGGAATGCCTTGCATCCCGGGCAGATGATGGGGTGGAGGGTGCACCCCAGGGTGATGTGGCTGCATGCTGCCCATGTTAATCATGCCATCAACAGGGCCCTGAAAAGGAGGCATGCCGGGCAGGTAGCCACCCATCATGCCTTGAAGAACACAACAGATGTCAGACATGCATCAATGACATGCACCAGAAGCTAAATAAAAACATGCTCGGACAATGAACCAGTGTATTTAGTAGCACATGAAAGAAATGGTTAGATTCTGGCAACAATGCAAATAACTAGAAATTAAAATACTACCATGAAATATTTTAAGTAGATGAGTTAGCGCTAGTACGTTACAGCCTGTTCATGTCAACATGCCAACTGCAGGATTCCTACAGAGTACTGGTGGGCAGCTTTGATCATACTACAGGCTCCACTGCTGCATTTCTGAAGGATTAAACATGCATTTTTCTAAGTTGCTCCTGCTGTATCACAGCAGTATCGTTCAGATAAAGAGTGCACACAATATAAAACATTAAACATGGTAAAGAAATATGCAGTGCAGTGCATGCAGTGAAATATTCTCAGTCAGTATCAACCCATTGCTTGGGTGACGGGCAGCCTTCCTTTCAGCAGCCGCCGAGCCTGTCCCATGGGCCAGGTGCTTGGGTGACGGGCAGCCTTCCTTTCAGCAGCTGCCGAGCCTGTCCCATGGGCCAGGTGCTTGGGTGACGGGCAGCCTTCCTTTCAGCAGCTGCTGAGCCTGTCCCATGGGCCAGGTGCTTGGGTGATGGGCAGCCTTCCTTTCAGCAGCTGCCGAGCCTGTCCCATGGGCCAGGTGGTGCTTGGGTGACGGGCAGCCTTCCTTTCAGCAGCTGCCGAGCCTGTCCCATGGGCCAGGTACTTGGGTGACGGGCAGCCTTCCTTTCAGCAGCTGCTGAGCCTGTCCCATGGGCCAGGTGGTGCTTGGGTGACGGGCAGCCTTCCTTTCAGCAGCTGCCGAGCCTGTCCCATGGGCCAGGTGCTTGGGTGACGGGCAGCCTTCCTTTCAGCAGCTGCCGAGCCTGTCCCATGGGCCAGGTACTTGGGTGACGGGCAGCCTTCCTTTCAGCAGCTGCTGAGCCTGTCCCATGGGCCAGGTGGTGCTTGGGTGACGGGCAGCCTTCCTTTCAGCAGCCGCCGAGCCTGTCCCATGGGCCAGGTGCTTGGGTGACGGGCAGCCTTCCTTTCAGCAGCCGCCGAGCCTGTCCCATGGGCCAGGTGCATCGTGGGTAAGGCAGATAATGAACTATCAAAGATGCCTGCATGCATTAATTCTAAACGAGGCAATACACAACAGATGCAAAAACATTTCAAGATCTGTCTACTGTCAAAATCACCTTACTTACCTATAACGAAGAGTGATGCAGTTTGATGTCTTCTGCTATTTTGAGGGCTTTGCCCTGCCTTATTTCCTATCTCTAGTGACTGGAGTTAGGATCCACCGTAAAACATTTTGGGAAAAATTGAAAAGCTCTAACCCCCCCCAAGGGCACCAACCTCGGAGTGCGCCCACAATCAGACCCCCTTTGCTGTATGACTTCTAACAAATTTGTACAATTTAATGCTATCTTCAGACTGTCTTTGGTTTGCACCAGCAGTAGATTTAGTCAACCTCTGGGACCTTTTTTAGGTCGCACCCACCAGATGGCACAAGCTGTCTGGCTGTGGAAGACCTGTTGCAAACTTGCAGCAGGCTAAGAGCCACAGGCTGGCGTATCATTTTCAGTTGTTTGCTTCCTATTTGATGGCCTGCCTTCATCATTTTCTGTTGGTCCCTCCCCTGGAGCATAGACTATTTACAATCTTTCTGACTGTCGGGCTTAATTCTTCCTTTGCTCACTTTTAATGAATTACATTTTCTTTGTGGTTGAGCACTCCACTATAGCGCACGTCTTCTAGCGCTCTCCTTTGTGTGCTTTTCCACTCCCACACTGTGATGTGCTCTCAAGAGTCCTTTTCTCCTTCCCCTTGTGTCGCTCTCCCTCGTATGTTTCTCCCAAACGTTGCTCTCACTCTTGTCCTTCTACACACCCAGCCTGTGTTGGTCTCCTGTGTCTGCTGTTTTTTTTTTTTTTTGGTATTCCCCTGAACCGTTCCTCCATTGCCCAAACCTCTGGTTTCTTGATTTTAATGTTAATCTTTGGGTCTGTGTGCCTTTTTTGGTCTTTAACCGCGTTGCAGAGCATGGCCAGAAGTAATTCACCATGCTAATAGGCCCCAAAGGCAAGACCTATTGGCTTTGCCAGTACTTGTTTAATTTCATGGGGATCCTGAGCTGGTTACCTGCAAACCTGCAACATATATCACACTACAAAACCATTTTACAAATCCAAATGCTTTTTGGAGCACTGCACATCTTGAAATATGTCTGCACCAAACTTTATGCTGGTAGACTTTTTATAGACACACTTGGCATCTATCGGACACATCAAAGTACGTAACGATTTACCAACTAGGCACGTAAAGCAACTTTTCTCTTGCTGTAGTGGCACAAGAAGTAAAAAGCAGTGAGTACTCCTGATATCTACAAGACATGACAAACGTGTAGCTGCTTTCGACTAGCATCTGTGGTGTGGGAAAGGACACCAGTAGTTTACTGGTGGGGAACATGCAGTGGGGGCGACGAAGACTGGACTTGAAGATGGCAACACTCTTCTGACCTTCATCCATCTGCTCTACCACCAGAGCCATCCCATCTGCTCTGTGACCCTGCCAAGAAGGTGCTTTCAGCATCAAGGCTGTTGGTAGCAGTCCGCAGTGACGAGATTTTGTTTTAGGCCATGGAAGGGACCCATGCTAGCTAACCTGCAGACTCTCTCCCCTGATCCCGTGCCGACCTATGTTCTTCCGGGATACTCTAAAAATAGGTTTTACAAATACAGTGAACTTGTGGACAGTCGGTTTAGAAGGGTTCTGCCCCCAACGACTAGCCTACAGGAACTGAAGGTGCTTGTACTGCCTGCTGTGAATAAAAAGATTTCAAACAAAATATTGCTAATTGGGAGTGATCACTTTGGAAGTACCATCACTTGAAAGGGAGCTACATATTCAGTGCGGCTGCCATTACCTCCAGACATTCAAGCTTTGTATCTTCACATGGACTCTCCACATCACTCACGATGCAAATGCCTTGGGCGTGAAATACTTAATTGTACAAGGCACTATATTCTGAAACCTCTGCTCTTCCTCCTTTGCCTACACAGAACTTTAGCGATTACCAAAAAGAATTACATTTTCTGGTACACATAGGGATTTAAGGCCAATGGAAACAAACTCAGACCTGTTTGTTCGATCTCAACTCGTATCCTGTGAGGTAAACTCCACTAAAAGTATACAGAGGCGAGAAATTAATTAATAAATAATTTATTTACAGACAGAGGTCAGAAGCAGAAGTGACATTAAGTAAATAAGCCTTTATATATGCTACTTTATTTGTATTTAGCAAAGAGTGCGGGTATTAAAGAGAATAAGGTGCTCTGGAATGACAAAACTCAGTGCAACTCAACAACTGACCAGATGCACAAATCCACAGCCCAAAAATAATGTGAAGTTACAAAGAAGGAAATCCCAAGAGAAGGGAAAAATACATGGGCATCTTCGCCCCAGTGTCCCACGAGTTCATGACGTCACGCAGTAAGAAGAGGACGCTTTCCTTGAGTATGAAACCAGTGTACAAGACCGACGGGAACTAGAATGTAAAACCACGACTGCCATTCGCAAAGGGAATCCTGTACTCACAGCCGCTCTTCGCCGATCACCGGAAGTCAATCCTATCTATGACACGGTCCTTCTCTTACAAGGGCTAGATCAAACCCTCTTCGCACTAGTGAGATCTCTCGCTCAAGCTCTGACTTACCCAAGCTCTTATGATGCTGTGATACACATTAACAATGAGAAAAAGTATGGGCTTAGCTCCCATCTTGTGCAGAGACAAGACACTGAAGAACAGGAAGGCAGCAGGATTCACAAAACACAAGTCCCCTCTTTTCAAACCACAATTTAGACAAGCACTGTCACGGTTTCTAAACCTGAGTAACTTCTGCAGGAAGTCATAGAATAAAAAAAGAACACAAAAGATCCTCTTACAATGTAGTGACAGACAGGGCGGAGGGATTAACTGATGGAGCGAATTCACAGATTTGGTCTACTCCGGGTGAAATGACACCCCACGTGGTTCAGAAACCATGGCTCTCTAGCTCATGCCTTCCTATCACATTACACCCAACAGTGTCTTAGAGAATGTCTTCGGTCTCACAGAGAGAAGCAACCCCACGCAGGTTTAGTAAACTCCTTGAAACCCTGGAACTCTACCACAACCTAGTTCCGCAGTACAGTTCTCTGAAAACGCTGCAGTTGGATCTGTAACCTGAGGCCTCTTTGCAAAGTACACATTCACCTTGAAGGGTGTGCTGGAGGTGAAATACCTGCTGGTAATTGTTACCCAACTCAAAGGTGTACTTGACCTCAGAAGGATGAAACGCTGAAGGACAAGACTGAGAGGATAGGCTACAGGTCTGTTCTTGAAAGCTTTCTTTAGGCTTGACCCTGCTAGCTTTTGAGTTCAGGCACATAGGGTGGTTCCTCGCTTTTGTGAAGCATATTCTATGTATTTAAGAGCTTCCTCTTTCACTCGTTCTATTTCACCTGCTTTGATCCTCAGGGTTCACCACTCAAACCCTTGCAAACTCTGAAATGTCCAGGAAAAGTGACTGTGAGCTTTGCCCCCTAAAGTAAAACCTATCAATGATTAACGCTCTTCATTTAAATATAAAGGTTTTGGTTGGCTTCTGAAACTTTCTTCTAGAGGCTGGAAAGAAATACTTTTGAGGAGTCATTCTTCTTTGCTGAGGTTCCTGGTGGCACACAGGATAAGATCCTACCCTACACTTCACAGATACTGTCTGCAAGATTCTGATGGGCCCTGCGTAGACTGAGCTGTTCTACCCCTTTAGTTTTTGCCACCCGTTCCTTCTTTTGATGCATCCATTGCACCTACCACAACCTTCACCCAGAGTTTGTTGGTTTCTACCTCAGGGTGGAATGAAAATATATATATATATCTATATCGCCTGGAGATTGGTCCAGGGCAGCCACACTAACACTGTGGTCTGGAGCTTTCAAGGCCAGCCAGGAGGGCTTTTTTGCCAGTATTTTCAGTGGGTGGAAAGCTATTTCAAAATGTTTGTCTCACTCTCACCCCATCTGCCAAAAGCCTATTTTGCAGGCCACAGCATCTAGCCTCTTCATTTACCTTCCGCGCTAGTCAGAGGGCTCATCAGCTGTACCTCCTTCCCCTTATCCCGGACCTCAAACTCTTCCATTGTGGAAGAGCTGGCTGCAGCTACCTCTGCCCTCTGTGGCCTCGTTAGGAAGCTGGGTTCTAGTTGCAGTACCCTGACCCCCAAACACACGTTTCACCTGGTTTTTGGTGCAACTTTGTCTGAAGCGCACTGGATTCCTGCTAACCTGGTCCCCAGTGCAAGTGTTCCCTCCCCAAAAACATGATCCCCTGATCACTTGATCCCCAAGTGGCCAGGCCCCTTTAGCACCTTTCTAAGCCACTCATAAGTGGCCCCCCTTGCACCCAGGCATTGGGACTGAAGAGGGTCCATATGAGCTGCAGCATAACTTGTGCCATTCAAATGGACCCAGCACCAACCTCATGGAGACTGACAAGATGCTCCAAAAGGTGAAAACTCGGCATGGCACACAGCCTGTGTCCCATGTCCCCTAGCCCTGCATGTAACAGATGTGCAGGCCTTACAGCTCCAAGGCAGAGTGCATTATATTACATGTAAGGGATGCCCCAGGGTAGCTATGGGCTCTATACAATATATCTGCAAGGGCAGGTTTGCCCCTGCTATGCCTTTTTTAGATTCCAAGACATAGTAAGTGACCAGGGAAGCCACTTTAAGTACATGTGATGGACACTGATCAATACAAGTTCCCCGGCTACATGATGGCTTCACGGAAACTAGGGATGCTTGGAATCAAATATCTTTAATAATGAGCCCTCACTGATTCCAGTGATGGATTTATTAATACATGCATTCAGAGGGCATCTTAGGAGTGGGCCAGACAGTACCGGGTGGCGCATGGCTGTGGTGTGCGGCTGCGTGAGGAGCAGAGTATACACCGGGATGTGCTGAGATACGCCGAGGTGAGACGCAAGGGTAGCGCCTCCACCTCTCCGGTTCACCGATTTGGCCCGACCTGGTTGACCTGCCGACCCCCCCACCCCCTAAGCCCAATTCATCCCGGTTGCTATACCAGTGCCCTGCAGGAGCTGAGAGCTGCAATCTAGCATCAGGCTGAATCTGGCTCTAACCTTGTCCGTTCCTACTGCATGTGACGGGAGGCAAAAAGGAGGAACCCGAGCCCCAAGGCCTGCACCCAGTTCACTGAAGGGGAGTTGAAGGTGAGGTGGCAAGTGGCAGGGACTAGGGGTTGGGGAGCATGGTGTGCAGGCACCCAAGCCCCCACTCACCATCAGTCAATCGTTGGCCACGCGCCGGCCAGCGGACCAGTGGGACTGCAGCGTGGTGTTCGGTCCCAGGCAACACGTGGAGCCAGCGGACCAGTCAGTCAGCAGTAAGCCAAGCACTAAGCACCTGTTTCAACTCGCACCAGCACGGCAAAGGCACAGGCGCAATACAGACTAGGAGGTGGTGCAGGCAATTGTGCAAGTAATAGTGAGCAACTTCTGAGTTTCTTACCTCACGAGCAGGGATATTTATTGGACATTTATTGAGGGTGCAAGTTACTTCAGGGCTCTAGGCCGCAGCTACCTTTTTGCACGGAAGTGGCCGGTGTAGGACTGTTGCGGCTTATGCCTAAAGGAAAGCTTCCAAGCGCCTCAGCACCTCACCACTCAGCACCGGCCCAGGCACTCAATTCTAGTTTGGTCGCCTAACCATCAACTATCGGCAAAAGGAGCAGAGGAGCAAGGATGAGACGAACTCAGGGGAGGAGAAAAGTGTCAAAGAGGTTAAGGCAAAGCTCCCGAGACCAACGGAATTCATGGTCCGCCAACAGACTCCTCCGAGTGGAACCCCTCCACTAACCCTACGACGACCAAGAATCCCGTCAACACCTCAAGTAAACTAGCTGGACATCACAAGAGGGATACAAAACCACTTTCTGTTAACTAAGCCGGCGGATAAGTCCACCCCAGCTCACAATGGCTCTCGGCCGGTTCTACTGCATATGGACGCTGCTACTGGGACAACTTTTGCAGCGACAGAGGCCCATTCAGGACAGGGGAAGCTTCACAGCAGCAGCCCAGGAGCCCCTAACATAATAACTACGGCAGAAGTACATACTGGCAGTCAGCAGGACTCCTCCTCCACATTACATCTTAGGAACTGGACAACTGGAGCCAAAAATCCCCTCTACAGTCCCCACAAGTACCGCAATCACCGCAGGGAGGAGCACCAGCAACTGCACAGTACGCACGATCCACCTCTAATCGACCTCTCTGATACTTGCACCGCTGCTTCTTCAACTGAGCCGGCGGCTAGTGAGGGATCTACTAATGCGGCCCAACCGTCCAACACTGTGCAAGGAGGAGAGCAGTATTCGGAAAATCCAACAGTTATTCCGAGACAGTGTACCACCAGTAGTAGCAGCTCGTTGGCACTCCAGTGCCATAGTCAAGCTGGATCAGGCACAGGGCTCCATGTCGGCCATCAAGAGGAAGCAAAAGCCCCGGCAGATCCTTCTCTGGAAGCTAAACTCAAGGAGGACCAGTCAGTTTCTGGGGTTGCCGGGGCCTCCTGCCGGGCTCTCCTATCGACCATGAATGCAATGTCGGTAGCGATTTATTATCAAGCCGACAAACAGGACACTCAGGTGGACTTACTCAACATCCTGGCAGTGCATATCGTATTGACAAGAAGCTTCAAGGGTTGAACGACCAGATAAGAAGGGCTCAGACCCATTCTTACACTCAGCAAGTGCTATGTCAATGTGCTTCTATAGGAGACAACTCACCCAAGACTACTGGGATTCTAAATGACATCTTGACAGAAGTCGGCGCCCAGGCCCCCTCAGGGTTTTGAGGGAGGAAAGGGTCCGTGTACAACTATTACCTTGATAAGAATGGTGCCGACTGTGAAATCAGAAAACTACAGGCTACTTGCTTCTCCCAGCAGGAGGAAAACCAGAACTCATTTGGTGGCAGCAAAGACTCCAACATTCAATCATCAAGTCGCGTCAAGGACGGGATAGCATGAAAAGCTTCAGACACTTCAGCAGCAAAAGAGGTCTCTCTTACTCAAAGGGAAAAGAAACGACAAATGAAAGCTCGGAATAAGGCTCAGCAAAACAGTATCTGGAAGTCATTTGCAAAGTCTATTAGCAAGCAGGGCAAAGTCCCTGAGGGGAAGGACGAGGTAGATTCGGAGGACAGCAGTATATCTGTTATGCTGCAGATGACTACGCAAAAGGATAACCAGGAGAATCCAACACAAGCCATTTCCGCACGCAGAAATCAATCACCTTAGAGAAATCAGTCACCTAAAGATATCAGGTCAACGCCCAGCTCCCGGGGTAGAAACCCAGTTCAGTGCAAACTTACGACTAGCAACTCCTCGGAAGAGGATCCCAATATCGATCTGATTACTGCTCAAGGGAACCAAAGGAGCACTGCTGGTTGGGAAGCCTTCAATTGTAGGGAAAATAACCAAGTTCCTTCAGTAATCGATCATTGTCAGGCCTCACAACAGTCTCCACAGGCAAATACCATGCCGAATACCAGCAAGAAACATTTCACAAAGAACGACACTAATCTTAAACTGCCGACATCAATAAGCCCGTCAGGAGGCCAGACCTTACAGCAAACTGAGGCTTTGAGCGACTACAAATTCCTGTTCATCCCCTGGAATAATTCAAAAGGGGCCTTTGACATCCTAAACAGAGGAACAATCAACAAACTCTGAAATGCAAGTCTGCCCGAGCGCTAATCACTACGGCGGAGCTGCAGACAGTGGAGATTGTTCTGCACCCGAATAATAGGTACAAAGAGGAAACACTTACATCCTGGCCTCTCCAGCTACTGCCGCTCAAATCCTGGCACATCACATCTTTAGTTCATGGGGCATTATGTAACAAAGACAAGAACCATGCCGATATCCTAGCCCCTTGCTCCCGGGAGCTGTGAGGAGGGCCTCAGTGTTGAAAGGAGCAGTTGGAGTGGAGCAGACTCCAAGCAGATGAGAAAATATAACTATAGTAAGGAATCGACATTCGCTTCAACAGGAGAGTAGTCATCAAGTATTTATTGGCAGGCCTCCAATCTGGAATCAGGCAGAGCGGCAATCCATTATGGTCCACAGTAGCAATTGGTCCGGAAGAAAGATCTAGAAACTGCCATTGAGGACGGCCTCTTCATATGCTCTTGAAATTGCCATGGTCTGAAACAAATGGTAACAGATGCAGAGGTGTTGACGTTACTACAGAAATTCGATCTCATCATGCTTCAGGAAACCTGGTGTATGGAGCGGATTTAAATCTCAGGCTATGTCGGCTGGCATGTTCCTGCAATCAAGATCCAAAAATGTGGGCATCCCAAAGGTGACCTCACCATCTTCTGTTCTACTAAAGCTAATGGAGCATCAAACAAATTGATCTCGGAATAGACTGGCTGCTGCCAATCAAGTTGGAACCTCTGGGGTAAACAGTGCTAATACTCCACTGCTATTAACCAATATGTACATTCATCCGACTAAGGATCAAAATAGAGCAAACATGGAAACACTGTTAAACATCCTCAAAATGTTGATGAGGCAGTATGAGGAGGCCATTCATATTGTGTCAGGTGACTTTAATGTTTACTTGAGCAAAGGCTACATAGAGCAGGGTCAAAAACACCATGGCCTGCACCTGAACAACAGGTTAGTAACAACTGGCCTCCATCGCTTGATGACTCACCCAGGGGGAGCTTCTCCCCCACCAGTAACATTTCCAAGCAATTCAATATAATCAACAATTGACTTCACGTTAATGATTGACGCAGCTCTGCCACTTGTCGCCACCTACAATATCCATGCTCGCCTGCAGAGCGATCACTTGCCACAAGCCACACAGTTAAGACTGGTATGGAAGCTACTACCAACTGCAAACATCATCATCGCCGCTCTGATCAGCTACAATACAAAGAAGTTAAAATGGCAGGGGCACGGCACGGAGACAGTGATCACGGGTATAGACATTGAGCAGCTGAGAGGCATTATAACAAAGCTGCAAACGGAAGGAGCTGCAGGTCAGAGTGGTATCCTTAACGCCCTTTTTAAAGGTGATGCAACATACTGGGCTTATTACTTGGCGCTCCCTTTTAACCATCTCCAGGGCACACGGCTGCTCCCAGATGCCTGGAAAGGTAACATCTTCCATCCAATTTATAAGACCGGCAATCCTGCCTGTCCGCTAAATTACAGGCTAAAAGCCTTGACTGACGTAGAAGCAAAGCTTTATGCATCCTGTTTACTGTTGCAATTATCAGTTTGGATACACGAGAAACATCTCCTGCCACAAAGTCAGACTGGTTTCATAGCAGGCACGGGGACTTCAACCAATTTGACTGCCCTGGCTCTGCTAGGCATGAAGTCCAGGCACAAGAAATATTCGGATGGGTCTTAGCCCCTGTGCTTTTAATCTATATCGCAGGCCTAGCTAATGCTCTTTCTCTGATAAACAATCACCCGCCCGCTCTGGCTCAGGAAGCAGTTGCTTGGTTACAGTACGCAGACAACTTAGTATTACTTAGTCAAACTCCAGCTGGTCTGCAGCGCAGCATCGACGCACTCACTTGTTATATAGCCAAGCAAGGTTTGGAATTGAACTTGAATAAAACTAAAGTGGTCAGACTGGTGGACTCTAAATTTAAATATTTTTCACGGTTCATCCACGGAACCCAAGTGGAGGTTGTTCCTGCATATAAATCATGGCGGACCACAATTTAACCTTTAAACCTCAGCTTGTTGCTGCTCAAGCAAAGGCACAACCCTTGGCCTAAGGGTTTAAGATCTTAAAACAAAAATTGAGTTGTCCATCATATAACCATGTTCTCTCTGTAAGGTCTGCACGGCTAATGCCAACAGTTACATATGGGGCTGAAACAATGCTGGGCAAAGAAATAGAAGTTTTAAATCAAATTCAAACAAAGGCCTCTAAAACAGTGTTCCAGATTCCAAATTCAGCTTAACCAGCCCAGGTACGCCTAGAATTTGGATTAAAAAAAAAACTACAAATTTCAGAGAAAAAAAATACATATTTAAATCTCTGCTGGAGATTGAGAGCTCCAGAATAAGCAATCTATGTTGGAGTGAAATCGAGAAGCAACAGCGCTGCAACATTATAGGCTCACGGGGAAATCATTTAAACAATTCTATACTCGAACTTGGCCTGCAAAACATCTGGGGCTTGAGCAAAGCGGAGTTCTACCGGATACTTGCCAAAAGACAACATTCTTAGACCGTGTTATCATCATATAAAGCTCTCCGTGCACAGGAATATTTATCAGCATTTTTTGCGCAATCGCTGAAATATCTATTCATGCTTCTGCACTTTGGGGCGATTGATATTAAAGACATGGCCCCTTCCTGGAAGCAGGCGTTTAGGACTCAAACTTGTCGCCTCTGTGGGTACAAACAAGAGTCACTTGTCCATGTGTTTTGTGCTTGCCCGGCGTTGGGCGAACAAAGGAAAATATGCCTGAAACACATTTTTATGGCCCTCGGTACCCGCTCATGTACGTCAGCCGTCATTAGCTGGTTAAGTGGCTGTTCAATTCCTCTTGCTTGTCGGGGGACTACGTTTATGATGCTGACTTTAAAAACAAATTGTCAAACATTGCTGAAATGGTAGCGCAAAGCCAGGATGGATAGGGGTGCTGCTGTTTCCAATGTCCTCGGGTGCTTGCGGATGGGTAGCTATTTGGCCAAGCACAGGAAACTGAGCAGGTTGTGATATATCAAAGTTTAGTTGTAGGGTTAGTATCTATCATGTGGTGTCATCAAGTATTTTTAGATTTTAACTAAAGACTCAGGAACAAGGAAACTCGTTATTCTGATTTGTGGGGATTTCAGAATTGCTAATCAGGTTGTACTGCTATTGTATACACATGGTTGCAAGAGGTCTTGTCTTTAAGACCCCGCTTTTGAACCATTCTTAAAGACAAGTTTTAAGCGTTATGACCACTAGGTGGGGCCAATCCACTGTGAAAGTGAGTAGTCTAGAGGTACGTTAATTAAATCCTACCAGGTGCGATTGTATTGTTTTTTGTAATTGGTTGTATTTTAACTATTACTAAAGGGTTTATTAGCCCATCAATTTGATGTGTTTTAAATTGGCGTTGGTTTTAATAAACTATGCTAATAAATGTACTTACTTACTAGCAACTGTAGGTGTGCTGATTAGTTCTAGCCAGCCTGCCACCAAAAGACGGGTTTCTGACCCCTAAAGGTAAGAACCTTTGCTCTCAGGAGGTCAGGAACAAATCTTGCTCTGGCAGGGGTGTTACACACCCCTCCCAACAGGATGACCTGTAAATCTGCATTCCAAAGCAGGAGGCTTCAAAGGAGCTCACCGCCCTTGGTACGCAGATCTGGTTTCCCTCAGAAGGGAGATGACGACCCCAGGGTCCACTGGGCACCTGGACAGGTGGGAAAATTAGCTATGTAGGAGGCACATTGCACTCACAGGCTGGACACACCACTAGGGTGATCAGGCTGAAATGAACACAGCCTTAGAAATTCCACAATCTTGTGTGCAGTGGAATTAGTAATTCTGGGACACAGTGATGCCCACTCCTCAAAGGAAGTGGTCATCTAGGGGGTGTAGTGACCCTAGGGGTCAGCAGCCCATTGGCCACTTCCCCTCACACCCCTTAACACCACTGAATTGGGTATTCAGGGGAGCCCCTGATACCAGGACTTCAGATCTTAGCTGGACACAAAAGGAGTGGACAAGAGGTCTGCTGACTGGAGAACCGAGGTGCACGACTGACTTGGTGCCAGCCCTGCCACCCGACCCTTGAGGAGTAACTGATCTGTCCTGCGGCTGTACAGCCTCCACGAAACCGGGAGAGCGGACAGTACTCCGCAATTCCCCAAGAAGAACTCCCTTGGAGCAGAGGAGCTGCTTCCCTGCATTTGCATGCAACCAAAGAAGAACTGTGAGGATCAAGGACTGTCAAAACCCGATGCCGGACAGCACCACTGCACCCAAGACTCCTAACCCAAGCTGAAGTGGGAAACTATCAGTTTGGCTCCCAGGCTCTTCAGAGACAAAGCCCACCTTCAGGTTGCCCACTGTGGACATCCAGGTGGCATTTGCAGCCTCTTCTGGCAGACCTCCTCTACCAAAACCGCCTCTGGTGACTAAGACCCAATAGTCCACTGCACCCAGACATCCTAGACCGAGGAGAGGAGGACCACTGGTGTCCACATGCCTGAGACTCGTGAGACCTGAGTCCACTTGTTGGTCCATCGGACTGTGTAAGGAAATGGCTCCCCGTTGCAGTTAAGAGAAGACACTGAGAAGTGTGCTGGGACCCCGCTAACCAGGCCCCAGCACCAGTGTTTTTTCACCTAAAATGTACCATTGTTTCCACAATTGGCACACCCCTGGCACACAGATAAGTCCCTTGCAACTGGTACCCCGGGTACCAAGGGCCCTGATGCCAGGGGAGGTCTCTAAGGGCTGCAGCATGTCTTATGCCACCCTGGGGACCCCTCACTCAGCACATACACACTGCTTGCCAGCTTGTGTGTGATGGTGGGGAGAAAATTACTAAGTCGACATGGCACTCCCCTCAGGGTGCCATGCTAACCTCACACTGCCTGTGGCATAGGTAAGTCACCCCTCTAGCAGGCCTTACAGCCCTAAGGCAGGGTGCACTATACCACAGGTGAGGGCATAGCTGCATGAGCAATATGCCCCTATAGTGTCTAAGTCTATTCTTAGACATTGTAGGTACAGTTGTGGCCATATTAAGTATATGGTCTGGGAGTTTGTCAAAAACGAACTCCACAGCTCCTTAATGGCAACACTGAATACTGGGAAGTTTGGTATCAAACTTTTCAGAATAATAAACCCACACTGATGCCAGTGTTGGATTTATTTAAAAAAATGCACACAGAGGGCATCTTAGAGATGCCCCCTGTATTTTACCCAATTGTTCAGTGCAGGTTTGACTGGTCTGTGCGAGCCTGCTGCTGAGAGACGAGTTTCTGACCCCATGTGGTGAGAGCCTTTGTGCTCTCTGAGGACAGAAACGAAAGCCTGCTCTGGGTGGAGGTGCTTCACACCTCCCCCCTGCAGGAACTGTAACACCTAGCAGTGAGCCTCAAAGGCTCAGGCTTCGTGTTACAATGCCCCAGGGCACTCCAGCTAGTGGAGATGCCCACCCCCTGGACACAGCCCCCACTTTTGGCAGCAAGTCCAGGGGAGATAATGAGAAAAACAAGGAGGAGTCACCCACCAGTGAGGACAGCCCCTAAGGTGTCCTGAGCTGAGGTGACCCCTGCCTTTAGAAATCCTCCATCTTGATTTTGGAGGATTCCCCCAATAGGAATAGGGATGTGCCCCACTCCCCTCAGGGAGGAGGCACAAAGAGGGTGTAGCCACCCTCAAGGACAGTAGCCATTGGCTACTGCCCTCCCAGACCTAAACACACCCCTAAATGCAGTATTTAGGGGCTCCCCAGAACCTAGGAAACTAGATTCCTACAACCCGAAGATGAAGGAGGACTGCTGACCTGAAGCCCGGCAGAGAAGACGGAGACACCAACTGCTTTGGCCCCAGCCCTACCGGCCTGTCTCCCCACTTCAAGAAAAACTGCGACGCGTCCCCCAGGGTCCAGCGACCTCTGAAGCCTCAGAGGACTACCCTGCATCTAAAAGGACCAAGAACTCCCGAGGACAGTGGCCCTGTTCCACAAAGACTGAAACTTGCAACAAAGAAACAACTTTTAAAAAAACAGACGTTTCCCGCCGGAAGCGTGAGACTTTCCACTTTGCACCTGACGCCCCCTGGCTCGACCTGCGGAAAACCAACACTACAGGAAGGACTCCCCGGCGACTGCGAGCCCGTGAGCAGCCAGAGTTGACCCCCCTGGGCCCCTACAGCGACGCCTGCAGAGGGAATCCAGAGGATCCCCCTGACCGTGACTGCCTGCTTCAAAGAACCAGACGCCTGGTAAACCCACTAAACCCACAGCCCCCAGGACCTGAAGGATCCGACCTCCAGTGCAGGAGCGACCCCCAGGTGGCCCTCTTCCTAGCCCAGGTGGTGGCTACCCCGAGGAGCCCCCCCCCCCTTGCCTGCATCGCTGAAGAGACCCCCGGGTCTCCCATTGAAAACTATTGCGAACCCGATGCCTGCTTGCACTCTGCACCCGGCCGCCCTTGTGCCGCTAAGGGTGTACATTCTGTGCTGACTGGTGTTCGTTCCCCCCCCCCCCCCCCCCCCCCAGTGCCCTAAAAAGCCCCCCTGGTCTGCCCTCCGAAGTCGCGGGTACATACCTGCTGGCAGACTGGAACCGGGGCACCCCCTTCTCCATTGAAGCCTATGCGTTTTGGGCACCACTTTGACCTCCGCACCTGACCGGCCCTGAACTGCTGGTGTGGTAACTTTGGGGCTGCCCTGAACCCCCAACAGTAGGCTACTTTGGACCCAACTTTGAACCCTGTAAGTGCTTTACTTACCTGAAAAACTAACACATACTTACCTCCCCCAGTGAATTTTGCACTGTGTCCAATTTAAAAAAAGCTTATTGCCATTTTTGCCAAAACTGTACATGCTATTGTGATGATTCAAAGTTCCTAAGATACCTGAGTGAAATACCTTTCATTTAAAGTATTGTTTGTAAATCTTGAACCAGTGGTTCTTAAAATAAAAGAAAAGAAAGGAAAATGTCACTTACCCAGTGTACATCTGTTCGTGGCATTAGTCGCTGCAGATTCACATGCTGTGCACATCCCTCCATCTAGTGTTGGGCTCGGAGTGTTACAAGTTGTTTTTCTTCGAAGAAGTCTTTTCGAGTCACGAGACCGAGGGACTCCTCCCATTTCGACTCAATTGCGCATGGGCGTCGACTCCATCTTAGATTGTTTTCCCCGCAGAGGGTGAGGTAGGAGTTGTGTGTGCTAGTAATAGTGCCCATGCAATGGAGTGAATGCGTATGTACATAATAAAGTTTCAAGTAATCTATTTACAAATGTACAAATGTTTAAGATCTACTTCTAAACGGCTACAGGCTCCCGGGGAGGTGGGAGGGCGCATGTGAATCTGCAGCGACTAATGCCACGAACAGATGTACACTGGGTAAGTGACATTTTCCGTTCGGTGGCATGTGTAGCTGCAGATACACATGCTGTGCATAGACTAGTAAGCAGTTATCTCCCCAAAAGCGGTGGCTCAGCCTGTAGGAGTTGAAGTAGTTTGGAATAATTTTCTTAATACAGCTTGACCTACTGTTGCTTGTTGTGCAGTTAACACATCTACACAGTAGTGCTTGGTAAATGTATGAGGCGTAGACCATGTTGCTGCCTTACATATTTTGTTCATTGGAATATTACCTAGAAAGGCCATGGTAGCACCTTTCTTTCTGGTTGAGTGTGCCTTTGGTGTTATAGGCAGCTCTCTTTGCTTTAAGATAGCATGTTTGAATGCACTTAACTATCCATCTAGCAATGCCTTGTTTTGAAATTGGATTTCCTGTATGAGGTTTTTGAAAGGCGATAAATAGTTGTTTTGTCTTTCGAATTAGTTTTGTTCTGTCAATGTAGTACATTAGTGCTCTTTTGATGTCTAATGTATGTAGTGCTCTTTCAACTACAGAATCTGGCTGTGGGAAGAACACTGGTAATTCTACCGTTTGATTCAAGTGGAACGGTGAGATTACTTTTGGTAAAAATTTGGGATTTGTTCGTAGAACAACTTTATTTTTGTGTATTTGAATAAATGGTTCTTGAATGGTAAACGCTTGAATTTCACTCACTCTTCTTAGAGATGTGATGGCAATTAAAAATGCAACTTTCCACGTTAAGTATTGCATTTCACAAGAGTGCATGGGCTCAAAAGGTGGGCCCATGAGTCGTGTTAAGACAATGTTGAGGTTCCATGAAGGAACTGGTGGCGTTCTTGGTGGTATAATTCTCTTTAGGCCTTCCATAAACGCTTTTATGACTGGCATCCTAAATAATGAAGTTGAGTGCGTAATTTGCAGGTAAGCTGAAATTGCAGCAAGATGTATTTTTATGGAAGAGAAAGCTAGTTTTGCTTTTTGCAGATGTAGTAAGTATCCTACTATATCTTTTGTAGATGCGTGTAAAGGTTGAATTTGATTATTATGGCAGTAATAGACAAATCTTTTCCATTTATTTGCATAGCAGTGTCTAGTGGTAGGCTTTCTAGCCTGTTTTAGGACCTCCATACATTCTTGTGTGAGGTGTAAGTGTCCGAATTCTAGGATTTCAGGAGCCAAATTGCTAAATTCAGCGATGCTGGATTTGGATGCCTGATCTGTTGTTTGTGTTGTGTTAACAGATCTGGTCTGTTTGGTAGTTTGACATGAGGTACTACTGAAAGGTCTAGTAGTGTTGTGTACCAAGGTTGCCTTGCCCATGTTGGTGCTATTAGTATGAGTTTGTTTTGACTCAACTTGTTTACTAGATATGGAAGGAGTGGGAGAGGGGGGAAAAGCGTACGCAAATATCCCTGACCAGTTCATCCATAGCGCATTGCCCCGAGACTGATGTTGTGGGTACCTGGATGCGAAGTTTTGGCATTTTGAGTTTTCCTTCGTTGCAAATAGATCTATTTGTGGTGTTCCCCAAATTTGGAAGTAAGTGTTCAGTATTTGGGGGTGAATCTCCCATTCGTGGATCTGTTGGTGATCCCGTGAGAGATTGTCTGCTAACTGATTCTGAATTCCTGGAATAAATTGTGCTATTAGGCGAATGTGGTTGTGAATCGCCCAATGCCATATTTTCTGTGTTAGGAGACACAACTGTGTTGAGTGTGTCCCTCCTTGTTTGTTTAGGTAGTACATTGTTGTCATGTTGTCTGTTTTGACAAGAATGTATTTGTGGGTTATCATGGGTTGAAATGCTTTCAGCGCTAGAAATACCGCTAACAGTTCTAGGTGATTTATGTGTAACTGTTTTTGTTGCATGTTCCATTGTCATTGGATGCTGTGTTGATTGAGGTGTGCTCCCCACCCTGTCATGGAAGCATCTGTTGTTATCACGTATTGTGGCACTGGGTCTTGGAAAGGCCGCCCTTGGTTTAAATTTATACTGTTCCACCATTGAAGCGAGATGTATGTTTGGCGGTCTATCAACACCAGATCTAGAAGCTGACCCTGTGCTTGTGACCATTGTGATGCTAGGCACTGTTGTAAGGGCCGCATGTGTAACCTTGCATTTGGGACAATGGCTATGCATGAGGACATCATGCCTAGTAGTTTCAGTATTATTTTGACTTGTACTTTTTGTTTTGGATACAAGGTTTGTATTACATTGTGAAATGTTTGTACTCTTTGTGGACTTGGAGTAGCAATCCCTTTTGCTGTGTTGATTGTTGCTCCCAAGTATTGCTGTGTTTGGCACGGCTGCAGGTGTGACTTTGCGTAGTTGATTGAGAAACCTAGTTTGTGTAGGGTTTCTATGACATATTTTGTGTGTTGTGAACACCGTTTTAGCGTATTGGTTTTGATTAACCAATCGTCTAGGTATGGGAACACATGTATTTGCTGCCTTCTGATATGTGCAGCTACTACTGTCAGGCATTTTGTAAAAACTCTTGGCGCAGTTGTTATTCCGAATGGCAACACTTTGAATTGGTAATGTATCCCTTGGAATACAAACCTTAGGTACTTTCTGTGTGAAGGATGTATTGGTATATGGAAATATGCATCCTTTAGGTCTAGTGTTGTCATGTAGTCTTGTTGTTTGAGCAGTGGGATTACGTCTTGTAGAGTAACCATGTGAAAATGGTCTGATTTGATGTAAGTATTTAATGTTCTGAGATCTAGTATCGGTCTCAGGCTCTTGTCCTTTTTGGGTATCAGGAAGTACAGTGAGTAAACTCCTGTGTTTAATTGATCTTTTGGTACTAATTCTATTGCTTCTTTCTGTAGCAATGCCTGAATTTCTAGTCCTAGAATCTATATGTTGTTTTGACATATTGTGTGTTTTCGGTGGGACGTTTGGAGGGAATTTGAGAAATTCTATGCAATAACCATGCTGGATAATTGCTAAGACCCAAGTGTCTGTTGTTATTTCCTCCCAATGTGTGTAAAACTTGTTTAGTCTCCCCCCCACAGGTGTTATGTGTTGGGGATTTGTGACCTTGAAGTCACTGTTTGTTTGGAGGAGTTTTGGGACTTTGGAACTTTCCTCTGTTTCTTTGAAACTGTCCTCCTCTATATTGTCCCCGAAAACCTCCCCGCTGATACTGGCTTTGGTAAGTGGGCTTTGTTTGTGAGGTTGTGGCTTCTGTGGTTTGCCCTCGAAACCCCCCTCGAAATTGTGTTTTCCGAAATGTGCCTCTGCTCTGCGGGGAGTAGAGGGCGCCCATGGCTTTGGCCGTGTCAGTGTCTTTTTTAAGTTTTTCAATTGCAGTGTCCACCTCCGGCCCAAACAACTGCTGTCCGATGAATGGCATATTCAGCACAGCTTGCTGTATTTCTGGTTTAAATCCTGATGTACGCAGCCATGCATGTCTCCTGATTGTTACTGCTGTGTTGACAGTTCTAGCAGCTGTGACTGCAGCATCCATTGCTGATCAAATTTGATTATTGGAGATATTTTGTCCCTCTTCGACCACTTGCTGCGCTCTTTTTTGAACCTCCTTTGGCAAGTGTTCAATAAGGTGTTGCATCTCGTCCCAATGGGCCCTATCATATCTGGCTAGCAAAGCTTGCGAATGTGCAATACGCCACTGGTTTGCTGCCTGTGTCGCCACCCTTTTGCCTGCTGCGTCGAATTTTCTACTCTCTTTATCTGGAGGTGGCGCGTCTCCTGAAGTATGAGAGTTGGCTCTTTTGCGCGCTGCTCCAACTACAACAGAGTCTGGTGATAGCTGTTGTGTGATGTACACTGGGTCTGTTGGTGGCGGTTTATATTTTTTATCTACTCTTGGAGTAATGGCTCTCCCTTTGACAGGCTCTTCAAACACCTGTTTGGAGTGTTTTAGCATTCCGGGCAACATTGGCAGACTTTGATATTGACTGTGCGTAGACAGTGTATTAAAAAGGAAGTCGTCTTCAATGGGTTCTGAGTGAAGGCTGACATTGTGAAATGCTGCTGCCCTTGATACCACTTGAATGTAGCCTGTACTATCCTCAGGTGGCGAGGGTCTTGCTGGATAGCACTGAGGACTATTGTCTGACACTGGTGCGTCGTAAAGGTCCCATGCGTCAGGGTCATCTTGACTCATCCCTGTATGTGTTGGGGATTGCATCATTGGTGGAGTGGCTACCGGTGATAGTTGTGGAGAGTGATGTGGGGATGGTGGTGGTGTTATTTGTTTAGCCACTTTTGCTTGTGGCTGTTTGTCCTTGTCCTTGTTTTGGAAGGCAAGTTTTCATTTCATTCTGATTGGGGGAAGAGTGCTGATCTTCCCTGTATCTTTTTGAATAAAGAGCCGCCTTTGCGTGTGATCTGGCTCTATTGTTTGTAATTCCTCTTCAAATCTGTGTGTCTTCATTTGAGAGGACAGTCCTTGTTCCTCTGAATAGGAACTAATTTTCGGTTCGGATGCCGGATGTTTCGGCACCAAAACCTTTTCTGCTGCTTTTTTCGGCTCCGACAAAATCTTTTTGCTTTTCGGCGTCGTGCCCTCTCGGTGCCGACCAACTTTGGTGCCGCTGTCTCGGTGCCGAATCTTTTCGGAGCCACTCTCTCGGGCCCGAGATTGCCGCGTGCCTGTATCTCGACCGGAGTCGGATGACTTCGACACCAGCTCACCCTTTTTCGGTGCCGATGGACGGTCACCTACTTTTCGGGTTAAGCCATGGCCTGTTGGCGGTGGCGTCCCCTGGGCTTTGGCAGTCTTTTTGTGAGTTTTTTGTTTCGACGTCTTACTCACGGTTTTCGGCGTTTCTTCGGGATCAACCTCCTCCGAGTCCGAATCCTGGATGGAGAATTTTTCTTCCTCCTCCTCGAAACACCCTTGTCCTGTCGGCGCCGACGCCATTTGCAGTCTTCTTGCTCTTCGGTCCCTGAATGTCTTCCTCGACCGAAACGCTAGACAGGCCTCACAAGTATCCTCCCTGTGTTCCGGTGACAAACACAAGTTACAGACCAGGTGTTGATCTGTATATGGATACTTGCTATGGCATTTTGGACAGAAGCGGAATGGGGTCCGTTCCATCAGCCTTGAAGAGACACGTGGCTGGGCCGACCAGGCCCCGACGGGAATCAAAAAAACCCAAAGGGCCACCGGAGCTCTTCTCAATTCGGTGTCGATCTGTTGTAACTAACCCGATACCGAACGCAAACAATACCGACGATTTTTCCGAGATTCTAACTAACTTTCCGACCCGAAACACGGAGCGAAAAGGAACACGTCCGAACCCGATGGCGGAAAAAAAACAATCTAAGATGGAGTCGACGGCCATGCGCAATGGAGTCGAAATGGGAGGAGTCCCTCGGTCTCGTGACTCGAAAAGACTTATTCGAAGAAAAACAATTTGTAACACTCCGAGCCCAACACCAGATGGCGGGATGTGCACAGCATGTGTATCTCCAGCTACACATGCCATCGAACATATATTTTTCTATATAAAAAACCTATTGGCCTGGAATTGTCTTCGAGTGTGTGTTTCTCATTTATTGCCTGTGTGTGTACAACAAATGCTTAACACTACCCTCTGATAAGCCTACTGCTCGACCACACTACCACAAAATAAAGCATTAGAATTATCTACTTTTGCCACTATCTTACCTCTAAGGGAAACCCTTGGACTCTGTGCACGCTATTTCTTACTTTGAAATAGTACATACAGAGCCAACTTCCTACAGACTGGAACCCCAGTCCAAGCCTGCAGCCTCTTTCTGCAGGTACCCCTCTACGGCAACCGCCACCGGTGATGAAGCCCAGCAGTCCAAACCATCTCTGCACCCTGAAGCAAGGAGAACAGGACTATTGGTGTCCTTCCGTTTCCCCGAGCATTGCAAGAACTGAACTCGTCGGTGGTTCACCCGGACTGGACTCTTTGTCCATCCCTGGAGCATCTTTCTGACCGGACCGATCCCCATTGACTTACACGGGGCACCCAACGCCCCAGTGCCGCCTAGGTGACCTGTCGGTGTGGCCTTGGACCCTGCCCTGTACTTACCTTATGTCCGGAAGATCAGTCCTTTAAGTTGCTGTGAAGTACCTGTCTGTCATGTATATTTTCTCTCACAGGTTAGGACTGAAGCTTCAGAAAAATGCACAGTCTACTTTTTAAAACTGTTTAAAACTCATTACTCAAAAAGTACTTACCTGACTACGGTGATCTTGGTATCCAAGTTGAAATAAAAGTATGCGTTCTTTTTTTAATAAATTGACGTTGGATTTCTTTATTGAGTGCGTGTCTCACAGTATGAGTATGTACCTTACATGCTTTGCGCTACCCTCCGATACACGTAACTGCTCGGCCACAGTGCCCAGAAGGAGAGTGTTTGGGCTGTCATTTGTGCCTCTGTCGTTCCTTTGGGGTTCGCCTGGAATCTTTGCACAATGCACCTCTTTTGGTCCACTTTATTAGGAGCTTCCTACAATATCTTGCTGCAAGTGACTTGATCTGCATCAGAATTACATGCCTATGCTTCTTTGCCAGCCTTAATCGAGGGCCTAGAAGGCAGGGTAAGCCCATGTTCACCTTTGCATGAGGAACGCTCTTAATGTTATCAACAGCACCTTTCGAGCTCATGGTTGGACTGAGTGCTGGCAACAGACTGACCATCTCATGACCTCTAACTCCTGTCTGCCACAGGATTGTGCCCCAGAACCTTGCAACTGTGCAAGCTCACCCCCACTCTGCTCAACAAAAAAGTTGGCAGGTCTTTTACAGGTTCCTTTTGTTAGCATTCATATCCATCTAAACATATATTGTGGATTTTACAATATGTAATCCAGTAAGAAGTCTCAGGACTGATCACTCTGGATCTGCAATGGCCTTTGATTTCTCAAGATTACATTTACTCAATCAAAACCATTAAGATGGTGGGAAAAAATAATAAGAAAGAAAGCATAAGTTCAAAGGTCATGGTAACAGGATCTTCTTCATGCTGGGAGGATTGAGCCACAAGCACAAAACTGGCCAGAGGACCAGTGCCCACGGGTGCAGCACGGAGGCAGAGGGCCCTTTACCTGACACCGGGGTGATCTGTTGATTCAGCATTCCCATAGGCGTGGGAGGGGGCACGACCCCCATGAGGGCACCAACTGGAGTACTTGCTCGGGGGGAGGCTGCGTTCTGTTGCTGCTGTTGCTGGGCCTGCTGAGCTGCTCGCTCTCTCTCTTGCTGCTCAGCAACCTTTGCTGCTCGCTCTGTAAAAGGGGCACAAAGGGGTGAGATGGTTTTATTAAATAATACCAAAGAACGTTATTTGATGATGCAACGTAACAACAAATACAACAAAGGCACAAGAATGAAAATGTCACTTACCCAGTGTACATCTGTTCGTGGCATCAGTCGCTGAGATTCACATGGTATGCATGAGCTCGCCATCTGGTGTTGGGTCGGAGTGTTACAAGTTGTTTTTCTTCGAAGAAGTGTTTTCGAGTCACGGGACCGAGTGACTCCACCTTCTGTGCTCATTGCGCATGGGCGTCGACTCCATCTTCGATTGTTTTCCCCGCAGAGGGTGAGGTAGGAGTTGTACTATAGTAATAGTGCCCGCGCAATGAAAATGTAAGTATGTACCTATTAAAGGATTAAGTAATATATATACAAATGTACAAAATTGAAGGTAACTTCTGAACTGCTACAGGCTTCCGGGGAGGTGGGTGGGTCCATGTGAATCTCAGCGACTGATGCCACGAACAGATGTACACTGGGTAAGTGACATTTTCAGTTCGATGGCATCTGTCGCTGTAGATACACATGGTATGCATAGACTAGTAAGCAGTTAGTTCCCCATAAGCGGTGGTTTAGCCTGTAGGAGTAGAAGTTGTCTGAAATAGAGTTCTTAATACAGCTTGACCTACTGTAGCTTGTTGTGCGGATAGCACATCTATACAGTAGTGTTTGGTGAATGTGTGAGGCGTAGACCAAGTGGCTGCCTTACAAATTTCTTGCATTGGGATGTTTCCTAAAAAGGCCATTGAAGCACCTTTTTTCCTTGTTGAATGTGCCCTGGGAGTAATGGGCAGTTGTCTTTTTGCTTTAAGGTAGCAGATTTGGATGCATTTAACTATCCATCTGGCTATACCTTGTTTTGATATTGGGTTACCTGCATGAGGTTTTTGGAATGCAATAAATAGCTGTTTAGTTTTTCTGATGTTCTTCGTTCTGTCAATGTAGTACATTAATGCTCTTTTGACATCTAATGTATGTAGTGCTCTTTCAGCCACAGAATCTGGCTGTGGGAAGAATACTGGTAGTTCTACCGTTTGATTTAGATGGAATGGAGAAATAACTTTTGGTAAAAATTTTGGATTAGGTCGTAGGACGACCTTATTTTTATGTATTTGTATAAAAGGTTCTTGTGTTGTGAACGCTTGAATTTCACTTACTCTTCTTAGAGATGTAATGGCGATGAGAAAGGCAACTTTCCAGGTGAGGAATTGTATTCCGCAAGAGTGCATGGGTTCGAAAGGTGGGCCCATGAGTCTTGTTAGAACCACGTTTAGGTTCCATGAAGGAACAGGTGGTGTTCTTGGTGGTATAATTCTTTTAAGCCCTTCTATGAATGCTTTGATAACTGGTATCCTATACAAGGAAGTTGAATATGTAGTTTGCAGGTATGCAGATATTGCTGCAAGGTGTATTTTAATAGAAGAGAAGGCTAGCTTTGCTTTTTGTAAATGGAGCAAGTAATTTACTATATGTTTTGGAGTTGCCTCTAGTGGTTGTATCTGATTATGATGGCAGTACCAAACAAATCTTTTCCACTTACTTGCGTAGCAGTGTCTAGTGGATGGCCTTCTGGCCTGCTTTATGACTTCCATACACTCTTGGCTAAGTTGTAAGTGTCCGAATTCTAGGATCTCAGGAGCCAGATTGCTAGATTCAGCGATGCTGGGTCCGGGTGTCTGATCTGTTGGTTGTGTTGCGTTAACAGATCTGGTTTGTTGGGCAGTTTGATGTGTGGTACTACAGACAGATCTAGCAGTGTTGTGTACCAGGGTTGTCTTGCCCACGTTGGTGCTATTAAAATGAGTTTGAGTTTGTTTTGACTCAATTTGTTTACTAGGTAAGGAAGGAGAGGGAGAGGAGGAAAAGCGTAAGCAAATATTCCTGACCAGTTCATCCATAGGGCATTGCCTTAGGATTGCTTGTGTGGGTATCTGGACGCGAAGTTTTGGCATTTTGCGTTCTCTTTTGTTGCAAATAAGTCTATTTGTGGTGTTCCCCAGAGTGTGAAGTAGGTGTTCAGAATTTGTGGGTGGATTTCCCATTCGTGGACTTGCTGGTGATCTCGAGAGAGATTGTCTGCCAGCTGATTCTGGATCCCCGGAATAAACTGTGCTATTAGACCAATTTGATGGTGGATTGCCCACTTCCATATTTTTTGAGCTAACAAGCTTAACTGCGTTGAATGTGTTCCTCCTTGTTTGTTTAGATAATACATCGTTGTCATGTTGTCTGTTTTGACAAGGATGTATTTGTGGGTTATGATTGGTTGGAAAGCTTTTAGTGCTTGAAAAACTGCTAATAATTCTAGATGATTTATATGCAGTTTTGTTTGATGTATGTTCCATTGTCCTCTTATGTTGTGTTGATTGAGATGTGCTCCCCACCCTGTCATGGAAGCATCTGTTGTTATTACGTACTGTGGCACTGGGTCTTGGAAAGGCCGCCCTCTGTTTAAATTTATACTGTTCCACCATAGAAGCGATAGGTAAGTTTGGCGGTCTAGCAACACCAGATCTAGAAGGTGACCCTGTGCTTGAGACCACTGTGAGGCTAGGCACTGTTGTAAGGGCCTCATGTGCAGTCTTGCGTTTGGGACAATGGCTATGCATGAGGACATCATGCCTAGGAGCTGTAGTATTGTTCTTGCTTGTATTGTTTGGTTTGGAGACATGTGTTGAATGACCCTGTTGAAATTGTGGATCCTTTGTGGAGTTGGCGTTGCTACTCCTTTTGTCGTGTCTATTATGGCTCCTAGATATTGCTGTACTTTGCTTGGCAGAATGTTTGATTTTGCAAAGTTGACGGTGAACCCTAGATTGTAGAGGGTTTGTATGACTTGATTTGTGTGGTTTGAGCATTGTGTGAGCGAACTGGTTTTGATTAGCCAGTCGTCTAGATACGGGAACACATGTATTTGCTGCCTTCTGATGTGTGCAGCGACTACTGCTAGGCATTTTGTGAATACTCTTGGAGCGGTTGTTAAACCAAAAGGCAATACTTTGAATTGGTAATGTATTCCTTTGAATACAAACCTTAGATATTTCCTGTGTGATTGATGTATTGGTATATGGAAATATGCGTCCTTGAGGTCTAGGGTTGTCATGTAGTCGTGTTTTCTGAGCAATGGTAACACTTCTTGTAGTGTGACCATGTGAAAGTGGTCTGATTTGATGAATGTGTTTACTACCCTGAGGTCTAGAATTGGTCTCAGTGTTTCGTCCTTTTTTGGTATCAAGAAGTACAGTGAATAAACTCCTGTGTTTATTTGTGTGCTTGGTACTAATTCTATTGCATTTTTTTGCAGTAGTGCTTGAACTTCTATCTCTAGAAGCTGTGAATGGTATTTTGATAAATTTTGTGATTTTGGTGGTATGTCTGGAGGGAATTGCATGAATTCTATGCAATAACCATGTTGGATAATTGCTAGGACCCATGTGTCTGTAGTTATTTTGTCCCATGCTTCGTAATATTGATGTATCCTCCCCCCCACTGGTGTTGTGTGGGAGGGGTGAGTGACGTGTGAGTCACTGCTTGTTGGTAGTGGTTTTGGGGCTTTGAAATCTTCCTCTATTTCTAGGAAATTGCCCCCCTCTATACTGGCCCCGAAAACCTCCCCTGTACTGTCCCTGGTAGGTGGGCGGTGCGGACTGTGAGGTGCTAGCTTGTGTGGCCTGACCCCGAAACCCTCCTCTAAAAGGTGTTTTGCGGAAGGTGTTATAAGATCCTCTGCTCTGCGGGGAGTAGAGTGCGCCCATGGCCTTGGCAGTGTCAGTGTCCTTCTTGAGCTTTTCTATGGCTGTGTCGACCTCCGGACCGAACAGAAGTTTCTCGTTTACTGGCATGTTAAGCACTGCCTGCTGAATTTCTGGCTTGAATCCAGACGTTCTGAGCCATGCGTGCCTACGGATGGTAACCGACGTATTAATGGTTCTTGCGGCCGTGTCTGCTGCATCCATGGAGGAGCGTATTTGATTGTTGGAAATGTTTTGACCCTCCTCAACAACCTGTTTTGCTCTTTTTTGCAGATCTTTTGGGAGATGTTCAATGAGATGCTGCATCTCATCCCAGTGGGCTCTGTCGTATCGCGCTAGCAGCGCTTGTGAATTTGCGATGCGCCACTGGTTTGCTGCTTGGACAGCAACCCTCTTCCCGGCTGCATCGAACTTCCTACTTTCTTTATCTGGGGGAGGTGCATCCCCAGAAGTGTGTGAGTTTGCCCGTTTTCTGGCAGCCCCTACCACCACAGAGTCTGGTGGCAGCTGAGAGGTGATGAATACAGGGTCCGTAGGAGGCGCCTTATACTTTTTGTCCACCCTAGGCGTCACTGCCCTACTTTTAACTGGCTCCTTGAAAATGTCCTTTGCATGGCGTAGCATGCCTGGGAGCATCGGCAGGCTTTGGTAGGAGCTGTGGGTTGAGGAGAGGGTGTTAAATAAAAAATCATCCTCTACTTGTTCCGAGTGTAGTTCCACATTATGGAATAATGCTGCTCTAGCCACCACTTGTGAGTAGGCTGTGCTGTCTTCCGGTGGTGATGGCCTAGTTGGGTATGTGTCTGGGCTGTTATCAGACACTGGTGCGTCATACAAGTCCCACGCATCCTGATCTTGGTCATCGTGGCTCATGGCGGTGTGAGCTGGCGAATGTGACGGGGTGTAAGTTGGCGAAGCCGGAGTTACAGGTGGAGGCGAGGGAGGAGGTGTTACCTTTTGTGCTGTTTGTTGCTGAGGAGTAAACTGAAGCGTTCTCTTTCGTTTGACAGGTGGAAGGGTACTGATCTTCCCAGTCCCCTGCTGAATAAAGATACGCTTTTGCGTGTGATCCACGTCAGTGGATTGCAGTTCTTGTTCAAAGCTATGTTTCTTCATTTGAGAAGACATAGAATGCTCTTCAGTGTAGGAGCCAGAAACAGGGTCTGATGTCGCTTTTTTCGGCTCCGAAAACCCAGTCGATTTTTTCGGCTCCGAGGTAACCTTCCTCTTTTTCTGTGCCGAAAATTCTTGGCCTCTATGGTCTTCGGCGCCACTGTCTCGGCGTCGATCCGTGTCGACACCGAACTCTCGGTGTCGATGCTTCTGTTTAGCACTCTCTCGGTCCCGAGGAGGCTGCGTGCCGGTGTCTCGACCGAAGTCGGACGATCTCGACACTGAATGGGCCTTTTTCGGTGCCGATTGTTGGTCACCGAGAATTTGGGTGGAGCCATGGCCGGTTGGCAGTGGCGTCCCCTGGGCCTTCTTTCCTTTTTTAAGGTTTGATCTCGACGTCTTACTCACAGTTCTTGTAGAGTGTAGCTCGTCGGAGTCTGAGTCCTGGATGGAAAAGGATTCCTCCTGTTCCTCTTCTGTCTCGAACTGTCGACGCTCTTTTGGCGTGGACGCCATCTGGAGTCTTCTCGCTCGACGGTCGCGCAGAGTTTTTCGGGACCGGAACGCCCGACAGGCCTCACAGGATTCTTCGCTGTGCTCGGGTGACAGGCACAGATTACAGACCGAGTGTAGGTCCGTATAAGGATATTTGTTGTGGCATTCGGGGCAGAATCGAAACGGGGTCCGATCCATCGGCGTTGTCCTCCACGCGGTCGGGCCGACTAGGCCCCGACGGGGTGCCGAAATCTACCCCGAAGGGCACCGAGGCGCTTCGATGTTCAACGCGTCGTCGTATGTGTCTATCTCTAACCGGATCGCAACGATACCGTCGAAAATCTTCCGTCTTCAGCTATCTTTCCGTTCCGAAACTCGGAGCGACAGGAACACGTCCGAACCCGATGGCGGAAAGAAAACAATCGAAGATGGAGTCGACGCCCATGCGCAATGAGCACAGAAGGTGGAGTCACTCGGTCCCGTGACTCGAAAACACTTCTTCGAAGAAAAACAACTTGTAACACTCCGACCCAACACCAGATGGCGAGCTCATGCATACCATGTGTATCTACAGCGACAGATGCCATCGAACATGTGCTTTCTATTTCTAACAGTGACCCAGGACGCTCTGCAGAATGCTTGAGTAATGGCGGGCGCCCAATAAAAGAGACCCCCCCCCTTGTGTGCCTTTCACTGGACAATAAAAACGTAGCCCCTCTAATTGCTAGGAGCGAGTGCAGGTTACCAATTCTAATGTGATAAAGTGCATGCAAATCTTTACTTCGTAGCTGAACATTTGTTAGTTGATTAGGAGGACAATATTTGGATCGAGAAGGTGGTAATAATCTGACATAAGGTTTCTATAAACAATGATAAATCCTTAGAGATCTTCAAAGGTGATCTGCTCTTAACGCCGTGCATGGGAGCGATGTGTTGAAGAGCTCCACCTTTGAGCAAATTCTAACAAAGATACAGAGCCATGAATTCTGTATATTCCTGGTTAACCCACTCTATGATAACAATTCAGAGGTGACAATATCTGCAAATAAATGCAAGTCCTTCCGGCTCCCTTTGCTCTATCGATAGACAAGATTTCTTAGTCATAAAGAACCCTTTATCTGCTGGTCCGCCTGAAGGATTCTTTACACATATTTCACTTCTCTGGAGGTTCTTCATCTTCATCTTTGTCCAAGGACAGATGACATTTTACATACACCTGCTATGTTGAACAGTCCACAAGAAACCTGAGACATAAGGAAAGACATACTTTGGGAACGGCTACTCAGGTGTCGACAGTCAGGACTTGCCTTCATAGTCCGCCTTCTTGATGGCCTCCAGGTTCCTCCACTCGGTGCCCACCAGCCGGCTGAGCTCTCCGAAGGAATAATCCGGGTGCTGAGCTTTGATCACGGCTCGCATCTCGCTGCTGAACAGAATGTAGCCGCTCATGTTGATCTTCCTCTTCGCCCCATCCTTCTTCAGGCTGCTCTTGGAGGACTTCGGAGTGGACTAGAAAAGGGAGGGCAGCGTCAAGATAGTTTGCATTTTGTGCACAGAGAGCTTGGGTAGATAATATGTTTTCAGTCTAGTTGTGCCAACAGATCACATGGGGTTCAGGCAAAAAAGAAAAACAGGCAGCAGAGAATACCTTTTAACTGAAAGTTTAACACCTTTGTTTTAGGAGAGAAAACTCATGCATCAGAAGCCAACTTGGTAAAGCAAAAGATTTGCTTTTTAAGAAAACGTATCATGGAACTGGAGGTCGAAGCAGTCAGGCACAGAACCTCAATTAAGAACTCATTAGTAAATAAGAATTAAGGGCTTGCTTCATCTTTTACTCCTCTATACAAAAGCAGTAAAAATGTGCAGGTGACGCATGCTAAACAACTGATGAGACCAGCAAGCAGGTTCCTAACAAGACAAGGCCCTCTATGCACAGGGGGCGCTTCGGACACGTCCCGTTTGTGCATCCACCAAAGGACTGAGAAGCAGCAATACCACAAATCCCATTCCACCCGAGGTGCAACCTTCCCCTGAGCACTTATGTACATGGTTTCTGGCCTTAGTCTCCAAAATTACCTTTGAGTGGTCTATGGACATTTTGGGTAAATTGGCTCCTCTCTCCGCCGTCTTGCGAGGATCCTCATCTTGCCTTTGACTTTCTGTCTGCTCTGGGGGGTGCCTGACCGATGACGCCAGGAGTACGGTGCCCTGATTTAGTGTTTTCAAACACTAATTGTAAATGATTAAAAGACAAGGATTTCTTTTTTTTTTTAAACTGTTTTCGCATTTGACCAGACAAACTTCAGTGGATTTGTGGGAAGTGACTGAAATACGGGTAAGGTGAGAAAACGCAGAGGACAGAAGAGCTACATGGTATTGCTGCTTGAAGAGGGATGCCCCGACACCACCCAAAGGTTATCGATCTTTGAGACCCCCACTTGCCCCATGCAACCACACCCAGTGCACGGGCCACCACCACACTACCGTGGACGTTTCAAGGGACACGTGATACAATGGGGAAGATTCCAAGGGGACGTTTTACCTGGACAATCTGCTGGTGGCACCTGGTCTGCACCTTAGCGTTGATGCAAAGGAACATGGGACCGCTTGCACTGATCATTGCACAGTCTTCCAGGTAGCCTTACAGACCGGGCACCCAATCACGAAGCTCCTTACTGGAGTCTGACCATGACTATGAAGACACGCATCCTTAAGCTAACGGAGAACTGGATGCAGCCTTTTTTTAGTGACTGCTCTTCAGAGGCCAACAAGCAGTCAGATTTTAGATGCCTCCTTAAAAAAAGACCCACTTGGGGGTCAGCTATGCCATAGAAAGCACCATGAAAAGCCTTCCAAACAAAGTCAACACGTCAATAACGGGTGTTCCCGCACAGGATCGGCCCCCCTCTAATTAACTATAGAACAAAAAGATTAAACATTGGAAGAAACAGCAATAGGAAAACTCCTAAATTATTTCCAGAGGGAACAAAAAAAACACTTGAAATATTTTCTCTGTAAATAAGTTTTTTCCTGGGCCTTAAATCTGGGTCTGTTGCTACCAGGTGCCACCTACCACCTTCGCGGCGCAGAACACACTTAAACAGGGCTGTGCGCTGGTCATGGAACAAACAGGGAGACAAGAGGGTCAACAGTGGAAGGGATGTAGTCAAAGGTCATAGAATGGAACTTATCAGACAAGGAAAAAAATCACCATTCAAAAAGATCTGTGCGGAGTTGCATGGAAACATTGCAGAGGAATATTGCGTCTAAGCATGCAGTGCCTCATCTCAGTACCCGAGCAGCCATATAGGAGAGAACTGGAGCATTCAGTCAGGAGAACATAATTACCAGCAACTCAAAGCACAATATAAAATTCAGTAACGACAAACTGAAACATAACCATCAGGTCAATGTGGCCTACCGCAGACAGCACCATGAAGTAAACAGAAGTAAAACAGAAAGAACATGAACATTACTTGAAAACCATCTATGATAAGTCAGCTCTTCCAATTTGAATAGCAGGTGAATCTCTGGCAAACGGCTTCCAGTCACTCTCAGGTTAATTACAAAGTTTACGAAGTCGTACACATCCTGAACATATAATAATTTCAAACCAACAAAAAAAAAAAAAATGAAGGTGAAATCCAAACTTCATATTCTTGACCAAAATGGCCCTGGTCATCATGTGTGCGACAACATATGCATTACACATTATAACTCCCAATGTAACTGTACAGGTATACTCTCATGCGTTATTACAACATATGCATTACACATTATAACTCCCAATGCAACTGTACAGGTATACTCTCATGCATCAGGTGTTATTACAACACATAGATTACAATTCCCAATGCACCCGTACAGGTATACTCTCATGCGTCAGGCGTTATAACAACACATGCATTACACATGATAATTCCCAATGCACCCATACAGATACACATGATTACATAATATGATCCCCAGTGTACCTGTACAGGTATACTCTTGTTTCAGGCGTTATTACAACACATACATTACACAATATAATTTCCAATGCACCCGTACAGGTATACTCTCATGCTTCAGGCGTTATTACAACACATACATTACACAATATAATTCCCAATCCACCTGTACATGTATCCTTCTCTCTTTAGACATACAACACATACATTACACATTATAATTCCCAATGTGCCCATACAGGTATACTGACTTGCTTCAGGCATTATTACAACACATGCATTACATTTTATAATCCCCAATGCACCCATACAGGTATACGCTCATACTTCAGGCATCTTGACAACACGTACATTACACATTATAATTCCCAATGCACCCGTACAGGTATACGCTCATACTTCAGGCGTCTTTACAACACATACATTACACATTATAATTCCCAATGCACCCGTACAGGTATCCTTCTCTCTTTAGACATACAACACATACATTACAATTCCCAATGTGCCCGTACATGTATACTCTCATTCTTCAGGCGTTATTACAACACATACATTACAGATTATAATTCCCAATGCATCTGTACAGGTATACAGTCTTGGTTCAGGCATTATTACAACACATGCATTACACTTTATAATCCCCAATGCACCCGTACGGGTATACGCTCATACTTCAGGCGTCTTTACAACACATACATTACACATTATAATTCTCAATGCACCCGTACAGGTATACTCTCATACTTCACGTGTTATTACAACACATACATTACACAATATAATTTCCAATGCACCCGTACAGGTATACTCTCATGCGTCAGGCGTTATTACAACACATGCATTACACATTATAATTCCCAATGCACCCGTACCTTACACATGATTACATAATATGATCCCCAGTGTACCTGTACAGGTATACTCATGCGTCAGGCGTTATTACAACATATGCATTACACATTATAACTCCCAATACAACTGTCCGAGTATACTCTCATGCGTCAGGCGTTATTACAACACATACATTATAATTCCCAATGCACCGGTACAGGTATACTCTCATGCGTCAGGCGTTATTACAACATATGCATTACACATTATAACTCCCAATGCAAATGTACAGGTATACTCTCATGCGTCAGGCGTTATTACAACACATGCATTACACATTATAATTCCCAATGCACCCGTACAGATACACATGATTACATAATATGATCCCCAGTGAACCTGTACAGGTATACTCATGCGTCAGGCGTTATTACAACATATGCATTACACATTATAACTCCCAATACAACTGTCCGAGTATACTCTCAGGCGTTATTACAACACATACATTATAATTCCCAATGCACCGGTACAGGTATACTCATGCGTCAGGCGTTATTACAACATATGCATTACACATTATAACTCCCAATGCAACTGTACAGGTATACTCTCATGCATCAGGTGTTATTACAACACATGCATTACAATTCCAAATGCACCCGTACAGGTATACTCTCATGCGTCAGGCGTTATTACAACACATACATTACACATTATAATTCCCAATCCACCCGTACAGGTATCCTTCTCTCTTTAGACATACAGCATATACATTACACATTATAATTCCCAATGTGCCCATACATGTATACTGTCTTGCTTCAGGCGTTATTACAACACATGCATTACACATTATAGTTCCCAATGCACCCGTACAGGTATACGCTCATACTTCAGGCATCTTTACAACACATACATTACACATTATAATTCCCAATGCACCCGTACAGGTATACGCTCATGCTTCAGGCGTCGTTACAACACTTACATTACACATTATAGTTCCCAATGCACCCGTACAGATATACTTTCAAGCTTCAGGCGTTCTTACAACACATGCATTACACATTATAGTTCCCAATGCACCCGTACAGGTATACTTTCATGATTCAGGCGTTATTACAACACATGCATTAAACATTATGATTCCCAATGCGCCTGTACAGATACACATGATTACATAATATGATCTCCAGTGTACCTGTATAGGTATACTCTCATGCTTCGGGCGTACAACACATACATTATATATTGTAATTCCCAGGGTCCAGGTACTCCACCTCCACCTCCACCTCCTTCAATCATTCACCCAATGGGGTAAAACACAATCTAAAGCAAGATGTGTGTCCTGGTGTAAGGTTGGTCTCCGGGAGGAGTCATAAGTTAACCGGACACCGAAAACCTCTCCACA